>NC_056732.1:1688962793-1689064669 GCF_019279795.1 Protopterus annectens | reverse complement strand
TGTATTCTAGGAAAAAGTATGTGTTATGTACAATGTCATAGCAGGATCAGCAAAGGGACGGGATACACAACCCCCCCACCAGTGCCTAGGTTGCCACAGTCACAAGAGGACTTGGAGGGGAAACCCCCTGCTGATGTCCCTGTAGCAGATGTCGGTATGCTCAGTATGCTCTGGCTTTGGCTAAGAGGCAATGCATAGCATATTCACTGACAACCTAGGGATCTAGGGACTGACACCTTACTCCTAATTACATACAGAATTTAGAAATGATGGCAGGCAACCCCACACATCCTGTACTTACTCATGTATTGGCTGTGTACTGCTTGCATCAGACAGAGTCAGCCTTGAACTACGGTTGTGTCAGCCACTGCATTTGCAAGGTAAGTCTGTAACTTACACAGTACTCGTAAGGATTATTATAGTGTGGCATTGTATATATGGATCTGGTACATTATGCAAGTAAATATAGTGGGCTAATTGGACAGAAATTACATCCACATGGGACTACAGATACCCATTCCACTACCTTCTTTCCATGAGTATTCACTAGGCCTCATGCTTGGAATATTCATACAGTCTTACTGCAACAGATTATGGATACATCTGTCAAGGGAGATGTTAGACAGTGGAGTGACATGAATTAGACTATGTGTATCCTAGCAGAACATCTGGTGATGTTTCACCACCCCAACAGAAAAGTGTTCCTTTGTAACTGCTGTAACAGAACCTCATCAATGGTATATCAGCATGCCAGACAGTCTCAAGACAGTCACATAGAAACTGATCATGCATTCTATATCTTACTTAGCACAGGAATAACAATATAGTATTTATGCAGTTGATTGTGTGATGAATGATCCTTGTCTGTCAAGCAGCTTGTATGGCTCAAAGGACTAGGTCAATTAGCTTGTATGGTGGCATTCATTATTCTGACTTAGACATAGCCACTAATTTTGGATGTCGGGTATTATTACTTTTTGTTTTACAGACTATCAGTCTGTGTGGTTTAATATTATTAACCTTTGTGACGTATTAATTATATATATATCACACAAATGAAGAAAGTTGTACCCAAGTTCAGTGATGTGCAGCAGTACAGAAACAGGGACAGATGCCATTGTGTGTAATACACAAATCCTGGACTGGAGTACAGGTATATGTGGGCTGAAGTCAGATTATAACTGTCAAAAATATCACTGGGAATGCTCATACACTTAGTTAAGCAGAGCGCAATTCTGTTTCTCCCCACTCAAAATGACTTTTTATATATAGATATGTCTACAGATATATACATATATGTATACATATCTGTCTGTCAGTATCTCACTCTTCGTATATATATATATATCCTTATATGTATAAATAAATCTACACACACACACACACACACACACACACACACACACACACACACACACACTGACATGTATATTTACGTCCCTGTTATCTACAAATACATGTTTATATGTCTGTATATGTGTCATTCTACATACCCTGATACTGGTGATTAAAGCTGCAGTATGACACATATATAATGTTGCTGAAAGGACCAACTGTAAGGGTTCAACATTAGATAATACACTTTACTACAGCCCCCTGTGCCTGCTGGATGTCACAACACATAAACCAATAGGTGAACAGGTATTGTTATGTATCATATTGTGCACGCAGGCATTGACAGGACACATTGTTTTTGCCCACAGGCATGCCCATCCAAATGCAAACAGTCATATATGATCAAAATGGTTACTGTAGAAACATAACTAGGATAATAAAAGAAAAACAGTTATCTGACTGCTACTGACTGCTAGGCTACTAGATGCAGAGAACAGTTGAGAAGCATTGTCAGTCTGCATCCCACCCATGCTGTTCAACACAAGCCTAGTTTATGTACTCTACTAGTACTCACCTGCACTCACATATAAAACAGACTTCAGCCATAGTGCATGCTGTAAATACTGTGATCTGTAGTGTGTAAGTCTAGATAGGTAGGGATTCTAGTTTCACTCCAACCCACCTGGTGTGTGAGTGTGTGTGTGTGTGTGTGTGTGTGTGTGTGTGTGTGTGTGTGTGTGTGTGTGTGTGTGTGTGTGTGTGTGTGTGTGTGTGTGTGTGTGTGTGTGTGTGTGTGTGTGTGTGTGTGTGTGTGTGTGTGTGTGAGTGTGTGTGTGTGTGTGTGTGTGTGTGTGTGTGTGTGTGTGTGTGTGTGTGTGTGTGTGTGTGTGTGTGTGTGTGCATCTCCCTGCATGACAAATGTAAATCCCACATTGACTTCCAAATTTCAATGGGCCTACACTTTTTGGCCCTTGCAGGTGCTGCCTGCCTCCAAACCCCTCTCTTCAACAAGGCCTGCTGATGTCATGTGTCTTAACCCTACCAACTGCCATTGTAATTTCAGACTTCAGCCACTGCTTGTACTGTAAACACTGTGATCTGTAGTTGTAAGACTAGATAAGTAGGCATTCTAATCTCACTCCAGCCCATTTGGTGTGTTTGCATATGCATCTCCCTGCAAAATAAATGTGATCACCACACTGACTTAGAAAGAGGTGGGGTTTTGCAGTATTTTGGTTGTAGCAAGTAACATGTGCCTCCAAAATCCTGACCAGAATAAGACCTACTGATGTCAACTACCATAACATTACCTAAACAGATGTTAATAGCACATTTGAGGTATGGTGCATGCATTAAGTACTGTGATCTGTAGTGTGTACCATTAGATAGGTAGGTGTGCTAATCTAATTGCAGCTAACTTGGACTGTGTTTGTTGTGCAGTGTTCTATTAATATGAATTGATAGTGGCACTATTCTCACTGTAGCCAAGTGTGGATGTTAGAGCATTTTACATCAGTGTATGGAATCATAGGATCATTGCACATTAGTAACCTAATGGGTCTAGGTCCCATATAATCCTAGTCACGTTCTTACCCTTATTTACATGAAAGTACAGTTTTGTACCTACCATAAATGTAGATGTTCGAAGATCCACATTGCTGCAGTCCTTACATATGGGTAGTCCGCTGTCCTCGGTCGGCCCGAATACCAAAGTATTAGGCTGATGTCAGTCATGGGCGCTCAGAACTGACATCAGAGCGTCAGGGTATAAAAGCGCATGACCGACATCATATCCTCAGTCTTTTCTTGCCCCAGATGTCAGAAGGCCCTAAAAGAAAGGCCACAGCCCAAAAACAGGATACCTCCCAAAAACCTGCCCAACAACAACCATCACCCAAACCATATAACCATGCCAAACTACAGCGGGGAAGGAGGGAGTAGAATTGGACTGCAGCAATGTGGATCTTCGAACATCTACATTTATGGTAGGTACAAAACTGTACTATGTTCTTCATCTCACATTGCTGCAGTCCTTACATATGGGTAGAATCCCAAAGCAGAGGTAAAGGGAGGATGGCAAAATCATAAAGCATTAGGGGCTGCTAAAATGCCCTGTAATATTGCAGTGGCAAATCCAGCCCTAGACTTAGAATAAAGAGGAAGGTGGTAATGTTTAGAAAAAGTATGTACTGAACTCCAAGTGGCTGCTTCCAAAATATCTTTTGCAGCTACCCCTCTTAGAAAGGCAGTAGAAGTGGCAGTAGCTCTAGTGGAATGAGGTCTGATTCCAGGCGGAATCTCCTTACCATGATGGGAATAACAGAAAGAAATACAAAAAGCAATCCACTTAGAAATAGTTTGTTTTGACACAGGTTTTCCTGAGAACCCAAAGCAAAGAAACAAACAACTGCTGAGACTGCCTGAACCCCTTGGTTCTGCTCAAATAATAACGCAACTGCCTGTGAATATCCAAAGTATGCAAAATCTTCTCCCTTTATTTTGGGGTTTGCATAGAAAGTAGGCAAATGAATAGTTTGGTTCAAGGCCACACTAGAAACCACTTTAGGCATAAAGGAAGGATTAGTACGCAAAGATACCCTATCCTTATGGAAAATCAGGAAAGGTTCCACTGCCATAAGGGCCTGTAATTCAGAAACCCTTCTTGCAGAGGTAATGGCCAACAAATAAGCAGTCTTCCATGATAAATACTTTAACTCAGCAGTAGCTGCAGGCTCAAAAGGTTGTAGAGTAAGTTTTTCCAACACAAAATTGAGATCCCAAGCAGGAGTAGAAGCTCTACGTGGGGGTCTTATGTTCTTTGCCCCTCTAAGAAATTGCTTAAACAAAGGATGAGAAAATAAAGGAGGGTCACAGTCATAGTGAGCAGAAATGGCTGCAGCATGAATGTTTATTGAGGAGAAAGACAAACCCTTGTCCAATAACTCAGTAAGATATTGAAGAGAAACACTTAAATCAGGCTTGGAAACATCAAAGTCCTTTGTTTTGCTCCAAATAAAAAATCTCCTCCATTTATCAGCGTAAACTTTCCTTGTACTAGGCCTTTTGGCCTCCAAAATAACATTCAAAACTTGTTGTGGAAGCTGAGACCCTCCAGGGTCTAAAACAGAATATGCCAGGCTGTTAGATGCAGAGACTGAATCTTGACATTGAGGAAGTGATTGCCCTCCTGAGACAAAAGATGCGGAATCAAAGGCAGAGGCCATGGAGGCTCCCGTACTAAACTCCTCAGTAGTGGGTACCAGTGCTGTCGAGGCCAATCCGGCGCTATCAGAATCATGGATGGCTTGTCTTTTCTGGCCTTCAAGAGTACCTTGGGAATGAGAGGCAGAGGTGGAAAGGCATAGACATGAAGATTGCTCCAACTGAATGATAGAGCATCCACCTTCCAAGCTGTGGCATGAAACATTTTTGTGCAAAACTTTGGCAACTGGTAATTTAGTGGAGAAGCGAACAGATCTATATCTGGAGTCCCCCATAACACTGTCAACTTTTGAAATACATGAGGATCCAGTTTCCACTCGTGAGGATCCACTATTTGTCTGCTCAACACATCTGCTAAGGAGTTCTGTGCTCCTGGTAGAAACCTTGCCTGAAGATTGAGGTGTAAACTGAGAGCAGTCTCCCACAAAATCATCGCTTGCCTGCAAAGAGGGTATGAATGGGTTCCCCCTTGCTTGTTGATGTACCACATGACAGTAGTGTTGTCTGTTTGAATCAACACCTGCCCTGGGAGAAGTAAATCCTTGAAAGCCATCAATGCAAATTGGACTGCTAACATCTCCTTCAAGTTGATATGCAAATGTTGAAGCCTGACAGGCCACGTGTCTTGCACCCATTTTCCATTGAGGTGTGCTCCCCAAGCCTTGTCCGAGGCATCTGTCATTAGAATCTGACTCGCCTCTGGTCGGGTCACAGATAGTCCTTGTTTAGGTGACATTCCTGAGCCCACCACAAAAATTCCTTCTGAATGCAAGGTATTATCTGAATGACAGTGTCCAGATCTTGGCAGTGTTGTGTCCATACATTTTGAGATACCATTGAAGCTTCCTCATATGCAGTTTGGCATTGGGAAGCACCAGAATACAAGATGCCATGAACCCCAAGGCTTGAAGGACTGTCCTTGCAGTCAGCCTGGACTGTAGAGACATTTGATGGAAATAAAGAGAAAGGCTTCTTTGTTTGTCCGGGGTCAAAAAGGCCATCTGGGAAGCTGTATTCAGTCTCACACCCAGAAAGCACATGTCCTGAGAGGGTACTAGACTGGACTTTGTTTCATTCACAGAATACCCTAGGCATCTTAACACTACCCATCACATACTGTAGATGATGAAGAAGTTCGTCCTTGTCTTGCGCAATAATCAGGCAATCGTCCAAATAAGGATAAATCTGTATTCCTCTTAACCTGAAAAAGGCTATCACTGGAGCCAGAACCTTTGTGAACACTCTGGGCGCAGTAGATAAGCCAAAGGGCAATGCAGAGAACTGATAATGTAAATTTCCAGCCAGCAGGTACCTCCTGCAACTGGGCCTGATAGGAACATGAAGATAAGCCTCTTTGAGATCCAGAGTTACCATCCAGTGATCTTTTCCCAACAGAGGTAAAAGCTATTGTAACATCAGCATTTTGAACTTTGGAATGTCCAGATAAGTGTTGAGGATAGATAAATCCAAAATTGGTCTCCATGTGTTCCCTTTCTTTGGTACTAGAAACAGGCGAGAGTAAAATCCTAGGCCCACTTCTGATAGAGGAACTGGCTGTATAGCTCCTATTTGAAGAAGTAAAGAAATCTGCTTGTGAGCCTCTATCCTTTGCCGAGGAGGAACGTCTGGCATGCCTTTGAAAGGAGGCAATGTATGGAAATAGAACTTGTAGCCTCGGTTTATAATGTCCAATACCCATTTGTCCTGGGTGACTAAAAGCCAGTTTTGCTTGAAAAGTGCTAACTTTCCTCCCAAAGGAGCTGCCAGGCAAGAAGAATCTGGCAGCTGAAAATGCAGGTCATTGGGCCTGTTTACGAAAGGACTGGCCCCTGCCCTCACCTGCAGATTGTGCAGGCGAACTCCAAGTTCTAGGTCTGAATGTACTGTGAGCTCTGCCCCTGCCACGTCTAGATCTACCCCTAGACTGAGAATCAGAAGAAGGGTACGTCCACCCCTTAGCAGGCCAATTTCTACTAAACTTTGGCGGTTGCACCTGCAAAAAATCTTTAACAGTATGCATAGACTTAGCCTTGTCTTCCATTTTCTTCAAAACCGACTCCACAGGGGGACCAAACAAAACTTCAGACTGTAAAGGGGCATCCAGAATTCTAGTCTTAACATGCTCGGACAAATTCTGATCCTTAAGCCAGGCGTGCCTACGAAGAACTGAACCAGTGGCAGCCACCCTAGAAGAGGCCTGTACAGCATCAAAACCACATTGCAAAGAATGCTTACCCACCTGTTCAGAGACATGTACTAAATCCTGCAATTCTTTACACTCTATACCCTCTGCCAAAGCATCCACTTTAGATTTTAGCTGAGAAAGGAGGAAATTCTGATACTTCAACATATGAAACTGGCAATTTAAAGCCCTCATTGCTAAAGTAGAAGAGGTATACACCTTCTTACCCCATCTATCCAAAGCTCTAGCTTCCTTATCTAGAGGAACCGGATTCTTTACAACAGAGGCTCTAACACCCTTAGGCCCCTGACTAATAGTTTCTGGGTCCACCCTAGGACTCTTATACGGATATTTATGAGCCTCAGGCACCCTGTAATATCTGCTCTTCAGCTCGAAAAGGAAAAAGGAATCCAAATGTAAAATACGACAACAGCCAGTTCACCAAACTCGATTTATTTGCTGTACAGTCTCTAGCGCCTCGGCTTAACAAAGCCTTCAAGGAGTAAATTACAATACATCACTATTACCTATTTATACACACACCTATTAACTAATTACATAATTAAACAATCATTAAACAATTAAAAAATCCATTACCTTTTAAAAAGACAGATTTATATTACACTTTTCCAGCAGCAGTTAATAGGTGTGTGTATAAATAGGTAATAGTGATGTATTGTAATTTACTCCTTGAAGGCTTTGTTAAGCCGAGGCACTAGAGACTGTACAGCAAATAAATCGAGTTTGGTGAACTGGCTGTTGTCGTATTTTACCCTGTAATATCTGTCCGGTTTAACTGGTGCAGGAGGCAAAGAATCTGGATTAAGGGAGGCCTCCGAGAAAACATCTTGAACAACATCCAAAACAGGAGGTATAGCCAAGGGTCTATGCTGTGGTAAAAGCAAGAATTCCCTAAGCCTCTTCCGTGAATCAGAGAAATCCTGTCCTTCCCACTTAAAATGCTCCCTCATGGAATGCAGAGTTTCTGAAAATGAAAAATCCTCTGGAGGAGAAGCAGAAGGAGTGGAATCCTCTGCATCAGAATCCGAATAAGGATGAAAATCTAGAATATCTTCAGCAGAAGACTCTGAGTCATCTGAGGCCTGATCCAAACTTTCCAACTCTGGCTCCACCCTAGGCCTCTTATCAGGAGGGGGCATAGAACCTCTAATTAAAGTAATCAAATCTTCTGCCATTTTAAGCATGTGCTTTTTAGGCACAGACCCTGAAGTACCTGAAGGGACACCAGAGGAAGGCAAAACAGACCTGCCCTTAGAAGAAGCCTTAGAAATAGAAGCAGAAGGCCTAACCACCTTAGGCATAGAAGGGAGAACAGTAACTTGAGAGGCCCCTTAAAGCCTGACCTGATTCCTGGGAGGCCACATCCTGCAAAATCAAAGTTTCCCCCTGAGACTCAACAGAAACTTCAGCCGGATCCACCTGCTCTACTGTAGCTTCTGCAGGACCGGTGTCCGAAACAGACGAATCAACCTGTCTAGGTTTCAAGGATTTGTCTTTGCGCTTCTTCGTGGAAGCGGGCGTCGGAGGATCTGACGGCATACTATAATTACACCGCTTACCAAAGACTAACCTAGCACAATCTAACCTCCTTTTTATAGTGCGCTTATTAAACCTAGCACAAAACCGACACCCGACTACGTCGTGGTCCGGTCCCAAACAAGGAATGCAAAGAGAGTGATAATCCCTATGCAGTATCTGTTTCCCACAAGAAATACAATTATTCACTTTTTCTGACATCTGGTAATTAACTGAGGCAAGAAAAAACAAAAATATTCCCCAACGGGGTACTTAGCCCAACTTGGTTTCGGTCTGAAACTCGGAATTCGAAAATTTCAGAACGCCGAACGGCACTTGCAACGCTGCTTCTGCATCGGACCATGCGGCAAAAAAGACTGAGGATATGACGTCGGTTATGCGCTTTTATACCCTGACACTCTGATGTCAGTTCTGAGCGCCCATGACCGACGTCAGCCTAATACTTTGGTATTCGGGCTGACCGAGGACAGCGGACTACCCATATGCAAGGACTGCAGCAATGTGAGATGAAGAACATCAGCACATATTGCCCCTGTCCACAAGGGACACACGCAGAAGCCCTGTGGTGACATGACAGTCATACATGCAATCATACAGATTACATATGAGGAGGGCTAATGGAGTACACTGTTTGCCATTAGGTGGGAGTTTGTTTCAACAGTTTGTGAAAGTGTGGTAGACATATCTCCCCCAGTAGTATGTATCAGTAATGTCACATACAATGTTCTTACAGTGGGTAATACGTGTACCATTCCACCTACAGATATGCAGCATTTACAATATAGCAGGGTCAGGCACTGCCCTGTATGCAAGGCAGTGATCACTTCTGAGTGGTCTATATGACACAAGCTACAATAACAGTTATTGCACACAATCCCCGTAGGACAGATACTGTGGGCTTGAATTTCCCTTGTGAGGAAACTTTGTGTTGTGTGCAATTGCCACTGGTGCTTGCAAAGGTACATGAGAAAATGACCATTGGAGTGAAACATTGGCATACTGAGGGAAGAATACATGGAAATTATAACTACATCATTATCGGGTGACAATGCCCTCACTAATGACATGAGCATGATATACAACCCTTCTTACACCTGAGGAGACATGGCAATCTATGTAAAAGTAGGCGTAAAGCTGTGTGGCCAGGCCTGTGTGCCCAGGTCTATCACCCCTGAGTATGTACATCAGGTGTTTCTAATAATGAGCTACTTCCCAGGAACATTGCTGTTACCAATGGAAATGATACTACATACACATCTGCATGTGTTTACAGCCATGAGTATGTGAACAAGCATATGTTAATGAAGACCCTCTTGTAAGAGAGTGACATAATTGGGAGATTGTGTAACTGCTCCCAATTTGCTGTGCTGTGAGGAGCTTCTTGTCCTCCTGTCAGCTATAGCTGGGTCTATGCAGATATACAGGTGGTTGCATAAAGCATTGCTATAGAGGTCACCATACTTGCCTGTCCCATCTGAGGGTGGTGGTGCAGTCACGCTATTTATACCATCCCATAGGAGGTTACCCTTTGCATTGTTGAAGTTTACACCTGTGTTTGTTGAAGGGGGGGGGTTCAGGTGTGAATCTTACATGTAAGGAGACTGACTTGTGGTCAGACCTTACCATGGAGGATCTCACAGTGCAGGTGCTACAGTGGTCATCCATATTGGTAAGCACCTGATGCAGTACATTGGCTCCCCTTGTGGGGATGTCACTACACTAGTTCAGAGCATTGTAGTTAAGGACGTGGAATAACCTTTGGCCAAGTGAGTTTGAGCACGATTAACCAACACAGTTGGTGGTTAGTGAAAGTCACCTGACACCATGGTGTTGTGATGTAGCTTGATATACACAGTTAGATTCAAGTAAGCACAACAGGTGTCCTGATTCATAGTGTTGCCCCTGTAGCTGGCAATGGCTTCATTAGGTGGCCTACTAGCCCTGAATAGCACTTGCAGTGTCTCCAAGGAATCACACTGTTTAACCAATCTGTATGTGTATCTATCTTTAATGACTATGGATACACCACCTGCATTAACTGGCACACTTTTAGTGTGAGTTCTGAACATGTGGAAGGACGTGTAGCCTGGAATGGCTGTGGTGCTGTCCACAGCCTTGAACCAGGTGTGTGTGACTGCACAAATGTCTGCATCTTCCAAGGTGGGGACACCTTCCAGTGAGTGGAGTTTAGTGTTGGCATTCCTAGCATGTACCAGCATAACTGTGGTGTTGTTTGAGGATGGCGTTTCCTCAGTGGAATGTTTTTCCATGAGACACCACCTATAAGATGCACTATGGTGATGTTATCAACCTAGTACACTACACAAACTCCCAGGGGTAGCAGATAAACACCATCTGTGACAAATAGTTTGAGGTCAATTGAGCAAGTCATCCCAGGCTGACATTTACAGTGTCCCCTTAAAATGACACCACACGATAAGCCAGTTATTGACTTCAGTTATTTTCTGTGTCTATTGAGCCATCATTCTAGGAAAAGGTATAATGCAGCTGGAGGCTATGAGCATACCCATCAGAAACAGATTCTGTAAGCTCAGTCATGTGTCTGCATACAGTCCATTGAGGTATATCTCAAGTTGTACACACCCACAGGAACTATGATGTCATCATAATGCCACCTGATGTTGACACACCTGCGTGCATGTGTGGTATGGCATGTCCTGGCACCTTACAGACAACTAACTGTGAGCTTTCCCATGTGTAGCCTGGTGAGAGGGACATCAATGCGTCATGTGATGTAATCACCTATGAATAACAGGGTTGAGTTTGTGTTTTGCCTAAGGTGTTTGACCAGTGAGACAGTTGTGCATGTGCTATTATGTGTATTGTGTTCTACAGAGGTATGAGTATGTGTACTGAGCTTGCAATTGGGTTACTGAGCTGTCTGTTCTTTGCTTGTGTCTAGTAGGGAGCTCCACACATGCAACTGTGTGTGACGTGGGTATGAGTGGAGTACGTGGTGAGATGTGCATGTTGTCAAACTGCTCATTGTCATATGCACTGACCAGTGTATGAGGCAGCATGGAATCAAGGTTTATTATATAGTCACATTTGCAACACATTTTGTTTGTGTGGCATAGCAATATAGGGGCAAGGATACCGTCCACATCCCCACAGTGGTCACTGATATTGCCATTAGCAATAGAGTCTTGCTTGTGTGTACATCACAGCAGGCCTTGATTAGGCAGTGGCCTGATAGATGCTGAAATGGAACATGTTATCACCTTTATGTAGCTCTTTTAAGATAACACAGAACCTGGGTGTGTGCCATAACACGATTGATTGAGTACAATGCTTTGCCAGGCATGTGGCCCTTAGATTAAACATAATCCTGTGATTAGGCATGGTTGCAATAGCATACCTACAAATGTGACAATGTACAACTCCAGCAAAGTTAGGGTCATGCTGCTACACCCTTGGGGTTGACAGCCCCAAACACACTGTCTGTAGGCAGTCCTTGCAGTGAAGATGTGGATGTCTCTGCATGCACAGAAAATTTGTTCAACTTTGCGGTCATTACTCTGGTCTTGCTAGTCTACACTGCCTGTCAAACAACCAGACAGCACACTGGATGTTGTGTGACATGATGTGGGAACACAGACATGTGTTACAGTTACATAAATGCACAGTATGACATACATAGGGCATGTGTGGGTACCCACTCTTTGGCCAAAGGTGGCCACTCATCTGCAGTACACCTGAGATATATGACATGCAGACGTGCACCATGAAGCTGTTGAAGGTCAGGTTGCATGAATTGCTGTGAAATTGTGAACTAACAAGAATCACTGCCACTGTGGTGCTTTCTCAAGCAACCTTGGATGTGTATGTCACCGGACATTGAACATCACATTGTAACACTACAGCTGTGCTTCAGCTCACCATCTACTCATTACCCTATTGAAATCCTAAGAATCCTGAAATACAAGGCATATTACATGCCAAACTGTAATTATTGTTATGATTGCTACTCAAGGCATCTATCTGGAAAAGTTTGTCAAGCCTACAGACCTTTTATGACATGGGACAATGATGTGGATGAAAAAACAGGCTGTGGCCTGCTCCTCATGTGTAGTTTGGTACTAACATTTTGCTTTTGTTGAGAGACAAGGTGTAGGAGCATGGTATCCTAGGACAGAGTGGTTGTGGTGAGAACAGCAGTTGTAGTAGCCAGGCACCAGCAATTCAGGGGACTTCCCTCTTAACAGAATTCCTCACAAGGTAATTGTATCATTGCAGTACACACTGCTTGAGTGGTGTGCAACTGCAGAATAACTGTGTAAACACTCCCTCCTTACCTTTCCCAGGATGTACGTTTGACTCCCCCCACTGCTTGCATATGCTATGTACAGACACAGACATGTTGGCTGACAACCTTCTTGGAAACCATGATGGAACTAACTTCAATACGTAGTTGTACTCAGGACAAGTAGCATGCAGTGACAAGCAGTGTCCCCAGATGTCTCAGTAGTGTTACATTTAATGCCATGAAAAGACTTATCATGGAAGTGATGAGTAAAAATGTAGAACACCTACTGACACTGGCCCAAAGCCAGTTTGTTTTGTTCAAGGTTAAATTATGCCTACCCTAAGCATTGGGCTTCATTGATTGTTACAGTATGTGATGGATGAAGGGAAAATGACTCACCCCACCTACCATGGCCTAAAAAGGCATTTGACAAGATTAGGCCATCAGGCATTGTTGACACACTGTAGAGGTTATTTACAAACTTGTATGTCAGCAGTTGGATAGCCAAGTGTCTGACAGTCATTATCTGGAAAAATAGGATTGGGTAGGCCAGCGCTACAATGAGGCCCATCACCAGTGAACTACCCACACATATCATTCCTGGGACTAGCCCTCATAGCCATTCCTTTCTCTGCAGTCACAGCCACTGTCAGTGACCTTAGGCTGACTACATTTGCAGATGATTGCAAATAAGGAATTGCCACTGAATCCCACACAGAAACAACAGTTATCCAAGATGGGCTGACACACACATTCAGTTGTTGTCAGATCCATGACAAATACTACACGCTAAGGAATGCAAAATACTATACTTTTGGCAGTCATCCACCCCATGGAAAATATTGTATTGTCTGTACACCTCCAACAGTTGACCCATTAGTTAGGGACTTATGGACATAGATAGAAATCTAAGCTTTAAATTTCACTGGTCGGTAAGATGTGGGGCTTCATGCACTGTTGCACACCCTATAGAGAAAGGTATGACATGTAAATCCCAGAATGTCATTTTTACACTGTTTGTGGCATTCATCACACCTATCACTGAGTACAATGCCACCTTTGGTATGTATGTACACAGGCATGTCTGGCACCTGTAACAGCCAAGAGGTCCACAGTAACCCAACACACAGTGTACATAACATGTCCAATGCAGACCATGTCAAGGCTGTAACTGTGTAGTCTGTCTCCTACATGCTTTGGAGGGGAGGTTTATGGCTGCCATACAGGGAGGTGTCATATCCCACTGTGTACCACTTGCACATCCAAGAAAGCACTAGCATGAGATGTACCTGTTCTACACAGCAGCACCTTGACTGTGGTATCAATAGGACATGCTGCAGAGACAGGTAATGTAACCCTGATACTACACAATACATGTAACAGTTTTCCCATCCAGGTGAAGCACACTCCTGCTGTAACGCACATCGTGTGCATGATACACGATGGGATGTGAAACAAGGAAATCATAACTGATTTAAAACAAATGACTGTCATGGACACAGAGAAATTGTAGATGGTTCATCTCCTATGGCACAGCTTGTAGATGTGTCAGCTCCCAGAACCCTGCTTACACTTATCACAGGTACCACACCATGTCAGAGATTATGGATACAGGAGTAGGCTGCCTGAAGCCATTCACAAACACACCAATAAAGAAGCTTGAAAACTTGTAAAAAAACAACAAAAGAAATGGCCACCACTTGCTCTAAAATAGTTGTCCTTAAAAGTTCAGGATTACTTTTATGAAAAGTCTTAAAATGCATAGCTAAAGGACTGTTTTCCTTTTGATGTCTGATGTCTCTATTTTTTTCTTTTGTGTTCAAGTTCAAGGAGTTTAAAAATGTATTATGTAAAACCCCAATCTTTTCATTTAAAGAGGAAGGAACATCCAGGATATCATAGTTCATAGTAGGTTTGTTAGACCTAAAGAAAATGTATACAATGAAATACAATCTAAATGAACTAGTAGTTGTAGGAAGTGTTCAGTGTGTAGTCATGTGGTGAATTATTTTGCACATATTAATGGCATCCCTTTTTATCCTAATGGTGAATATTGTTGTTACACAGATGGTGTTATTTATGCCCTGAGGTGCTCCTGTAGTCTTTTCTCTATAGGGGAAACTAAAAGAACCTTTAAGATTAGACTGCAGGAGCACATTAGAGACATCAGGCATCAAAAGGAAAACAGTCCTTTAGCTATGCATTTTAAGACTTTTCATAACAGTAATCCTAATTGTTTAAGGGCAGCTATTTTAGAGCAAGTGGTGAATGACATTGCTGCTTTTGGTAGAAAAAGAAAGTTATTAAATACAAAAGTATATATATTTTAAAATATGATACATTGAACTCTAATGGTTTAAATACTGAATGCACATGGAAACTTTTGATCTGATTATTTATTGACTGATGTTTAATTGATGTTTGATTGATTGATTTATTGTTTAATTGTGTGGAGATTTGAGTATATAATATGTGTGAGTGCTTTATAGTTCATACTCCTGGAAGGTACTTGCTTGCCGAGGCACTAGAGTTGGTTTCAATAAAAAGTATATTGCACCTGGCCATTTCTTTTGTTTGCCTGAAGCCATTGACCCTGTTAGCCTGTGATACACATATGAACCTATGGAGCCATGCAACAATACTGCTTTACCTTTGTGAAAGCATTTTGCTTCTGTGTTGACATTCCATGCTCTTCTCTGACATTCATGGGTTTATTGTAGCTGTGTACCCATAGGTGTGCCCCAAACAGTTCTGAATCTGAAACTTAAACATTTCTGTGAGACACCATTCATTGTGCAAGTATACAGGCATCACATCATCATCCAGCTTAATGTACACAACATAATTAGGTTTACTCATTACAGCTGGCAGCAGACAATATCTGTTAGTGACTAGTACAAGTGGCATGCCAAAGGCAACAAAGGATTAAACAAATACATAGCAATGTAGGTAGTCATTCTGTGCATCAAGACACATGGCTTCATTTCTCTGCATCAATGACAAGAATGGCAGGGATGTGGCACAGGTATCATCACTTGCACTGGGTGTTGTGTGGTGGTGTAGGAGGCCTAGAGTGACCCAATAGGTTGGCAAGCATGTGCATGAGTCAGCAAGGGAAGCAGGCAAGATGAACCATGGAATCTGTATGTCTGTAGGTGACCTGATTGTGACAGTAGTGTGTGAGTGTCTGTGTGAACACAGTCAAGTTCAGTGCTAGACCTACTTGACTGTGTGTTGGACAGCTTTGAACCATGCATGGTAGAGCTGACAGTTCACCGTCTCTGCCCCCGAACATGGGAAATGGCTCTGTCAGGAGTAGCACTCGCACCTCCATGTCCAAGGTCAGAAATGGCATTACTATCTGAGAATGACTACTGTCTGCTGAGACCATGTTCTCGACAGGAACATCCAGGACCACAAGCCCATGGCTTGCCACGCCATGGTGTGGACAGCACACGTGCCTCTGGGGTGCTGGATGTACTGCCTCTATGGGAGTGTGATTAAGCATAGCCACGTGGACTCTCAGCAGATGTAGCTGCTGACCTACATCCATGAGTCCGACGCTCAACTCCAACTAGACGTTCCATCAGACAATGATGTTCCAAGACAGATATTATGTGATCTCTTTCAGGCCAATGTCTTTCCACTGTTTCAGTCAACCGATCCAGGGTATCTGCAATGCAGTGGAGGCAATCATGGATGTCAGACTGCTGCATCCATAACCCTGAGCATTCATCTTGAATTCCTTTTGGAACATGCCTGTGCCTCCATTATGGCCCTAAACATACGCCGAGTGAGATGTGATGAGATACCTGCAACAGGTGGTTAAGGACAGCAGGTCTCCTATGAGCGCTCCTATCAATGTGCCTGCTGTCCTTAACCACCTGTTGCAGGTATCTCATCACATCTCATTCCGCGACAGGTGGTTAAGGAAAGCAGGCCTCCTATGAGCCCTCCTATCAATGTGCCTGTGTGGAACCTCACCAACTGTTGGCTATGGCCAGTGTTCACACTCACTGCAGCCATAGTAGCCACACTTCCCTGTTCAATGTCCCCACCCTTTGACTGTACAGTATCTGTGGCCTCAGGGGACTGGGTATGCATAGGCATACTGACTGTTTACAGTGATAATGAGGGCCATACCTCTCAACCTGGAAAGATCAAAAATCTGGACAAAGCCAAAAGAATGCCAAAAGTTTTACCAGTTTATTTTTCTTGTGAGTTTTTGCAAAGCCAAAAGAAAAGTAGGTGCAACTGGCCAAAAATCTGTACACTGATTAACATAAAATTTGAACATGTAATTATGTATCTCCACCCACTCCAATGGAATTGTGGGATACCAGCATTCAAACACAAATTGAAGAACAGACAAAATATTAAACAAAATATAACCAGAAAAATGTTTTATTAAAACATTTGAATGTGCATCAAACTTTGAACTTGTATACAACTAAAATACAATTGACTTTTATAAAATTAAAATTAACTGCATTGAATTGAGAGAGATGAAAGCTGACAAGCAACAGCAGACCCCATGTAGAAAATCAGAAAAAAGGGGTGGGGTTTATGATGATTTAATTCCAGTCAAGCTTGCATTGCACTAGTTAGTCAACAGGTTCATAGTTTCTAGGTATCTCCTTCAAAGAAGGACATTCTCAGGACTGGAGCATCAACCCCCTTTAAAAGTACAACACAATACAGTAGCAGCATCCATCTACATACTGTGGGAATAGCACCCACAGCCTTTTGCACCACTACAAGCAGACTTGACATAAGCAGCACTAAACTTCTCTTCCTCTGAAGCTCTCAGCTCCTTGTAAAATTCACTTGATGCTCAACTGTGTCTCTCAAATTTGCAGCACAAGCAATCTGGAAAAAGCCAACATTTATTGGGGGAGACAAAGGCCCAATAACCAGGGACACATTTTAAATATTGCTTGTATAATCTTGGAAAGTTGCTAGAATAAGATGTTTTGTGTTATCACGCCTTTCCTGAAAGATAGGAAGACTGAAACTTAAATGGCTATCATTATTTAATGAATTCAGTTCGCACTAATTTGCTAGAAAACCACAGATTTTAAGAGGAACAGACCAAAAGTTATATGAGCCAAACATTCCAGACATTGAATCATAAGTGGTGGTATGGGTAGGGAATTTGGACTCTTGCTCCTTGTACCTAAGATACATGATTTGAGCCTGAGTAACACTAACCACCAGGTATACATAAGTGGGGCATTTTATCTCCCACCCCCACATACACACACACACACACACACACACACACACACACACACACACACACACACACACACACACACACACACACTAGCTTAAGAGGCGGCACACACACTAGCTTAAGAGGTGGCACACACACACACACACACACACACACACACACACACACACACACACACACACACACACACACACACACACACTAGCTTAAGAGGTGGCACACACACAGACACAAACACACACACACACACACACACACACACACACACACACACACACACACACACACACACACACACACACACACACACACACACACACACACACACACACACACACACTAGCCCCTTAAGAAGTGGACTGGCAGCAATAATTAGAGTAGGAGTAAATAGCCCCCATAGCTTTGCACTGCACTGAATAATAAGGGAACCACTCTGCTTAAATAGATTTCATAACAACAACACATGCACAGTTCTGCTACAATGAATAATGAATCACTGTCTGGTCTGCTTAAATAGATTTCTGCCATTAGTGTGTGTAAACAACAGATGCCACTGCTAATATATATATATATATATATATATATATATATATATATATATATATATATACACACACACACACACACACACACACACACACACACACACACACACACTTCTATGTTTTCATTATAAGCTAAGCCTGTAGCATATGTATCAGATAGCATACCATTCTTTTTTTTTCTATCTTACCTGGAGGCTGATCCCATTTGTCATCCTGACCTGTGGCATGTAGTTGGGTGCTGGGTGGACACTGCAAAACTTTTAAATTGTGCACAGCTGCCATTGCTGCTATATTCACTGCAAAACAGTTAAAAATAAATACCTGATGAGTCCAATGAAGCTGATGTCATTCATGCACACCCCCTGTAGGCTGGTGATGCGTGGTGATGTCAGCCATAAATTTAAAGTTGTAATACAAAAAAAAAATTGGGAATTAAAGGTGCCACTCAGGAATTTGTGGCACCCCATTATTTTGCCTCAGAACTGGTAAATACCAAGGAATTTGGTACAGTTGAGAGGTATGATGAGGGGGGACGAGGGACGTAAACCTCTGTGACAGACTCAGACCCTGCAACCCCCACCTTTGCCTCACTTTGGCCACCATCATCATCAGAGTCTAAAGAGACATTGACATCAGGTTCTGAAGGGGACAGACCAACCCCCCCCCAATCACCCGTGAGAAAAGGGAAAAGTGGTACATTAAAACATGCACTACTATGCTCTGCAGTATTATCTTGCAATATATATTAAGCTGTATACAATGCATATAGACTTGTTTAACCCCCAACCTCATATACCAGAACCTGAGGACATTATTTTCTAAGAAACTTCTGTAGTTACTTGTAAAGAATAAGCTCCTTAATTAAGAATCTCATGAGTAACAGTGATGTACACTGCTGCCATTTGTCAAACCTCTGCACAGTTTGCACATAAGACAATCTGTACTGTCCTGCGAATACTGCAAATCTATCAGTGTGGTCACCAACTACAAGACGTATGTATGACTCTAAACCATGTTCCATTGGAAAAAATCTGTGAGGTTGGCAATCATGCAGGCAGTATATCAATCCAGCTGGCAGGCCTGGTATGACACTGTAGTGAATACTATGCACTAAATCTGCAGCAGAAATGCAACAGTATTGCGCTTACCAGGAGCACAACTGCGTCTGATTCCTGATGGTCCTGTGAAAATTTGAGGGAGAGGTAATGTAAACACCAATGCATGTTGCACTATAACAGGCTACTATGTCCAAATGTCTCACATTTACAGCACATGCTATGTCAATTGGTATGTTAGTCACAATCTGAGTATGAGATTCAAACTAGAACTAACTTCCTTCCCCCCATAAAAATACCTGACACCCACATAAAACTATGTACACCCTGAATGCTACAGTATTCCAATGCTGATCCAACTAAGCATACCTGGATGCTCATCTTGTGTGGAAATGGTGGCACCCACATCCACAACATACTGTGTTATGGATGCCTGGGAGCTGTCCTGTGTTCCTAAGTTCATCAAAAATTCCTCAGAGGCTGACAGTGGTTGTTCCGCTGCAGGCCCTCTACCAGTGACACCATGATCCCTGACCACATCTGCTGCTCTTCTGCATGTGGCATTGGTCATATCAGTGGTATGGTGTTGCACCTGCTCATATGTCCTGCTCTGGTGACTGATAGCATTGACATTGTGAACCAGGTCAGCCTGCAATGCTGCCCGCTCTTCCCTGTTTGTCCTCCTCTAGACAGCAGGAGTCAGTGGTGTTGATGCAAGGTGTCCAGGATACCGTCATTTTCTGCCTCTGTAAAATGGCCTCAGCATCTGGGATACATATTTCCTGAAAGACAACAAAATGGGAACACATGTCAGGATTACATACATGGGAGTATAGTAGGTAGAGATACAGCAATAACAGGTGGCTACCAGTAGTCACTACTTGGTTACACATCTCATGTTTAACACCATGCAAACATAGTAAGGGTGTGGATGTGAGTAGGATAGTAGCAGTAGTCATCTATCACTGCTTGATCCATGACAGATACTGTTGTATGATCACACAACCAACACAACAGTCCATTAAGTTGTGGCCCCGTAGGCCCGTAAACCCCCTTATAATATTTAAAACCAGCAGTACCACACAAATAGCAGTGTAGTATTACTACCGCTATCAACAGGAAATTTCCAAGAGAGTGGTATACCTAATTAACAATGAGCATTCTACCCGTACTGTACTCTAGTTCCTCTGTAGGTGTGACACATGTGCAGATCAATGACATCATCAGTACAGTGCCAAGAAAGGCTTATTGCTGTAATGCCCATTCCCCCTAAGTATATGGAAACATATGCATCATGTTGGAAACAAAATGGTTACATACTGGATGGAGTACAATACTCCTCTGTTGAACAGTACAGATATATAAATGTTGTGCCAATGAGTTCATCCTGCAAAGTAACTCTCATGCACAATGTTTTCCCTAGCTAGCTGTTTGCTTTTTTAACATGGTTCTGTATTAGCAGGTGATTGCCTCTGAACAAATCTGTGCTTGTGAAATGCTAATTGCAGCCAACAAAGTTGATTTACAGTATAATCAGTCAATCCCATGCAACCACTGCACAAGATATAAGGCCTCAATGTAGATTGCAACCCCTTTCTCATATGTTGGGTTGGAAAATAGTGGGGGACAGATACTACATCATGTCAGAGAGAATGTTTGTAGCAGTTACTATTTACATGCAAATGTGTGTGTCACAGTCTGAAACTGAAGGTGATGCTGCAGGCAATAGGCACAGGCAGAAAGGGTGAACACTTTGCAGGACAACAAGCTTTAAGAACAAATGTGGGATCTTTGGCAGCCTTGTTGTATAGGCGCAGACAGATTGGGAGTACCCACCTCCCTGGGATGTAAGGTTTGTGTGTCAGGTAAGTCTGCCAGCCAATGGTATCAATAACACAATGCAAGGCAAAATGCTTGGTATGTCCTAGAAAAAAGGTAGGTGTACATTAACTATGATGTCATGCAGTTGGATAACTGCCAAGTCACACGTTATGCGATGGTAGTCCTCTGAGTGTGTGCTGGCAACCCTTGCTTCAAGCTCAACCTCCATATATGTATGTTACTTGTGCATCTGTAGTTCTCTGCAATATCACCAGCAAATCATTGTGAGCTGCAGTGTGATATTACTGGGTCATAATTTCAGGACATGCTTCAGCATCCTCTGGGAATTCAGGCTACTGAATTACCTGACATTCTCTGCACTTTATAGTGTTGTACTAGGAGAGGGTGAGAGTGTTCCTATCTGTAGGCCTTTGCCCTCTATTATCCTATCTGTAAGCCTTTGCCTCTATTATATAGATGCAGACATTCCAACTGTACTGCTTTGGGTGGATTAACAGGTGATGAGACAGACATACGTATCACACTTTATAATACTGATGGCCGCATACATGTATTTTCATTGGTAGAAGCAGCTGTACTTGAACTCAGGACCATGTGTACCAAAGATAATGTTTTCAATGCATTTTAGAGACTGAATTGCAGAGTCACTATTACAGCAAGTGAATTTTTACATGTTGCAGTTATAATTCCACAGTTATCTGTTGCTGTTAAATACCAAACTTACATCTATTATTACGTGTATTGCTTTAGAGTGCTGTATTTGTATACAAGAGACCTAACTAAAATCTTATTTTCCATTAATGTTTTATCAAGTGTGTTCTTATATGTTTCAGACATAATTGCAGGGGTACCTGCTATCAGATACCTCACTTACATCTAAGCCTATGTGTGTGCCTTTATAGTAGTGTATTTGTGTACTAGAGTGCCAATTGCAGTACTATTTTGTATTAATGTCTTAGCTGATTTTCACAGTCTGGTGTGATGCATAGCAACATTTAAACATGCTTAATGAGGGAAACTTCAGCATTAGTATGTTTTGCTTAAAACATCTGTGTTCATTACCAGTTGTGTAGCTTGGTGGGATGATCCACTGTTCTGTAGGTGCGATGGTAATGGACTCAAAATAGGGTGCAGGTATACTTTTTGAATGTGATTAATATTGTTCCAAAAGCACATATCAATATATAGCGCTATTAGCCATAGCTAAGTGATGTGGCGTGTCATGGCACATTGTGCAAAAAATCTTTAAAGAAAATAAAAATGGAGAGATAGGACAGTGATGAAAAGGGGTGCAAGTAGTGGGGAAACACAGTGAAAGGCAGGTAGGAATGTGCAGGATGGGTGTAGAAAAGAACCATAGATATCCATATCTTCATCAGCAACAACTATGCACTTTCACAGATTTTTTTAGCTGAATTTGGACTGTCACACCCAGAAAGGGGTGATGACAACCAAAATGTGTTTTCAAGCCAATTGGAACAAATTATGTGTGTCCTGTGGACATGTGTGTGAAATGGACAGCTATGTATGGGACGATTTTTTTTTGGAACAGGTGCCCATTGTTTTTTCTTGAGGTGAGAATGGAATGTTGGGGAAGGGACATAGGTACATGTGGGGTGGTAAATTGGGAAGGTGAGGAAGCTTTTGCAGACAGATAAGACAGACAAGACAGCAGACAGGATTGATGTGTGACACAAGAGGAAGGTGAACACCTTGGATGGGGAGGGTGTTGAGCAGGGGCAGGCCCATGCTATTGAACTGCTGGACTGCAGCCCCCTCAGAACAAAAAAAAAATAAAAATAGAAAAAAAAATGTTTTTAAATTTTCGCGGACTTCGCGCATGCGCAGTAGTCCCGACTACTGCACGTCTATGCGCATGCTCCAGGCAGTCCCCATAGGGGGACACATGGAGACGTATGTATTGGGGCCAGACTGCAACAGCAGCAGTCAGGAACAGTCTCGTCGGGAGGTTTGATTTCAGGGATCTCGCGGGTCTTCGGAGTATTGCGCAGGAAGGATGTACGTTAGCTGGATATTATGGAGAACGGACAGGTAAGTGTATGGTGCTTTTTACTTTTACAATGCAAGTGTATGGTGCTTTTTACTTTTACAATGTATGGTACTTGGTGCTTTTATACTTTGTGTGTGTATGGTACTTAGTGCTTGTGGTGCTTTTTACTTTTACAATGTATGGTACTTGGTGCTTTTATACTTGTGTACATAGTGCTTTTATACTTTCTTTGTGTGTGTATGGTGCTTTTATACTTTGTGTGTGTATGGTGCTTTTATACTTTGTGTGTGTATGGTACGTGGTGCTTTTATACTTTCTTTGTGTGTATGGTACGTGGTGCTTTTATACTTTCTTTGTGTGTGTATGGTGCTTTTATACTTTGTGTGTGTATGGTGCTTTTATACTTTGTGTGTGTGTGTATGGTGCTTTTATACTGTGTGTGTGTGTGTATTGTTATTGTATATAGTGCTTTGTGTTATATTATTTTTATACTGTGTGTGTGTGTGTTTATAATTTATAGTGTGTGTGTGTGTGTGTGTGTGTGTGTGTGTGTGTGTGTGTGTGTGTGTGTGTGTGTGTGTGTGTGTGTGTGTGTGTGTGTGTGTGTGTGTGTGTGTGTGTGTGTGTGAAAAATGCCCCAGGTGTTTATGGTGGTGTGGTAGGAATACCTCAGGCTTGAATCCTGTACCCTGTATGCAGGTGTTAAGACTTGAGTTCCCTACCCACCACCATTGATTTTGCCTCATATTTGATCTGATTTGTTCCTTGTTGCCTCACAGCTGCAAGTTCTCAGGTTTGATTCTTGGCTGGGGTTCCTTCTTTGTGGGGTCTGTTATCTTCTCCTGTGTTTGTGTGTTTGCTTTTATTTGATGTTGCACTGATAGCATTGTTGCTTCACAGCTGCAGGTTCTGTTTGACTCCTTGGCTGGGGTTGGGGGGTTTGTGGGTCCGGATCTCCTGTATTTGTGTGGGTTTGCTTTTGTGTCCTCCCATGTTACAAAGACATGTCTGCATTATTTCTTCCTGGGCCTCTGCTGAGAATTGTTTTTTTGTTCCAAGTCAGACTGTCCTGATTAACAAATGTTAAATAAAATTGACAGGCATTTGAATTTCAGACTTCAGGTTTCTGAATGTTTAATTCCTTGCATATTTGATGGTGCAGTGGTAGTATTGTTGCCTCACAACTATAGGTTTTCTGGTTTGATTCTTGGTTGGGGTGGCTTCTGTGTGGAGTCTGCATCTCCTTCCTGTGTTTGTGTGGATTTGCTCTGGTGCCCTGCCATTCTACAAAGTGTCTCTGCTGAAAATTGTTTTTGTTCTGTCCATAGTAAAATTGACAGGCATATGCATATTTGATGGTGCAGTGGTAGTATTGTTGCCTCACAGCTATCGGTTTTCTGGTTTGATTCTTGGTTGGGGTGGCTTCTGTGTGGAGTCTGCATCTCCTCCCTGTGTTTGTGTGGATTTGCTCTGGTGCCCTGCCATTTAATTTGAATTTCAGACTTCAGGTTTCTGAATGTTCAATATCTTACATATTTGATGGTTGATGGTGCAGCAGTAGTATTGTTGCCTCACAGCTATAGTTTTTCTGGTTTGATTCTGTCTGCATCTCCTCCCCTGTTTGTGTGGATTTGCCCTGGTGCCCTGCCATTTTACAAAGATGTGTGTCTGCAGTATTAATCCCTCGCCTCTGCTGAAAATTGTTTTGTTCTGTCCAATTCTTTGCATTTTTGATGGTGCAGTGGTAGTTGTTGCCCTCACAGCTATAGGTTTTCTGGTTTGATTCTCATTTTACAAAGGCGTGTCTGCAGTATTAATCCCCTGTCTCTGCTGAAAATTGTTTTGTTCTGTCAGCAGTAAAATTGACCGGCAAACTTCATGTTGAGGGCTGTATTTCCCTCATACTGGGTTTGTCCAGGGTGTTTTGTACTAAGAGGAAGCAGCTGATGTGGCGTATGTTACTCTGACTGTTTTTGCTCAGGGACCTTGGCAGTAAAATGTATGGTGACAACAGACCCCAATACATTTTGCTTTTTCCAGTTTTCTTGAGCGTTGAGATGCAGTTTATTTTTCGATGAAACCATGACATTAGTTACAGATTTCTTTAATGTGGAATTATTCAGATGACTACTGATAAAGATGGATAGAATTGTATTGCATATTTACTGATAATTGGACTGTGTATGGGTGTGCATATTTACTAATAATGGTGGACTGTGGAAATTGTTTTTTTTACTAATAATAATGGACTGTAGAAATGATAAATTGTTCAACTGGGCAGTTTGCCATTATGGGTGCATATGGGTTTTTTTTGCTTACTGGAAAAATGTTCAAACAAATTTAAAACACCCTCTATCTTTATCTGCCAATAAAGTTTCATTGTGAGACTGGCATTGCTTTGTTTAACAGATGACTTATGTTTTGTGCTGTAACACAAAATAAAAAAACTTTCAAGTGTCCAAACTTATCATAGAAGTAAAAAAAGCATGCTTACTAGTGTTTATGGTAAATTGAGTGAATAGCTAAGTAAATGGTCATTGGAATGGCTGCAGAGGCTCCACTCCCATTATTTTGTCAGGGGAAGGGCAGCCCCAGCCTGTGGGGTGGAACTATACCTCCAACAAAGATCCAGAAGATTAATCATTTTTTATTTTTATTTTTGGTTTTTTTTTTCTTGTTTCTTATAAAATTTTTAGTTTAAAATCAATTTTTAAGTTTAAGTTCAAATAATAATTTTCTAGAAAATAAATAAATTCAGAAAAATGCTAAAGTAAAGTAGAGCTGTTCTATCAACTGTATAACTTATTTAAGAGCTGTTTTTAGTATATTTTATAATATATTTATATTTTATTGCTATTTACTGCATTAACAGGTTGAGATAGGTTGAGAGGTACATGCAAATAAAATAGATTATAACTTAACCTGTCTCAAAACTCCTCCACTTTTTTGCTCTTCCCATTTGCTCTTCCCTAATAATCCCCAATAATCTCCGTAAAATAGCAATTTTGAAGAAGGTTTACAAATTAAATAATAATAAAATAACTGCAATAATCAAAGTTATAGATTAATGTAGATTCTTTATTTTATCAGCTGCTCAAGGTAGCAGTAATTAGTATTAAAGTGTCCTTCTTTGACTGAGTAGGTGTATTGTGTGTGTGTTGTATATTTTTATTTTTGCATTTTTGGTCCATTTTTCATAAGTTTGTGTTTTTGGCAAGTTAGTGAGTTATCACTAAAGACTGAAGTTGAAAATGACAGACATTTGAGTTGTTGATTTATTTATACCCTTCAGAAAATTACTACTGCAAGACCTATTCTATTATCTTTCTAAGTTTATTAGAGCAATATTTAAATTAAATTGTATTTTATTTTTGGGCCTTTGTCCCACTTCTGTGTGTGGCTTTGTCCAGATTTCTTGCTCTTGAGGTTGAGGGTATGACAATGTGTCAGTGCCATCACAGTCAGCCAGAGAGATTTCAAATTGTGACATGCTTGTTGCACCCCCCATGTAGTGACTCTGGATGTGTCACAAGGCAAGGAGTAGTTGTATCTACCTTGGATGGGGAGGACACACTGCATAAGTACTACAGTGGCTTTTCATCTTTCCTTGATTTTGCAGAATGGTCTGGTTTCTGTCATATTTTGCCAAGGTAGGTGGATTGCCTTGAATGGGCCTACCTTTTCGCTCTGTAGTAAATTAAATATAAACATAAGGTAAGATAAGTAATAACCAAATATTAGTATTAACATAATGGAAGATAATATTGGTTACTCAAAATACATATTAAGGTGTATTATGAGAAACACAATAAATAACATAACAGTAAGTATGTTAACAGCAAACCAGTATGAAATAACCAATAAGGCCAACATAACAGTTTAAAATGATATCTTAATATTAAATCATGATAATAAATAACATTAATAAATTAAAGAAGATAAATGGTGGGGAGAGAGAGAAAAACATATCATTAATGAACTCACAGGTGATATTACTACACAGACTAATAATACAAACTTCTACAGGTGTGCAGTGTCATTTGTGAGTACAGTGACTCCAATTCTTGTATAGATAATTTTGCACATACATACCTCTCAACCTGTTAGCATGGGACAGTATGGGCCAAGCACTAACAAATGCAGATACACAACTACAGGGAACTGTTTTACATAGTGTGCTCATACATGACTACCAAGGTGTTCTGTAAATGGATTTGCCGATAAATCACATGCTAAGTAATGTCATTTATCTGGTAAAATCAAGGACCAACCATATGGGGAATTAGTCATTACATTCCATAAAATCATGACAGTTGAGAGGTATGTTCTTGTACACTAAGTAAACTAGACAGCCGATGATTTCTTAGTTGGCTGCCATGGGATTTGAACCCACAAGCTGTGACTCCAGGAAAAATGTGCATGTAATTTAACAGTTGACTGCTGTCAGATTAGAAAAGGCATGCAGTGCATACAGGAATACTTCACACTTATTGTAAAGATTATTTATCAAGGCACAATCCTGCTTTACACTTTATTGATATTGTTCCTTAAAATCTGGCACTTATACACATGGATAACTGCCCAGAACGTGAGCTACCTTATCCATACACCTTGTTCCTGGAGTGGAAGGAATATGCAGCATTATTTGACTAAAAATGGCCATAACACAGGTTTGAACCTTAAAGTGGGTATTGCACATTTATTTTTCTGCAGTCTTTATTCATTTCCTTTTTCCAGTTGACTGGTGTCAGATTAGAACACATGTGCAGTAAATACAGCCATACTGCACAGTTATTTGAATTGATTACTTATCAATGCACAATCCTGCTTTAAACTTTATTGATAATGTACCTTAAAATCTGGCATTTATACGCATGGATATCTGGCCAGAATGTCAGCTACCTTACCCATATACCTTGTTCTTAGGGTGGGTGGAATGTACAGCATTATATGACACAAAATGGCCAGAACACAGGCTTGAACCTTACTGTGGGTATTGCACTACATTTATCAGACAGTTTTTTCTGCAGTCTTTATTCATTTCATTTTTACAGTTGACTGGTGTTAGATTAGAACACACATGCAGTGACTGAAAGAATTGTGAGCACTTCTTTGAAAACAGAACATATCACAGTGCCATCACCGTTTAAAATCTATTCATAACTGTTGCTTCAAGTCTGACATGTGCAGCATGGATAGCGGTGTCAGACTTCTAAGTAATAACCCATATACCCTCGTCATAACTTGAGTGCAATCTAGAGCATTTTTCACAAAATGAGCAGAGCAGAACAGTGACTGTTAATCTGGGTAGACCCCAAAATCAACAGATGTTTGTAATCTGTCTTCTTCTTTCGGCTTTTCCCAGTTAGGGGTCACCACAGTGGATCACCTGTCTACTCATGATTGGCAGTGCAGTTTTACAGTGCCAAGTTGCCAGCCTGATGCCCAACCTTCCACAGAAAGCACACACACATGCCTAGGGCCAATTTAGAGTGTCCAATCCACTTACAACATGTCTTTGGGATGTGTAAGGAAACTGGAGCACCAGGAGGAAATGTAGGCAACCATAGGGAGGACATGCAGACTTTGCACAGAAGGAACCCCAGCCAAGCATCAAACTGGAGAATCTCTTGCTGTGAGGTGGCAATGCTAACCACTGCACCACTGTGGCCGCCCTGATGTTTGTAAGCTAATGGTTTGCTTCTCTTACAACAGCTGCAGAAGAGAGGACTCGCAATGCCCAGTCCCATGCAAGGCATCTGGCCAGGGTGAGGTATGAGTGTGGTAAGTAGGGAAACATCAAAACAATGACTTAATGTGTAATGTACTGTCAAGATAAATTATTTACAGAGTTTGCAATCGTAACAGTCAGGGAAATATAATATCTTTAGTAATGTGTAGCTGCCTACCTGAAATGGTAAACCAGGTTAAGTCAAGTAAACATGCATTACTGTGTACTGATGTTTGTAAGCTGTAGTACTGGAGTCCAAAGAAAAAATGGCAAACATGCCATCACATGTGTCCATGACTGCTTGTTGTAACCTTAGTAACATTCCCTTTTAACTTGCTATACTACAATATAACACATGATAGTGTAGTGAAGCACAATCTTGGAGTAGATATATTTAAGTAGCAGGGGGTGTAGGGGGTGCAGGGGGGCTTGCCTCCCTGCTCATATTTGGTGGAATGTGATCTGGTTTGTGTTCCTTATAGTCAGCATATATATCATGTGTGTTTTCAGTCTTTTGGGATTCAGGATTTTGAGTTTTCAGGATTTTGGGCTTCCAGATTATGAAGTTTTCTGAAATTTAAGATTGTGATATTTCAGGATCTGAAGTGAAACCAGAAAGGGACATTATACTCAATGAGCAGCTTAATGAATGCCAAGCACAGAGGAACAACAACGTCCCTGGATTTAGAAGACATTTCTTTCAAAATACACTGTGCAATGAAAAAGGACTTCCTTACAATAGTGGATATGTGGTGATGAAAAAACAGTTCATTGTCAGCAAAGATTCCTGGATCTCTACATATGGTATAGATTTTCTATGGGGTATTGTCAATGTGGTAGTTACAAGGGGAGTCATTCATGCCAAAGGATAAGATTATACATTTCTTGGCAATTAGTTTAAGTCCATGGTTTTAGTACCAACTATTTTTTCAGGCAGTCCCTCTTGTAGAACCATGGTGTCCTTTTCAGAGTAGATAATGACTGCAAACTTGGACAGACACAGTCTTTTAATGTTAGTTTTGACCTCCAAGAAGTAGATGCCAAAGAGAAGTGGACCATGGACAGAACTTAGGGGGATTCCACTGGTGAACATCTTTTGGAGGAGGCAAAGCCACACATGCTTACTTCCTGCATTCTATTTGCAAGTCAACTTGTCATCCACTGAATTACATGGTTGTTAACATTTAGCTAGGAGTGCTCATCTATGATGTAAGAGTGTGAGATGGTGTCAAACACCTTTGCAAGGTCCAGATAAGCAGTATCAACTGATTTGCCCTCACCCATTACCTAAGTGGCTTTTTCAAATAAGTCAGCCATATTAAATAAGCATAACCTGCCCTTGACAAATCCAAACTGGGCTAGATTGAGAGTTTCTGTGTCACACACCCTATTTATTAGTTCCATAAAGACTCTTTTCTCAGCATTCCAGATGAGATTGGTTAGGTTTAATAATCTGTAATTACCTGGGTCTGTTGCAGCCCCACATTTGTGCAAGGGAATGACTGCTTTTGTACTCCATTCGTCTACCACAAAGACTGTTTCAAGGGTAATGTCATATAGCATGAGTGGGTTTGGCATAATGGTTAAAGTCTTCATCTTATAAGCATAAGGTAGAGGGTTTGACTCTGGCCTTAGATTATTGGCTAGGCTTAAAATGGCTCTTCAGAGCCTAGTATTCTTCTATAAACCATGACTTGAGCTTAGGTTGAACATGTAGTCTAATGGATAAGACATCTGACTTCAGCTCTGAAGATTGTATGTTCAAGTCCTGCCATGGTCATCTAAAAGCAACAGAGCATGTTTAGAAGATTAACTAGAAATTTCAAAATGCACTTGACTCCTGTGAATAACCTTTATAAGGGGTCTAATAAATTCATGTTTCATGCTACCCAATAAAAAGCCTGAAGGATATTTGATCTGCAAATATGTTTTTAGCAGTTTTTTTCTCCCTTCATTCTACAACCTTCCTATCTAATGCCCTACATCTACTCTGGGTCTTTTGGCTTCTTTACTTCTTCACTTTCACCATTCTTACACTGGTGCAACTGTGGCCAGCTGCAGAACCTAAGGGCATGCTGGGGATCTTGGCAAACACTATCAACCACAGGTTTTTTATACTTGGGCCTACCCCTTTACTCCTCCCCATTGCAGACTTTGTGATTGTGTGCAAGGGGTACACAGCATATCGCCCTGCTTCTGTGGCAGACTCACCTCTGTGGCAGCCCACCCTTTTTGCTTCTTGGACAATGCTCCCCCCTCCCATGTAACATTACTAGTCTGTACCAGGGATTGCCACAGGGAACACCCAGATAACCACCCACATCAGGGATTGGCATGCCAATCCCCCCACCATTTAATCATTCACCCAAACCACTAATTGAACTAGGGTCAGATGGGTCATAGTCAGGGCTATACCCCTCTTCACCAGAGGAGCAACTTTGATATGAGGATATTGGTGGAGAGAGGGAGCTGATATTGGGCCTGAACTTGTCTGCTAATGCATTGATTATTGGGGGAATTTAATAAAGCCTACACATTTTTTTCCATGTAGGCATGGCACCGTACTGCCAACACGAGCACAAACAATTTTAGATTCATTAAGATCTGCTAAGTGATGCACAACAGCACGCCAACATGGACACTTCTCTGCATGCAAATCATCTCATAAGCAGGTGAATCTCATGCCAATGAGGCAGGTAGAGTGATCCAGCAAGCAGATAGGCAGCTGTGCAGACTCTGTGTCGGTGTCCGTAGTGTACATGGAAAAATTCTGTGTACAGGACGATAAACAGACAAAAGGGGCTGTAAAAATCTGGGTAGATACACAGAAATGGCATAGCACACACACAAATGAGCAAAATTATCCAATTCATGTTGCAAAAGTTGCAGTAAATATAGTAAAATAAATAATTTTTGTTAATAATCTTAGCATGTAAAAAAATGGAAAAATCAAATATTAATAACGAGACAGAAATTTGTTACAGTAGCCTGCATGTAGTATCTACAATGGTGCACTGGTGCTGTTGCTAACGTGGAAGGGCTTTATATCATCTGGGATGTAAGCAAAGAGCACAAATCCCTATGCAAATGAGGTGGATATACTGAACAGCATAATGGGTAACCATGTCAGCATATCCCCTCCATGTAGGCAGAGAACCATGTTGGTGTCCACAGAGGAGGTAGCTGACATCAAGAGATGGTGTGTCCAATAACTTCTAAGCTGATTGGAGCTTAGTTGAGCCTGTTTGCACAGCACACTGCCATGCTGAGCATGGAAGCCTTAGTGTGTGTGTGTGTGTGTGTGTGTGTGTGTGTGTGTGTGTGTGTGTGTGTGTGTGTGTGTGTGTGTGCACTGACTTCTAAGTGTTGTTTACCTATAGGGCACATGTTTCCCTGTGTTTGCGTGGCATACCTCCGTGCTGAGCATGGCAGTTTGAGGGGGTGTGCAATGACTACTGAGCAGTGTTTACCTATGGGGCACGCATTTTTGTGGTGTGCCACAGTGCTCAGAGTATCTAAAAGGCCAATGATGTATTAATTAGTGTTGATCTTGCTTAAGTTCAACTAGGGCCATTAAATGATGTAAATGATATACTAGACAGGTGCAATGTGTCATAGGTAGCCAAACACGCAGGCAGCACCTACATTAGAGCTCTATAAAATATGCATACACCCTACAATTAGAGTTTTCACCCATAATCTGCACCACTGGAACACATACTTGGGAATTTTAACTGACAGAATGCTAGGGGCTGCTACAGGTCTGCTACATTTATATATGTTAGACGCTGAAGTCAGTGCTGCTTCTGCTGCTGCTGCTGCTGCTGACAATAGGCCTAGGCAGAGTAGGAGGGAGTGTTCAGGCCCAAGGTAACCTTCCAAGAGTTACATGAGCTGGAGATTGTAGAGCACTACATAGTGGACGGGGACATACTACAAGAACTCATTGAGCTCTGCCACCCTCAACTCAGGCCCACAGCCAACAGAGGGGAACCCATCCCAGTGGAAACAAAGGTATATGTAGCCCTTAGGATACTAGCCAGCAGTACCTTCCAAAGACCAAATGAGGATATGATGGTGGTCTCACAGGCATCAGCATCTGGGGTACTCCACCAGCTCCTGGATGCCATGCTACCACAAGTCAGTGAGCATATTTCTTTTCCCTTCACCCCTGAGGTGTGGGCCAGCAATATCCAACTCTTAAATCATGTAGTGCACCACCCTGAGGTACTGGGTGCCATAGATTGCACTCATGTATACATCAAGGTACCACCTGGTGAGGAGGGTAGAATTTATGTCAACCGCAAGGGGTACCACTCCATTAACTGCCAGGTCATGTGGAATGCCCAGGGCATTATCATGAATGTGTGTGCTGGCAGCCAAGGAAGCTACCACAACTCCCATATCTGGCACCCATCACAGTTGTACCAGATGTTTGCTAGGGGGGACATCCCACATGGCCATTCAGTGCGGGATGCTGGGTATGCACTGAAACTGTGGATTATGACACCCATCCGAAATGCACACACACCTATGGAATTACGCCATATTGAGGCTAATGCATAAACTAGGAACATCATAGAACATGTGTTTGGGTTGCTTAAGTCACAGTTCCCATGTCTCAATATATCTGGTGGAGCCCTGCAGTACTCTCCAGCCACATGTGCACATATATTCACAGTATTTACCATGTTACACAATATGATCCTGTGAAAGCAGCTGTGGCAGGATCATCATATGGAAGGGATACACAGAACCCCACCACTGCCTAGATCACCACCACCACACTCACAGGAGGACTTGGTGGAGGAGCCCCCTGATGATGTCCCTGTTGGTAGACATAGGTGTGCCTAGTATGCCCTAGCATTGGCTAATAGACAAAGCATAGCACATACACTGACAACCTAGGGCCCCAGGGACTAACACCTTAGTCCCACTCACATACATATGGTAAAACAGCTGACTCCAGGCAACACACAACCTGTACATATCCATGTATTGGCTGTGTACCACTTGCATCACACAGAGTCTGCCCTGATCTACAGGTTTGTCACCTGCTGCATTCTCAAGGTAAGTCTCTAACCTACACACTAATTGTAAGGATTACTATAATAAGCTATTGTTTGTATGGATCTCCTGCTATGAAAGAAAATATGGTGCGCTGTTTGGGCAGAGTTAACATCTGCATGGACAACTGATACCCAGTCCAATAGTATGCATTCCTTAATATTCACTAGACTTCATGGTTTGAATATTCATGGCATCAAGCAAAGCAAATGTTAAACAGTGGGCACACATGATATGTGGACTATTTCTACCCAAGCTGATTGTGTGCTGTTGTTCTCCCACCCCCAATACAGCAGTACCCCTACAACCACTTTAACAGAAAATTAGCTATGGTATAGTAGTGGACCAAGCAATCTCAGGGCTGTAACATAGATAATGCTCACACATTGTATGACTCTTTTCATGCAGGATAACAATGTACATATGTATGCTGTTGATTGTGTGATGGATGGACCCTCTCTGTCTAGCGAACTGTATGGCTCAGTGGACTAGGGAAGCTAGCATGGTTAACATAATTGATGGTTTGAATCTAGAATTTACTCACTTTTGCATGTGAGGTAGTAGTATGTTGGTGTTTTCACAGACTGTCATACCTCCCAACCTCTCAGTGCAAGGAATCTGGACAAAACCAGAAAGATTGGGGGGACAAAGGCCCAAACATAGGGACAGACTTTAAATATTGGTCACATAAACCTTGCTGGAAGTAAAGGTGTTGCAGTAGTACATATATTGTGATGGATGCAAAGTCTGATATACAATCGTTTGTCTGCAGGAAGTAGAATGTATTGATGTCAGCATCCAATAAAGCACCAGAAGACCACAAATGTGTGAGGAACAGACCAACCATAAGAGGCACATCTCTGGACATTCTGTGAAAATCAGGACATGTGAGATGTATACAGACTCTCAGTCTGCTGAACGTGTAACATTACCAACCTCATCACATATTTAGTATAGCAGACAGCTGGGGAATGATGTGGACATTTTGAGTGAAGTGCAGTACTGCAGAAACAGGGGCAGATGTTAATGTCAGTAACATACAAAATCTTGGACTGGAATACAGATAGGTTTGGCCTGGAGTCACATTATATGTACTGACATTCCCACTGGGCATGCCCATACACTTGCTAAAAATGAGCGCAATCCTGTTGGCCCTTCATTGATATAACCTATTATATATAAATATCTATACATACAAGCATATACATACACATATCTGATGTCAGTATCTCTCTTTCACATGCATAGTATATCATAGTATAGTGCATATTGCTGTGCAGTGTCAAATATATATATATATATATATATATATATATATATATATATATATATATATATATATAGCTGTATATATTAAAATTATACATAGACACCCCCATTTATGTACAGAAGACATATACATATTACACGCACATGCAGCTACATTTATATATACATCTCTGTTATATAGAGAAATATGTGTGTGAATGTCTGCATTGTCTGACATACCCTAATACTAGTAAGTAAACTGGATTATCGCACAGCCATAACGTTGCTCAAAGGATCCAAACTAAGGGTGCAACAGTACATAATCTATTTACCTACAGACCTCTATTCCTGCTGGATGTCACCACGTAGACAGACACAGGTGAGCAGGTGGTGTAATGTATACTTGTGTCAATGCACGTATGTCCATGCCCACAGTGTCGCCTATTTAACTGCAAGCAGCCACATATGGCCATACTGGTAACTGTACACACATATTTAGGACAACATCAATTATCTCAGCGCTAGGATACTAGATGCAGATAACAGTATGAACCAATATCACTCTGCAGGCCACAGATGCTGTTCAACACAAGTCTAGTTTGTGTAATGCACGAGTACTGTGCCTGCAATCACTTATACAACAGACTTAACCGGTGGTGCATGTGGTATGTACTGTGCTCTATAGTGTATAAGCCTCACTAGGTAAGGGTTCCAGTCTCACTGCAGCCCACTTGGTTTGTATACCCCTGCAAAATAGCAGCTATCCACCTGCAATGGTTATGCACTTTTTGGGCCTGCAACTTGCTGCTGGCTTCCACATTGCCCTATTCTACAAGCCCTGCTGATGTCAGCCACCCAAGACTACCAGTTGACATTGTAGTAACAGGACTTAAGCCATGGTGCATACGATAAATGCTGTGATCTATAGTGTGTAATACTGGATAGGTCGGTGTTCTAATTTCACTCCAATCTACTTGGTGTGTGTGTGTGTGTGTGTGTGTGTGTGTGTGTGTGTGTGTGTGTGTGTGTGTGTGTGTGTGTGTGTGTGTGTGTGTGTGTGTGTATCTATATACCCCTGAAAAACAATGGACATTCACTCATGGGCTATCCACCTGCAATGGTTATGCACATTTTAGGCCCGTAAATTGCTACTGGCTTTTACATTGTCCTATTCTACAAGGTCTGCTGATTTCAGCCACCTTAAGACTACTAGTTGACAGTGTAGTAGCAACACTTAAGCTATGGTGTGTGCAATAAATACTGTACTCTATACTGTGTAATACTAGATAGATAGGAGCTCTAATCTCACTTTGCCCAATATGGTGTGTGTGTGCATAAACACATGGCAAATGTATGATAACTTATGTAAAGTAAATATAAGGTTTGCATCATTTTATTTGTAGCGGGTGATGTGGCCCGCCAAATGACTGACCACAACAAGGCTTGCTTATATCAACAAGCATTATATGTCCTAAACTGATAATACTAGCAGATATGGATTGTGCTGTGTGCATCAGGTATTGTGATGTGCAGTGTGTACCAGTACATAGGTTAGTGTTCTAATCTATATACAACCAACTTGTGGTATGTGTGTGCCTTGGTGTGTCCTATATGCAGTGAGTGGAAGTGGTGCTAGCCTGAATGTGGCCATGTTTGTGTGTGAGGTGGTTACAGCAGTGTACATCATGTTAAGGGGCCATAGCACATGTGAACTTAACCAGCATAATGGCCATACAGCCCTCACAATCAGAAACATCTGTATACCCCTCTGTACAGGACCAGCACATATTTCCCCAGTCCAAGGGAACTCAGGCAGATGCTGTGTGTTAAGATGATGGCCACCCAAGCAATCAAACAGATAACATGTACTGAGATGCACTGAAGTGCTCTGTGTACCATTAGCATGGTCTGTTTCAGGGGTGTGTTTATATCTGCTAGACAAATGTCTCTCACAAGTATGTAGTACTAACGTCACATAGTAGGTGAATGTCCTTACAGTGAGTTATCCATAGGCAGCATATGCACAACAGCTAGGTCACACCTTGCCCTGTAAAAGACCTTATCACAAAGTCATACAGATGTGAACCTATGGAGCCATGCACATATACTGCTATACCTTGCTGAAGTCATATTTCTGCTGTGCTGCCATGCCATGCTGTGCCACTCCACAGCTGCCGTGTGTCCATGGGTTATCCACTCAGACTCCTGCAACAGAAACATACACGTGTCTGTGACATACCTGTCATGTAACAATACCACTACTACAATATCATACAACATAAGGTCCACAAACGTATGTTGTGTATGCATGACACATGCCAGAATACAGTATATGTTGGTGACCACTACAAGTGGCATGCAAAACAATACTGCATTACACAAGTATACGTCAAGTAATACAGTCACCTTGTGCATTAGACACATAGCTTCATTCCCCTACATCGATGGGAAGGATGACAAGGATGTGGCACAGGTATCATCACTTGCACGGGGTGATGTGTGGAGGTGCTGGAGGCCTCAGCTGGCCTAAACAGTTGACAGCATGTGTGTGAGTCAGGAAGGGGAGCGGGTTAGATGGAGCATGCATAGGTGCCATATGTGTCTGTAGGTGACCTGCATGTGACAGTGGTGTGTGAGTGTGTACGTGTACACAGTCAAGCTCAGTACTAACCCTGCACATGTGTATGTTAGACAGCTGTGGACCATACATGGTAGAGTTGACAGTTCATGGTCTCCAGCCCTGAATACAGGAACTGGCTTTGCCAGGAGTTGCACTGGCACCACCATACCCAAGGTCAGATGCAGTGCTAGTACCTGAGTGTGACTGCTGTCTGCTGGGACCATGTCCCCCACAGGACTGCCCAGGACCATGTCCCCATGGCCTGCCACATCATGGTGTGGACAGCACACTCCCCTTTGTAGCACTGGATGTACTGCCACTACAGCAGCTTAACTGTGCATGGCTGCTTAGACTTTCAGCAGATGGTGTTGCTGACCTACGTCCACAAGTCCAATGCCCAACTTCAACCATATGTTCCAGAACAGACAATGTGTGGTCTAAGACAAACACTGTCTCAGCACACTATCTGTTCACTGCAGCAGTGAACCTCTCCAGGGTGTCCCAATGCGGTGGAGGCAGTCACGGATGTCAGACTGTGCTGCATCCATAACCCTAAGCATATATCTGGTGTTCTGTTCAGAATGTGCCTTTGCCTCCATGACATCCCAAAACATGTGCAGAGTGGCCTGTGATGTGAAACCTGCAACAAGTGGTGAATGGACAGCAGTCCTCCTAAGAACAACCCTGTCAATCCACCTGTGTGGGACCTTGCCAGCTCTCTGGCTATGGCCAGTGTCTACACTCACTGATCCCATAGTTGCCACAGTGGTCTGTTCAATGTCTCTACCCTCTGACGTCCCATATATGAGGCCTATGGGGCCTGGGTATGTGTGGGCATACTGAATGTGTGCGGTGACAATGGGGGCAAAAGAGGGATGTCAACCTCTGGGACAGATTCAGCCCCTGACAAACCCACCTGGGCCTCACTGTGACCACCATCATCATCAGAGTCCGAAGAGATACTGACATCAGGTGATGTGGGGGAAGAGACTCCAACTCTCCCGGTCACCTTTGGAAACCAAGACAAAAGCAGTACATTACTACATGCACTGTTATGTATGGCAAATCCACAGAGAGTCATAATAATGAGGATCCACAACTGCATTACCATTTTCATATCCTCTCATCTTTGCTTTCATGCACAACAGACTTCCTCACAACAACATGCACATTTAAGTCAGGGCCTTTATAACAAGCATGTCAGGTTAATCACGTAACACTTGGCCAGTACATTGGATTTTTATATATATGCAATATGACACTATACTTGTTAACACAGCACATAAAGCCTAGTTTACATATCTTAACAAATGTATACAAATACAAATTTCAATGCCTAAGGTATGCACCATCGACCTTTCTGTATGTACAAGGCATGCAAGATTAATTGCCTCATGTACACCAGGATCCTTATTTGCTCTGAACTGTAACTACAAAAGTGTTTCTGCTCATTCAACTGCATTCCTGTGATTACCCACTCTAGGAAACTTAGGTAACTATTCCAGACTGGAACTTACAAACATTCTATTCTGGTTATACACAACATTACCTGTACATAGGGTATTATCCTGACTCTTACTCTTAATAGCATATTTATATTCCATAACAAAACAGTATCAAGCTTACCAGATGCAGCACCATAGCCTTGGACAACTCCTGATGGACCTGTAAAAAGGTGAGGGTGAGGTAATTTCAGCACCACTACATGTTGCAGCACAACAAGGTAATACCTGCATATATCTGACATGTACAGTAGCTTCTGTGTTACCTGATGTATTGCTGACATTCTGAGTATGTGTGTACAACTGAGCTAAACCCACCCCCACAGCACATAGACCTGACCCCCACGTAAAGGTATGTACAACCTGATAGAATAACTTCTACAGTATTACAGTGGTGATCACAGTAACCTTACCTGCACAGTCCTCTACTGTGGACACTGTGATACCCACCTCCATAATGTATGGTGACATAGATGCCTGGGGGCTGTCATGTGTCCCTAGGTTTGCCAGAATTTCCTCAGTGTCCGTCAGTGGCTGTTGCATTGCAGGCCCTCTACTGGTGGTGGCACGAAACCTGGCTTCATCAGCTGCCCTTCATCATCCACCATTCACCGTGTCTGTAGCGCACTGATCAACCTGCTTATATGTCCTGTCCTGTTGGCCAGTCTCATTCACATGCTGGACAAGGTCTGCCCACAATGCCCGCTGTTCCCTGTTATGCCTCCCCCTGGATAGGAGGATATGATGATGCTGCCATAGTCCTTGAAGTATTATTTCATTCTCCACAACTGTGAAGAGAGCGTGCCTTCTGTGATACATTAGTCTTGAAACACACCAAAAGGGAAACACATTACAGTATCAAATAGATGAATGTTCACTATGTACAGATACAGCAAGAACAAAATGGCCGGCACTATCCACTGCTTGCTCACACATGTCATATCCCACAGTGTGACAACATACTACGTGTGTGGATACAACCAAGATAGTATCATTACTGAGGTAGTTCCCTGTGTGTCATGAGAGATTCTGATGTATGATCATACACACAACACTACAGTCCACTGTGGTGTGTCCCCTAAGGCTAACCACCCACTAATATGTCATAAGACTAGTGCCAGACAAATATCAGTGTGCTATTACAACCATTATAATGGGACATCCAACAACACCAGTGTGCCACAATGACAATGCAAACCTGATATATTGCATGTTCCCTGTATGTGTAAGACTGCAGGGTATCAAAGACATGTCATTACCACAGGTCTAAGACAGACTTACTGTTGTACTCCCTATTCCTCATACCTCTATTCTCCCATCTGTATCTTGTTATACACAAAAAACATTTAGATACCTGGTGGAGTGCAATACTTCTCTGTTAAAATGTACTCCTACTACTGTGCCACAAAGGTGTGCTCTGTGTGAGGGAAGTCTCATACAGAATGTTTGCCCATAGCCAGCTGCTTGCATTTTAACATGCTGCTCATTAGCAGGTAATTGCCTCTAAACCAAATCGTAACTCTGATATGCTAATTGCAGCCAAAACAGCTGAGCTGAACTATCATTAGCCAATGACATGCAACCATTGTGCAATATATAAGGCCTTCAAGTAGAGTAGGGCCACTTTCTTACCTGTTGAGATGGACATTACAGTGGTGAGGAGACTACATCATCACAGAGGGTAGGTCTGTAGTAGAAACCTTTACATAGAGCTGTGTGTACCATAGACTGCAGCTGCTGCAGGTAATAGATGTAGGCAGTGAGTGTGAACACTTTGGAGGACAACAAGCTGTAGGTGTATCTGTGTCAGCTGTGTCAGCCCACTCCAATTACGGCATGTGTTTAAGGTATGTATGTTAGGCAACTGTGCCAGTAACAGAGTACTAGGTGACATATAGTAATGCTATATGGATATCTGATGTGTGTCCCTATCTGCAGGCCTGTGACTTCCAGCAGAGAAAGCAGTTATTTACTTTGCAATGCTTTGTATGGATAATGAGTGCATGAGTCATTCATTAATTGCTGTCTTCGCAATAATGTAATTGAAATGTAACACAGCCTGGATTTGAACCCAGGACTGTGTGTGTCAAAATGCACTGTATACAAAGCATTTAACAGACTGAGCTACTGAGTCACTGCTACAGTGGGTGTATTTGCAAGATATATGAGCACACATACAGGTTGTGACATACATTTACTACATCCTTCAGTATGTGCATGTTTTTACATTAATGTATTTCTGTACCAGAGTCCCAGTTGAATATACATTTTGCCATGAATGTCTTAGGAGATGACATCCTACATGTTGCTGATAAAAGGATACATTTACCTGCTATCATAGGCCTCAGTTGCATCCATTATCATGTCTTTGGCTGTCTAGTGGTGTACTATTGCACCAGAGTCCAAGGTACAATCCCACTTTCCCATCTTGTATTCCAGTTTGTGAGGTGCGGAGGGCATGCAGCTCTGCTGAAACACACCTAATGATTCTAATTGGCAATTACTATGTTTTGTTTAAACCACTTGTTTTAATTAAAAGTTGAGTTGTGTGGTGGGTTAATGCAGTGTGCCGCAGGTGTGATGGGCTCTGGTTCGAAACATGACAGAGGTGTTTATTTGTGCATGTGTCTTACACTGTTTTAAATACATATAGTCAACATAGCTCTATTTAGTGCAGCTCTGAACTACAAAATTACAAAGAAAAGAAAAAAGGGAGATAGGAAAGTGGTGAAATGGGGCAAGCAGAGGGAAAAACATAGTGAAAAGCAGGGAGGGATGTGCAGGAAGGGTGTAGGAAATAACCATAGCTATCCATTTCATGTACAGCAACAACTGTACACTTTGACAGAATTTGTAGATGTGTTTGTATTCTCAAACCCCAGAGAGAGGAGTGAGGACAACATAACTGTGTTGTCAAGTCAACTGGACCAAATTATGTGTATCCAGTGAACATGTGTGCTAAATGGAGAGCTATGTATGGGATAATATTTTTTTTTGGGACAGGTGCCCATTTTTTTTAAGGTGAGAGTGGAATGTTGGGGAAGGGACATAGGTATGTGTGAGGGAGGTAAGTTGAGTAAGTGAGGATGCATTTGCACACAGACAAGACAGCAGACAGGCATGGTGTGTGACACATGAGGGGGAGTGAACACCTTGGATAGGGTGTTGCAGAATCTGAGTCCCACGCTGACTGTTGATTAACTGATACTTGCATGGAGATCACCTGGAACTATACTATGAATTGAGTAATACAAGCTACAGGACATTCCTCTTGCATTCTAGTACTATTACAGTGTTATAGTAGACTGCAGTGACAGTAGAATACACATGCATGGAATACAACCATACTGCATATATGAAAAAACTGTATTTTAGAATAAACAATGCTAGTGAACACATTTTATTGTTAATGATTTGAAATATCTATAAAGTTCACACACAATATCTGCCCATGGGCTGGATTACCTCACCCATATACCTTTATTATCTGTTGTCTGAGGAAGAGAGAGCATTATGTGACAGATATTGGCCTGAAGACAGCATTGAACACTACTATGGGTTGAGCAATACAGTTTGCAGAGCATTAGATTTGCTGGCTACAACTATTACAGTGTCAGACTTGACTGCAATAACCTTACCATAGACAATCAATGCATACAGCTCTACTGCAATGGTTCTGACAAAACACAGCCATGCTGAACAACATTTTGCTTACTGTTATTGGTATTGCTAATGCTTTATTGAAATAGAGTTCTTATTGTTCATTTATTACACTTAGCTCTACAGCTCTAATTGCCCATTTATTCCACTACATTTCTACATGCCCATTTATTGCAGTACAGTTTTTCTTGTGTATACTTTATTGCAGTAAATGCTTTACCCTTTCCTGCTTACTGCACTACAGTTGGCATATTAAATCTGTACTTATCATGCTCACAGAGAAACCTAGCCAGGTGCCCAGCATGGGACTTGACATTGCGAGCCCTCTCAGCTGCAGCTGTTGGGAGAGAAGTACACCATTATGCATACCTGTTTTGCAGACCTTCAGCTTGCATATTGGTTAGACAGAGGAAGGAATACTTACATACTATTCCCAGCTCAAGCTTCCTGGACCCAGGTGTCTGGGGTTTCCCTCTTCCTCCTTTTCAGGTCATCAAAATGGTGATGACACTGCTCACCTCTGTGGGGGATACCATTAACACTGGTGAGTTTCCTGCCCAAACAGTCCCAGGCCTCTGTCTTACACTCTGAGCCCTGGAATCTGCCCTGATTCAGCTGGGGTTCATTGTTTTTAATAAGGAGCCTGACCATGACCCTGGCCTCCTGAATGCCCCACCACTGTACCCAAAAGCGAGCACATTCACCAACACCATCAGCCATACCAACAGTTGAGTGAACTCCAATGACTGTTGCAGAATTCCTACCTATTGGGCTTAATATATGCTGTTTTCCTGCCCTTACACATCATTCAGCGATATTTAAAAAAGTGCTGCATCACTTAGCAGCACGCAAACCAGCTAAGTGAAGCTAAGCATTTCAAAAACTTGCAGAACTGTGGTTTTAGTGAGGCTTAGCACCATGAAAACATTAGTAGCTGTTAGCATGTTTATGCACTGCTTAACATTAGCAGAACCCAGCAGTGCCAAAATTCACAATACTGTAATTTAATTAACGAAAAATAGTGCATTCATTTACAGCCGTATCCTATCTGTTATGGACTAGAACCCAGGACCTACTAAACATAAGACTGCAAATTTACCTGTGGAGCAAGTTGGAGGTTATAAAAGCTAATATACCTTCACATGTACTTATAGGCTACCTGTTAGTATTGCAGCCCACCATGCCACACAAACACACTTAAACACACCTATAAATAATTATTTACATCTGGCTTCTATTTTTAGATGTCTGGCAGGTGTCTGCCATATATGTATAAGCTCTGCTGCACTCTGTGCCATGTGGCACAAATGTCAATGAGAAAAAAATATATCTATATATTTAATTATGATAATTAATTACATCTGGTTTCTATTTTTAGATGTCTGCCAGGTGTCAGCTGAATATATGTGAGCACAGACGGCATTGCTGCACTCCATGCCACGCAAACATGCAGTAAAAAAAAATAATTATAAAAATATTTAAAAAAATACATCATACAAAAGACTTCTTATACAGTTGACACACTTCACATCATTACAACAGTGGCGTGGAGCATTACAGGGAGCCTTACACTCATCTGCAGCCATGGGTAGCCTCTACACTCTCCCTACACTGATTCAGTATCTATGTTTCTCGGCTCGCCCATTGGCAGCACACCATCATATGTTCCGTGTAGGCGCTACACTGCCTACATGGATTTTATTAAATCCTGGGGTATGTCCTTTGGTCTGAGTATGTTATATTATTTACTATTAGCTCTGACTGAAGTTTCTGAAATCTCTAAGACAGTTAAAGAAGGTTTTGTGGTTATCTGTCTCCTGGATTCTATTTTTAACTCACATCTGCTTTGTTGATTTGATTAGAATTCAGAGATCCTTGTTTAATTTAGCAAGTGTATTTTTGACTGAATGAGACAGAGCTATTTGTGTGTGCAGCGGGTTTTTCTTTTATTATGGAGCTTGTTTATATTAGGGTTCAGCAAAGGGATTTATTTTTGAATTTTGCAGTGTATTTATTTCTGAGGAAACAGATGCATCTATACAATTAGCTACACACACACAAAACTTGGCAGTAAAGATTTCTACATAAGCAATGGGATCATCAATGTGGAAGGGTTTTTTGAAGTTAGTCAGGTCATCACCAGTTTTAGTAGACTAGCCTTTTCATAGTTCCTGAATACTAAGTTATTAGAAGATGATTCTGGCTCCATCTTTGGGTAAATGTGACTGATTTGTGGTCCAATTTGACCAGGGAGGTGGTTACAACAGGCAAGAAGCAGAACTGTCCCATATTGGTAAGGAGCACATCCAGGATTTTATCACCCCACATTATGGTGTGAACTAACTGGTCCGTGGAGTTCATATTTATGAAGTATAGAAATCACAGGGCATATGTGTTTGAGGATGTACAAGTCTCCCAGTTAATGGTTAGATAGTTGTCTCCTAACAGAATGGTATCTGGGTTAATGCACTGAGCACCAATACCTTACTATTGTTCTGATTGTATTTAGTTATGTTAGAAGTTTTAGAAGGCTGACTTTGCTTAAAAGGCACAATAAATGGACAAGGCTTTAGCCAATATATATAAGCCTTTTGGGGAGAGGTGAAGGAAATCCCTGACAAAGCAGTTTGAAGTGTCTACCATATCTTCACAGGCTGCTGATACACATACACACACACACACACACACACACACACACACACACACACACACACACACACACACACACACACACACACACACACACACACACACACACACACACACACACACACATACACACAGATAGATATATTGTATTGCCTTAAAATAACACTACAGTCTAAGTCAATTGTTGATGTCAATTATCTTTCAATGATATTGTTGCATGATTCTTGGTAATGGTCAAATACTGCTCAAGGCTAAGTTCATATCTGCCTCAGACACATATTCAGAGAGCTCCATCACTTGCCTATTCATATAAGCAAATAAGACTGTCCTCCCAAAGCTGTAACATTACTCTCCAGGACATATTTGCTCCCCTACCAGGTTACCAGCAGCCCCTCCCCCCTCAAATTTTGGACTTTAGATCCCTTCTCCTTCCGGCTCTGTCCTTGAGGAACCTCTCTCATTTTGACTATTCTACTACAACACACACTGTCATTTCCAGCCTATATCTCACCTCTGCCTCCTGCTACTAACCTCACACTTTTCTACTCTTGAGATCACCCTTACCTCTTCACCTGCTTCTGCCTGATTGTTTTCTGCTACTGATCATCTCATCCCTTAGCCTGTCCATATCACCCTTACCATACCCAAAAACCAACAACCACACACACCCTCCTACAATCTCATCTTACTACCTCACCTCACTCTACTGTTCATACCACACAGTCCTATACTTGCTTAACTCATCTTACTAGTAACATGCCTTTAAACCTCAACTCAATCTTTTCACTTCTTCTTCTTAACTTCCTTCTCTATTACTATACTCTTACCTCCTATGAATATCTTATGCTTAGCCAACCTCCTGTATTAACCAAACACACCACATCTACACTTTCTCTACCTGACCAAACACATATTAATATACTATCAACCTCTCCCTACCTTCCCTGCAAAAATCTAAAAGTATTTCAAGTCCCACAAACACTATTATTAATATGACATCCACCCCAACCCTGGCCCCACTCTTCAAGGAGCCACACCCACTCAAACCAAACTACTAACTGTTCTATTTCACCTTTCTCCTCTGCATTGCTCAGCATCAACAACAAAATCAGCAACTTCATGCTTAATTGATTTCTATGCCTTTGATGGCTATAGCACCTTAAGACATGATCTTAATAAAAAAGGGGGAGAGTAGCCTTATACAAATCCCACCTTCAGGTAGCCTTCCCTACCTAATGCTGAAACAGTGTGCTCCACGATCGAAGTTAATAGAACCTAGGCTATATATATCATTTGTTCCTACATCCCTCCAGGAAACAACATCAACACACTAGAAACCACAAGAAACTATTATCTAAGGGGACTTCAACATTGATTGGAACTCCTGCATATCTCCCAAACCCTCCCTATACCTCAATCTCTTTAACTTTCACCAAACCATTAACTCCCCACTAGAATACAACAAACAAACCATTCTAGATTGTGACAATATCAGTGACCATCTCCTGACCTTTATCTCTAAACAAAAATACAACAACCTCAATAAAACAGATTTTAACCTAGCATCCTTTCAAAATGAACTCAAAGAATACAACTGGTCAAATCTAAACAGTAACCCATTTCAACAATACTTTCCTACAAATTCTACACCATCATGCCCCACCCCGCCTAATAGAGACTAAGCTCTAAAGCAGCCCCATCTCAAAAAAAACAAAAAAAAAAAAAAATGAGCCAGAAATAAATTATGGACTAAATGGAGATCCACAAAACCCTACAGACCATCATACTAAAGTTCAATACTGTCTCCACAACCTATAAAATTATTATCTAAACTCAAACCTTGCAATATCTTCAACTAGCTGCTACCTAGCCCCCCACCCAGTCTCCATCTTAATAAACAGAACTATAACTGAATCCAAAATCCCTTCCTGTTGGAAAATCTCCCATATCATTCCCATAAGGAGGTAACTCTATGAACTCTCAAATTTTTCGACCTATTGCCCTTCTATCTCCACTATCCAAAATAATGGAACCACCACCAACAGCTCTTACATCATCTCTTGAATAGCAACTTTCTTGTAGACTCACAACATGGTTTACTGACACAATAAACAAAAATCGAACAACCTGTTCTCCTCTGCACTATTCTTAGACCTCTCAAAAGCATTCAATATGGTCAACCATCTGGTTTGATTCTTACCTGACAAATCAAAAACAAGCAGTCCTTTGGGACAGCCATCTTTCCTCTCAACTCCCAGTTAACATAGGCGTCCCACAAGGGTCCATCTTAGGTCCCCTTTTTCTCTATATTCATAAATAACCTACCCACTTCCTCCCTACATCCACTTGTATACAGTATGCTGATGATTCTACTCTCATCTGCTCTGCTTCATCAGTAAGAACTTCCTCCTCTACTCAATTGGTTTTACAGCAGCAGAAAAATGGTTTCAACATATCTGTCTCCTCCTAAATCCCCAAAAACAAACTTCTACTCTTCACCCCAACCCTTAAATCCACTCCAATCACTTTTTCCATCATGTCCTGCAATGGCACTATCATCAATCCTGACCATTACACAAAACTGCTAGGGTCACCATAGACAATCAGCTAAAACTTTTGACTTACGTTGATTTAACTATCAAGACAGTAAAGTATCTCTTGCCCAAACTCACCTCATCTCCACACTTCTGTATGCCTCTCCCTCCTTTATCAACCTTTCTAAAGCTAACCTTCAGAAACTTAACTTAGCCTACCACAGCATTGCCAGATTTGCAACTCTCCTTTCTCCGTACTCATCACTGTCTTAACTTAAAGAAACTCAACTGGCTTGAACTTCCAAACCTAATACTCCTGCAGCAATTTGTCATCACTTTCACCCATACTGAAAAACCTTATCACACCTTATAAAAATTACTTCACTTCGACCAGCCAACAAGCTCCTAGTAACTACTATCAAATCTCATAATAAAGCAGGTGACTCCTTATTTGCAAAATCATATTGGAATAAACTTCCCACTGAACTTACCTCCCTAGCCTCATGTCACCTTTTCAAAACAGATTAGAATTCATTTGCAAGATCACTGGCTATGCCCATGCTTGAATCCTGACTGATAACTGTTACACTACCTGCTCTCATAGTTAACTCTGGATTTTAAATTGTATCTTGCTTTTTGTAATGTTTGTATCTTCTCTGCTCTAGTGATCTTTTTAAAAATATAAACTTTCTAGTATAATAGTGGAGCTTTCCTCCTCAGCCCTCTGCAAAAAATATACATGTATCGAGCCACCAAGCCTGGTAATACTGTATAATAATTGATTTTACTTTGTTTTCTTTTGTCATCTTTGATTGATTATTGTTTTATTTACATTTTATTAGTAGTATCTTTTTAATGTGTAAAGTTATAGCATGATAGTGGAGCTTTTCTCCTCGGGCCTCTGCTGAAAATGGACATGTATCCAGCCAGACTAGCCCGGTTAACAAATGTAAAATAAAATAAATAAATAAAATAATATAGTCAGGTACATAGGTTCACAGGTGTGAAATAGGCTAACAACAGCTGGGGCCTTTTTAAGCAAAGCCACGCTTCCAAAACCTCAACAAGTTGTGGTGGCCTTGATAAGCTTAAGCAAGGTCTTGTGAGATTAAACATTTACAAGAAGGGTATTGAAAGATGACCCATTTGCAGGCTGCTTATGTCCATTACAGACATTGGTGCCAAACCAGGGATGAATTTCAAATTCTCCATACAATTGTCCAAGTTACACTTAATTTGAGTTAGAGAGGAACTCTGATTTCATGGATGGGAAGCTTGTTCCGGAGAAGGGGTAGTCTCTGGGATACATACTTGTGTCTCCAGCAAGTCCTGTTTGAAGCACAGACAAGATTTAAATCTTTAGAACAGGTGATACTGGAGCTGTTTGTTTTGTGGATATGCAGGTCTGTCAGGATGGGGTCCAAAAATGCCTTGTATGACAGGCATATATTTCCTGTCAACAACCTGTAGGAAACAAAATACAGGGATATGTCTTTGAGGTGGTCTGCATATAATATGGTTTCTTATGCCCTGTATTATTTTATTGAGGAACTTTTGTGGATGTTCCAGTTATTAGATGTGCCTGGTTAGCTACATACTAAAGGGGGCATTGTACTCAATGACAAGTCTGATGAATGCCAAATAGAGTGGAACAATTACCTCCTTGGACCTCGATGCCATATCTTTGCTTATAGGTTACACAACATAGAATAATTTCCTCATTATGTGATGGTCAAATGCTAGATAGCCATCTACATGTGCTCCCAAGTCCCTGACTACTGGGTCAATTCTTAGGGGATTGTTGTCAATATGATAATTACCAGGGGTGGGATGATGGTTGCTGTTCTCCATTTATGAGGCATGAAGCATGTGTGAAGTGTACGGTTAAATAGTAATTCCAGATGGCCTGATAGATCATGTTTCATGCTATTTACATGGCAACCTGAGATATTGCCTAGGCCCACTGATGCAGTATTATTGGCTTTTGAGAGAACATTGAGGACCTGTTCCCTAGTGTTAGTAGGGTGAATTATATTTGATGGTGTTTCTTGAGGAAAGGCTTGTGGGGAGAGAGGGGTAAAGTTAGAGCTGAATTTGTCTGCCAGTAGGTTGCTTTATCTTCTGTCTCAGTATAGGTTGCTCCATTAACAATGATATCTGCACTCAATTGTATATTGCCTTTGAGGTTGCAGACATTGCTAAAGAATGCTTTGTGGTTGTCCTTGACATGGGAGGCCAGATTTATCTCACATTTTTCTTTGGTAGCCTTAATTTGTCCGCTAAGTTGTTTGTTTAGTTTGAGAATGTTTTTATCCTGCTGGCTGTTGCACCTCCTAATTTTTGCCATTATTTTTTTCCTCCTGTTATACAGCCTAATGATTAAATTCTTTCAGGGTTGCTTGTTTTTTAAGTTAGTTCTGTACTTATTCATGGTGGGTACAACTACCTCCATGCCGCAAGTAACATGCTTGTATAGGGTTTCTGTAAATAGTTCTATATCACCAACAGTGTTCTCAGGTCTTAGAGGAGCTTGAAAAGTTGCTATATTGTCACTTAGCAGTAGGAGGATAGCCTCAAAGTAACTCTGGAACATTCCAGGTTTAGCTAGGTTTTAGTGGTTTTATTTTTCACTTACATCTTGAGTTATTTACTTGTGATGCAGGGACTTGAGTGCTTGTGTGATGTAATGAATTCTAGTGCCTGATATGCAAATAAATGTGACTCTCTTGTTGCACAACCTGGTGAGTGGTGCATTAGTATATCTCATTATAGAGTAACCTATGATGAACATATTGGAATGTTTGGTTGTTTGCCTTATGGGCTTGTGGACCTTGTATTTGTGACTCATAGTTGAAAGTTGTGCTTGTGGTATCTCTGAGGTTGCAACTTGCTGAGGGTACTTGTTTATGAGTTACATTTAGAAGGCCTCTGTGGTTAGGTAAGTTACTTCTAAGAGTTTCAGTATATGTGGGTCTATGTGCTTGGTCAGAGGTGTTTGAGATTGGTTTAGTGTAGAAACATGCGGTGCTGACAGCTTTTTGTTGTGGCTTCTTGTGAAAGCTTTGCCTCCAATAACATCATATAGCTATATCTCTCACACAGTGTGGTAGATTGTTTAGGTATTAAGTGGTTATCAGTGAACATGAGACAGTTGCTACCTTGTCCTGGGATGCCCATTTCAATCAAGCTGACAACAGAAACAGTTGGAAAGTGCTGATCCAAGGTTCCAGTAGCTTACTACTGTGCATGAAAAGGGGAAGTAGTGCCTAAGGGATAAGGAGTTACTTAACTGAAGAGCTGTCTGTCTATGGTGAATAGCACAAGTCTACACACGAATTGGAACAATCCACTTCATGCAACAGCTATTAAGTAAGCTGTGAATTTCTAGAGTAAGTAATATAGAGAAAGTTTTGGTTTTCAGTGCCTGCATTTGTACATAGCATGGTTAAAACGGCTGAGCAAGAAGCAGTGCTTTTTAATCGCAAGCAACTTATGATAGCACATAAATTCAAACAAGTGCAGTAGCCATTAGCAAAATAGCATAAATCAAGTTTCTATAAGCAATGAGAGGTTAAGAAATTACTTAGTTCCCTAAGGGGAGGAACCTTCCAGGTATCTGCTAGTTCACAGCAGTATTTGCAGATGAAATGAGACTGTGAAGAGTTTCCCAAGACAATTTATAGTAAGGAAAATTAACTCAAGAGCAATACTAATTGGCTGGATGACATTCAGCCTTATGGATCTGTGGAATACAATGGGAAGGAAAAAGTACTTAAAAAGCTTACATCACTGAAAATAATAATGCAAGAGGAAAACGAGTGGACTTTTTTATCCAAATTAATCACAACAGGCAAAGGATGATAAGGTTGGGGAAATATTATACAGAACTGTAATCTGACAGAAATGAAATCAGAAACTAAAACTCTGTATTCTGACAGAATATTAGAATAAAAAAGTGCAATATAGTTGCTTACTGTCCTGGTATAGAAATTCACAGCAAATCAATTTCTTTTCATTAAAAAAATGCATCCGCAGAAATGAACTTTAGGCAGGTAAGCCACGATTGCCAATAAAAAAATTCAAGGCCCAGTGGCAATACAGTCAGCAAAACCAATCTGAAATAGGCAAAATGAAACCACACATTTGTAACCAACAAAATCAGTCTCACTGAGGCTGTGAACCACTGCTGAGGCCAACGTAGCTGGTTTAACAAGCTGTTATATTAGCCAAAGAAAAAAAATGATGCACTTATAGAATATTCAACAAAACTGTACCAAGCCAGAGATGAAATCAGACACTTAAACCTTGTACTCTGACAGAATATTAGAATAAACAAACTATAAAAGTAGCCATATACATTATCAATAGCCACAGTGCCTGCAATTACCAAGTTGACTATGGAATACCACCTTGCAGGAAGTGGCAGTATAGCTGTGATGTGTTCTATATACATATATATATATATATATATATATATATATATATATATATATATATATATATATATATATATATATATGTATGTATATATATCATGTAAACTGCCTTAGTGCTGTGCAGACACATTGCTTATGATCTCAAGTGAATCTCATGTACTACTTAGAAGTTGACAAAATGGTACCCATTCCTGTTTACAAACCTTTGTGACTGTGACTGTGAGTCAAGTGGAGCCTCATTTGCCACATGTGTGCAATCTATGGCACTCAGTACTTCCTAGATATGGGTAATATCATACAGGGCATCTTATGTATTATGCCAAGAAACCATATATGATCATTCACATGTAGAACAATTATGTCAGGGAACTTGTTGAGCATTTTAGGGGTGGAGGCCTGACAAACAATTAGGTTGTCTCCTCCTGGTTTCTTAAAAGGTCACTGTAGCTACAAATGGGGAGGCCAAGTATGGGTAGGCCTTGTTTTGATTCTATGTGTGGTTGTCACATGGCAGTCAAGGCCTGTATAATACCTCAGTCTACTTGGAAATGATCAATAAGCTACTGACCAGTGAAGCTGTTGAATGTAATTCACGGCAGAACCACTTTCTTTGACATCAGCTGCTACCTTACTCATACCTTCAGGAAGTGTTTATGCCAATCACTAATGCATGCTGGTGCACAACAAATACTGCTAACCTTAGCATGTTTGCTGTCTGAAACTCTAATATTCGTAGAGTGCTTTACCCTTTTACAGTCAAGCACATACCGATGCATAACTTGTCACACCTACTGCTATGAATTCTGCCTATGTTCACCCAACTTGCATTTGTATACAATTATGATCTTATTGCCCTACCCAGTTTCATTTACATGTCCTTATGTGGTCATTTGCATATTTCTTCTACATTGTATAAACTATTCTTGTACTCTCACCTACCATGGATAAAGAGTACTCTTAACTGTATTCAAATCCATTTGTATCTCCAGTGGTGAGGAGACCCATCTAATGGTATTATTTAGGCAGCCATGAGAGTTGCTTGCATCCTCACTGTCAGTGAGTAAATGAGGATCTTTATAAACATTTTTAGCCTCTCTTCTCCCCCTAAGCAGAAGAATGTGACAACTATTTTGCCTTAGGATGCCACAGTATTGTCCACTGTGTAAGTGCACATTCTTCTGCACTTGTTTATTGAAGACTACCATTCAGGGGTGACATCGTGGACCATACACATTCCCACAACCTTCCTCCAAATGGCTATTGCAGTCTTGTGACTGCTTCTGCCCCCCCCCCCCCCACACACACACACATTTGGATGGGTATGCTCATCCTCCCTGTTTGCTTTGTTAAGCACCAGAGCCATTAATCAAACTTGGTAAGCCTGGGCTGCAGTCAGGACTTTGTTACCTTCTTCCAGTGGGCCAGCTCTTTCTGCCCTGTATTTGTGCTTCAAGCACTATACAAGAAAATGAGACTATGAAACTTAGCTGTTTTGGCAAAGTCCAACAGAACTGCAGTATCTGTATTATCCAGAGGGTCTATGAATCCCAACCCTAGTGTTTGTCATACAAAGCAGTATTTCATTCAGTTCTGCTGTTCTAATTTTTATTTCATCCTCTAAAAAAGTGACATATGTTTTATACTGATATCATATAAAAAGATGGTTAACAATGGAATTAGACATGCAAATAAATATTTACATTTATAGCTGCAAAAGGTATTGCAAGACAGGACTAAGTAAGTATATACATATATATAGATGCAGAGAGAGAGAGAGAAAGACAGAGATAGGCAGATGCATAGATAGCCACACACACACACACACACACACACACACACACACACACACACACACACACACACACACACACACACACACACACATTTATATGGGTTTATGAGTATGGCTAAACTAGTTCAGGTTCCTTTTTCTTCTTTTTTCTTCCCTTGAAGGTAAACGTAAAACAAATTTTATAAAGGCAACCTTGAGTAATGAAAGAGGCAACTGAAAAAGCTTGCTAGCTATCTCTGTTTTTAAGTTAAATAATAAATACAATGAACAGTGAAAGATGTTTGCAGTTTGACAAAAGACCATAAACATTGATGAATATGATTAAACTGGGAAGGAAAAATAATTGTAACGTGCATTCATTTCTGGCATCATATGATAGCTAAGTGGACTAGGTAATTATTCTGTTTCCATAGCACACACACATCTAAGGTGTATTTTAAATAGTCTGAACATTCTAATGTCGATGTTAGCAACATAAACAGAATAAAATAAAAACAGTTGACACATTATTGTGCATGCTGTGATACATAAGCTGAATCATTCCTCTCAACTTCTTGGAGCACGAAATCTGGACAAATTCATAACTAATAGTAGAACAAAGGACAAAAATAGGGTCAGTTTTTAAATATTACACTTTCAAACTTAAAAAAGTTGATAAAATAACAGGTATTGATTTAACATGAATTTTCTGAAGGGTATGAAGTCTGAAACTCAAATATCTACCATTATTTTCTGACTTCAATCCTCACTGATTTGCCAATGATTTTACACAAAACCACAATTTTAAGAGAAACAGACCAAAAAATATAAGACAGACATCTGGACATTCTTCAAAAAGCTGGACAGTTGAGAGGTATAGCCTGAGATTACACAATAATGTGAAAAAGCATATTCCTCAGCCCCAGTAATATAGCAGTCTTCCGCAATTGTCAATTGTTTGTTTTGTTAACCAAAGTGTGCTTACAAAACAGATGTCAAATTTAAAGAAAGTCAATTAAGAGCATATATGTATAGATACATATAAATATCCAGTAAAAACTGGTACCAAAAACAGGATCTCATGTACAGGAGCTAAACATACATTTATTAAAAAAATACAAGTTAGTGCTTTCTCATCATACAATAGGCAGAGACTTCATCAGACTTGTATTGATTTAACCAGATAAAAACACTGCCAGTAAATGATAGAACAAGACGCCACAACCTTCTTTAGCACTTTCGCCCAATTTAATAAAATATGAACATCATCAGAAACAACACCCATACTAATTATAACATTTAAATAGCTAACAATCATGTCACATGTTATTGAATACACAAATGAAATGTAATATACACTATTTATGTCATGAGTTACAAAGTGTTTTAAACCACAAAATATTCTTTTAAAAAAGATGAATTGAACTAAAATGCATAACTCTACAACCTTTGTGCTTGTAAAAAGCACTTAATATTTATCATATCGTTTAATCCAGGAAACTGATCTGCATTTAGTAAAATTTGCCATAAGGTTTCTTTACATTCTAAAAGAACTTTAAAATCTCCACTAAACATGTCATTGTTGACTCTCTCTAATATAAAAAATGAAAACTTTTTGAAACTAGGACAAATCACAGAATGTTTTGCTAGTGCGTTAGAATTATTCTTTTTACGTATAGCCAAAGTGTGCTCGTATATACGTTTGTTCAATGCTCTTGTTGTTTTTCCTATATAAAACTGTTCACAGGAACTGCACACAGCTGAATAAACTACATTGATTGTTTTACATGTGTAATGTCCCTTACCCAAAACTACTTTATTCATATGTTTAAATATTACTGATGTAGTCCCAGTAATATATCTGCATTGTTTGCATGTCCCACAAGGAAAGGTACCAACATTAAAACTTGTTGTTTTCTCCCTGTTCCTGTACAAAGTACCCCTCTCTAAGATAGTCTTAATGTTAACTACCCTTTTATAGGTGAACACAGACGAATCATCATCCTGGGTACTCTACCAGTTCCTGGATGTCATGTCAGCACATGCCGATGAGCACGTATATAGGTTCATAGGTTCATAGGTTCATACTAGGCTATCTGCCCGAGGGCATTTACAAGCCTAGCCCATCGTTGTGGGCACGCCACCCCTTTAGTATGGGGAACTATACCCATTATTTTGCTGTGCCTCTGTCGAGCAGTGACACTGAGGTAATCCATCTCCCATCCATTGGTCAAGATTTCTCTTGAACAAGGCCAGCTGCTCTGCCTCACATGTACCGGGATTTTGTTCCACAGCATAGGAGTCTTTGGGTGATGAATCTATCCGGTTTAAGTCTCCGCCTTGTGGCTCTGATGGATCTAGATTTTGAGGTGAAGCATATTCATCAAATCTGATAGATTTTGAGACCCTTTATCCTTTTGGTGAGGAACTTAATGGGGCATTGTACTCAATCATTGGTCTGATGAGTGATGAGTAAAGGGAGACTATAACCTCCCTTGATCTAGATGAGAATCCCTTCATGATAAGGTGGGCAATGTAGAAGGTCTTCCTAACTACTTTAGCTACATGGGTGTCGAATGACAGACTACTATCAACCTGGGTCCCCAGGGTTTAGTTAACTTCTTCTGTACTCAGTGGATTGCCACCTATTTGGTAGCTAGGGTAACCTTGTTTTTCCGGGGGTATGACTATGCATTTTTGGCATTTAACTTTAGTTATCCGCTTCTGTGAGACCCTTCTGAAGGATATCTGTGTCAGATGTGTTTTCTACTATGGCGCCCAGTTTGCAGTCATCTGCAAACTTTGTCAGCCATAACCCTCCTGTGTTTGTGGGACACCACTTGTGACAGGCTTTGAGTCTGACATGAACATTTAAGCTGATGAGTTTTTCAATGATACCTTAGCCAGATCGAGGTAGGCTGTATGGACTGCCTTTCCTCATCAATGGCTTTGGTGACTGTTTCAAAAAGTCAACCAAGTTTAAAAGGCATGATCTGCCTTTGACAAAGCCAAACTGGGTTGGATCCAAAGTCTGCAAATTCCCTATGTCTTTATTTATGAGGTCCATTATGATCCTCTCCATGGCTTTGCAGATAAGGCTTGTCAAGCTAATGGGCGGTAATTTCACCACAGTTGCAGTGCGCCCCCCCTGGCAACGTATCCAGAGGTAAGACTTTGATTAAACAGCTGTCCTAGCTGTGGGTTCTGCAATCGTTTGGTATAGATATCTCATATGGAAGTTTCCGTTTCCTCTTCCACACTCTAATAGCTAGAAGGCCTTATGATTTTCTGTTTTGAGTCTTTTTATTTTCGAAAAATTTGCTTTGGATGATTTGATGAGAGCTCTCTTTTTTTTTATAGTGATCAAGGAGGTGTCTTACCTTTAAGGATTTTGCTCTATCTTGTAGTAGCTTCCTCCTTTGTTGTTAGTCTTAGGAAGTGTGAAGTCGGCTTTGAGAAGTTCTTTACTGTGGTCTTTTATACTTCCTCGTGTTGATTGTGTTGTCCCATGTTCGTGATGATGGATCAAAGTATTATATCCTCTTGTGGGAATGGTGACTAGTTGTTCCATGCAGAGCAGTCTTGCCTACGGTTAATTGCACCTGGATGGTCTCCGATGCATCATGCGTTGCCACCATTATGGACTGTTTTGACACCTGACTGTGAGGTCTATGTGTTGCTGGTACTATGTGAGACTGGTCTAGTGTGTGTGGTAACCTTCTCCTCCTGAAGCTCAGCCCAGTTTGGCTCAGATAGCTGCATCTCTCGCATGTATTTGTGTTTTGATTAGATCAGTAGTATAGGTCGAAGAAGGTAGTTTCAAGTGGCAACCCGGCTAAAATCACCTAATCTTGGCTAAAGCGTGCTTTATAGCAGGGGTCTGGAAAAGACAGGAAATTACCCAAAATGGCCAATAAACTACAAGTTACTGCCTTAAACCACTCCTCTGAGGACAAACAGGCAGCTCAGTACTCCCTACTCCCACTAGTGAGTAAAGAAACCACCCCTTGACCAAACAAGGAAAATGGAGAAAACAGGAACCAAGACAAAGCCCAGGGATCAGCAAAATCTGGTCTCTGGAACACTAGTTAGGAAAGTATGGAAAGCAAGGATATTTTTTTTTTTTTCAAGTTTTTTTACAGAAAAGCAGAAAACACAATAAATGCTATGATTTTCGATTAAATGCTATCAAAAGCTAGTACACTTGAGTGTATTAGCCTGTAGTTTAACTTTTAGGCAAAACTTAAACTAGCAAGTGCAGTAAACAGTTTTAGCTTATAAACACAGAAAAACAGTGCAAACTTTGATAAAATAAGCAGGGACAGTAGTTGAAAGACACAAAAGTAAAAAGCCAAGAAAAATACTTAAAATCTGGAAAGGTAGTCTTTTCTGGTCTCTGCTGCTAGAGGAACACTGCTGGCCACCACGAGGAGCTGTGCTGAGTTCTCAATAGCTGGAAAAGCCCGCCAAAACGTGCTTTATAGCAGGGGCTGGAAAAGACAGGAAATGACCCAAAATGGCCAATAAACTACAAGTTACTGCCTTAAACCACTCCTCTGAGGACAAACAGGCAGCTCAGTACTCCCTACTCCCACTAGTGAGTAAAGAAACCACCCCTTGACCAAACAAGGAAAATGGAGAAAACAGGAACCAAGACAAAGCCCAGGGATCAGCAAAATCTGGTCTCTGGAACACTAGTTAGGAAAGTATGGAAAGCAAGGATATTTTTTTGTTTTTCAAGTTTTTTACAGAAAAGCAGAAAACACAATAAATGCTATGATTTTCGATTAAATGCTATCAAAAGCTAGTACACTTGAGTGTATTAGCCTGTAGTTTAACTTTTAGGCAAAACTTAAACTAGCAAGTGCAGTAAACAGTTTTAGCTTATAAACACAGAAAAATCAGTGCAAGCTTTGATTATATTAGCAGAATCAGTAGTCGATTGGCACAAAAAGTCGAAAAAGCCAAGAAAAATACTTAAAATCTGGAAAGGTAGTCTTTTCTGGTCTCTGCTGCTAGAGGAACACTGCTGGCCACCACGAGGAGCTGTGCTGAGTTCTCAATAGCTGGAAAAGCCTTTATAGCAGGGGCTGAAAAGACAGGAAATGACCCAAAATGGCCAATAAACTACAAGTTACTGCCTTAAACCACTCCTCTGAGGACAAACAGGCAGCTCAGTACTCCCTACTCCCACTAGTGAGTAAAGAAACTACCCCTTGACCAAACAAGGAAAATGGAGAAAACAGGAACCAAGACAAAGCCCAGGGATCAGCAAAATCTGGTCTCTGGAACACTAGTTAGGAAAGTATGGAAAGCAAGGATACCCATGAGGCATTGGCCAGCAATATGTGTCTCTTCCACCAATTGTTTTTACACTTGTTTCGTTGTCTTGGTGTGGGTTGTCCAGGATATCGCCTTGTGTTTTTGATATCTACGTTGGTTCTACTTTTCACTCTTCCACCAAATAGTAGAATACCTTGAGGTAGTGGGTGCTATAGACTGCATGCACATATGCATCAAAGCACCACCCGATGAGCAGGGTAGGGTCTACATCAACTGCAAGGGCTTCCCCACCATCAGCTGCCAGGTCATGTGCGATGCCCAGGGCATTATAATGAATGTGTGTGCTGGCTGCCCTGGAAGCTATCACAATTCCCACATCTGGCATCTGATGCAGCTGTACCAGAGATTTGCCAATGGGGACATCCCTTACGGTCACCTAGTGAGGGATGCCGGTTATGCACTGGAGCTGTGGCTGATGACACCCATCAGAAATGCACACACACCTGAACAAGAATTCCATAATGAGGCACACGCACTGACCAGAATCATAATAGAGTGTGTGTTTGGGATGCTCAAGTCACGGTTCCGGTGCCTGGACACATCCAGTGGAGCCTTGTAGTACTCACCAGCTACATGTACCCAAATTGTCATTGTATGTGCCATGCTACATAATATGATCCTGCAGAAACAGCTGCAATAGGAACAGCATGGGGCAGGGCCACCCAGCCCCCCCCCACCATTGCCAAGGCCTGCACAGGCACAGAGTGACTCAGAGGAGAAACAACCTGAGCCTATCCCAGTAGGCAGAAGCAGGCATGCCCAGTATGCCCAGGCCTTGGCAAAAAGGCAATGCATACCACATACACTGACATGGTAGAGACCCAGGGAATGACACCTCTCTCTGACTCGCACATACAGTAAAAGGGATGCCAAACATGACACTACCTGTGTTTAACCATGTATAGGGAGTGCACTATGCATCCAACATAGTCAGCCCTCCAACACCATCCTCAATACTGGCACAGCCACAAGGTAAGTCACTCTTTCTACCAATTGCCGAATGGAGTAGTATGTCTTGTTACTTGTATCTATGGTATGGATGTGAGCATGCAAGGGAATTGGGTGGCTGAATGGGATGCCAGCATATAGTAGACACCTATAGTGACAGCATGAGATCTGTAACAAATACTGGTGCCACCATAGTTGCCAGTACTAGACAAGGTGACAAAACTCACTGCAGGAAATGTGCTGGGCCACATGTGTGTCCATAGGACACACACATGCCAGTCAGGGAGGCTCACATACCCAACAACAGTCTCAGCCAGCAGGACAGGTGTAGACAAATACAAACAAAGGCTGTGCTAAGGCCTCTGATTGATGGCTATGGAGAACATCCCCCCAGACCTACACAGACAGACAGCAGGTCAGGCAGTGGAGTGTTAATTCTGAAGGATAAGAAGTTAGAAACGGAAATGTAGGTCAATCAAACCTAAGACCTGTAGTACACTGATATGCCTCTAGTCAGCATGATAGGTTAGAATACAGAATGAAATGGAGTACCTGAAATACCAGTACAGTCATAGCAAATGTGTACAAGTGTCAGATGTGCCCCCCCAATCCTATGTAGAAATGTAGTAAGTCAGGTGTGCCCCCCAATCCTATGTAGAAATGTAAAAGCAGTCAGGTGTGCCCCCCAATCCTATGTAGAAATGTAGTAACAGTCAGGTGTGCCCTCCCAATCCTATGTCGAAATGTAGTAACAGTCAGGTGTGCCCCCCCATTCCTATGTGGAAATGTAGTAACAATCAGGTGTACCCCCCAGTCCTATGTAGAAATGTAGTAACATGTATGTGTAGGCATAATAATAGTGGAGCACAGAATACCTGAGCTGGCCAAGGTAGCAGGATAGATAGTAACATGTATACAATATGCAGGGCTGTACCCCCCAGTCCTATGTGTTAGGTTGGTGTGTGTCGTGTATTGTGTGAGAGTGGTCAGTATGTATGCATGGTGAGGTTTGTCATGGTGGCCATTGCCCAGTCCTGCCAATGACAGGGCCAAGTTCTCACGACTGCAGTGCCAAACATAATGGTTCCCAGCAAAACACATTCCAGCAGTAAGCCATAGTAAATGTTTGGAAGTAATATGTGTCACTATCTGAAAGATGGACATGGCATGAATGTGGGCCCAGACATACAAGCAGTACACAGGGGGAAGTACCCCAGACAGACAGTCTATAATATGTAACTGTCAAATGGACACACCCTTGGAATTGTACATACAGGTTAGCAGCACATTATTTGGCTTGTAGTAGGGAATACTGATGTCATCTGGCCAAACACTGGCAGACCACAAAGGTCATAGGAATGAAGTATTGAGAAACAGCTGATTTCACTGTACAAGCCAGCATAAGTGGAATGCCCCATGCATATCTGTGAGTCAGATGCAAGTAATGTCCAAAGCACACATGCACCCAGCTCACCCGACCACCACCTACAGGTACCTCTCCGGCCTTATCCCTGCTGTTGGGAATAAGTACAATATGACCCCCACCTCTGTATGGCAATAGTTAAATAATGCAGCATGCAGAATAGGTGTCCCACGCAGGTATCTCCCTAGCTGTAAGCAGCACCCTGCCAGCATCCATACCACTGGATCAATGATGACAGAAAGTATTGGCATGAACACCCCGCACACCTACCCTGTCACGCAGGGGAATATAGTGTATTGCAGTCTGGGACTGTAGGAGTGACAGAATGCAATGGCCTGCTACAGCTGGCCTGCATCACTACCAAATGGCCTACAGTCCCTTGCCAAAGGCCTATGTCTCACCCATACTGCCAATGTATGTTATGTCATGGACTCCCAAATAACAATATAACATAGTCCACAGAACCCAAATGCAAGGCCATCTGGACAAATCACAGTAACATGTCCACCATGTCCTACTGGATGAACTGTGGACCAACACCAAATTACTGCTGGGATGAGGTGATAACATATTGGGAACATATCACATAATGTTTGCATAATGTATGGATAAGGATAGAATAACAGAGGGGGGGGGTAGGAGCATGAGTGGCACGGAGTGTGTGAAGTCCGAAACAGCTGTGTGCACATACTATCCCTGGCTGAAAACAAAGACTGGGTGGCTACAAACCTTCTCATAAACCACAATGTGAAGGTGATGTCCAGAATTATGACCCATGCCTCTGGGTAACCTGTGTGAATCTGTACAGCTGTGAGGTATGGCCACAGCATGATATCGCCATACTGTCATGTTGATGGATGTACAAGCATGGGATCCTTTGCCACCACTGTACCAAGGTGCTGAACCATTTACACAGAACCAGCAACAAGTGTCTGCAGCTTCACCTCCAGAATGGCATGATTGTGCAAGAATATGTAGGCTGCTGACCACAATACTGGACACAGCTGCATTCACCCTGTCTTCCCCAGGCCATCACTGCAAGCAAATATGTATATCTGACAGTACTTGATGACATAAAACATCACTGTGTAAAACAGTACATATGTCTGAATATCTCTGCTAACACCAGGACCATGTAGCAGAGGCAGCACAGACACAATTACCTGCAATAACCCACTGTCCTTAGCACATTTTGACCCCCATATTGTCAACCAATCTACAGATATCCCGCATAAACAGTTTGCTAGCTGTAGGTGTAGAACACAAAAGTCTGCACTGGAGTACAATGTACCTGGAATGGATTCACACATTCAATACAGAAGGTCATACTGGGCATGCTCCTACACTTATTTGCTAGCTGTAGGTGTAGAACACAAAGGTCCGCACTGGAGTACAATCTACCTGGAATGGATTCACACATTCAATGCAGAAGGTCATACTAGGCATGCTCCCACACTTATACAAATGAAGGCCATGTCAGACAACAAAATACTGAAAGGTCATACTGGGCATGCTCACACACTTAAGCCCATGTCTGGCAACAACAGTGGACCATACATATCTGACAGTCACAGATGTTAGTGCATACACTCCTCAGTGCACACCAGTCATGCTTTGCACACACATTGGATAGGAATACACACATATCCAAGGACAACACACTATAACAGGCCATAAATACACATACATAAATGTGTGGAAGAGAGTGACAGTGACAAAGAACCTCCCATCATGAGGCCTGTCCCACCCAGCACACATCCAATTGGCTAAAACCACATGATGTACAAATGTCAATCCCCATAGACATTTGCCTCTGGTTTCCCTCAGCAATATATAGTCTGTGGTGCTTGTGCTAACTGTGTATCATGACTATACAAGTCAGTAGTCACCTAGCAGTTGTATACATGTACCTGTGGAATATAAACCTGTGTGTGCCTGATGTTTTGTCTGTCTCTAGATGAATGGGTTATGGCACATGCACACACACTGCACTCCCCATTGCCCTACATGGCAAGCCTGCTGATGTCTTTACCTTGAAATACACTTTTGGGGAAGTAGTAGCCCAGTAATGTCTGTGGTGTGTCCTATAATGGCGTAATGCTGTAGTGTGATGTATTAATTAGGTAGGAGTTCTTATCCCAGACGTAGCAACTGTGTATGTGTGTTTGTCTGTGTAGGGATCAATGCATTTTAGGCCATACACTCACTACAATTTCAAATGCCCTACTTTGGTGGGGCTGCTGATGTCATTTACTTTGAAATACATCTTTGGGGAAGGAGTAGCCCAATAATCTCTGTGGCGTGTCCTATAACTGTGTAGTGCTGTAGTGTGATATACTAGTTAGGTAGGAGTTCTATTCCCAGACATAGCAACTGTGAAACTCTGTGTTTGTGTAGTGATCAATGCTTTTTAGGCCAGTCACACTCACTACAATTTCAAATGCCCTACTTTGGCAGAGCTGCTGATGTCATTCACTTTGAAATACACCTTTGGGGAAGGAGTAGCCCAGTAATCTCTGTGGCAGTGCTATAACTGTGTAATGCTGTAGTGTGATGTACTAGTTAAGTAGGAGTTCTAATCCCAGACATGGCAACTGTGAGACTTGGTGTGTGTGTGCGTTTGTCATTCGTATCCTGTGTGGAGGTGGCTGCGACTGTGTAACAACTGGACTCACTGTGGAGCAGGTTTTGCAAATTTCTTATATGGTGGGCCTATTATATGTCACAATGTCCACCTTACACGGATAATAGATGTCAAACAGCAGAGAGGCTGGTGTAGACAATCCATACCCCTACATGTGACATCAAGGCCTGGCGAACAATATAGGCAACCTTTGTATTACCCAGGGAACACTCTCAACCCATGTCTCATACACAAACACACCTGGCTAGGCAACAGCCACTATGTTGGTATTTCCCTGCATATTGCCCTCAGATAGTAAACATAGTGTGATTGTAGTGGACTACAGAGGGCATGGCACCCTGTCCCATCCCTACAACAGGCACATAATTTCACACAGTGCTCCTTCACTATGGTTCCTAGTGGATGCCTGCAACAACTGTAGAGCCAGCAAATGTAACCCACAAAGGACATACCATGCCTTATACACATACCCTGTATGGACAGATGCCACTGACACCAGGTAATACCTGTATCATGCTGTCAGTGTAGATGCAGGGTCAACCTGGTGTCCATTGCCATTTCTCACCACATAAGGCCAGGAATGGCACACCTGATGATAACAATCTGTGTACACAACATGTCTCAGACACCCCAGGTACACTTCCACATGTCACAGAACATGCATGTGGGATGTGTGCAAATCCCAGACACCGTCCATGCCATGGACTATAAAACACATACATGGCAAGCATTGCACAGCACTGGCCATCCACAATAGTAACCCAGATGACTGGATGGTGAATACAATACCCACCTGTGTGGGCCAATCCAGACACTACACCCCTGAGCCACATAGCAGACCACTGTCATGTGGCCTGATGCCAAGGTATACCCTTTACCTAGCCTTGCACAGCCTTCTGGCACAGTCAACCACTACACAACTGTGAAGCAATGCATCCATGCATGTCAGTACTGCCAACCTGTGTCTGTGTGTGTGGAGTATAATGATGTGGACACCATTCACACTCACTACACCTCCCATTGGCTAACTGAAGCATGCCTTCTATCAGACATCCTGGCATACCCTTTGCCCATATATCATCCTGATAACCCCTGTGGTGCATGTGACACCTGCGTTTTACTGTATTGTGGAAAACTAGCTAGTTAGGAAGTCTAAGCCTGACCCTGGCAACTGTGATAATGGCTTTGAGTCCCTGAGAGAGTGTGGCTGTGTTGACCTTGACACCTGTTCATGTGGAAGGGCACGTGTACCACACCTACCTTATGCTTCCTTTATCACTGTTGCAGATGTCACTCACCATCGAATTTACCTTTGGACAACTCCTCAACATATACGCTCTGTGGAGCATGCAATAACTGCATAGACATGTGATATCAATACATTGTCAGGCAGAGCTTTGAAACCCTGTACTGGTAAGTGTGTGACAGAAACATGCTTAGGTTTTACTCTCCCATACCCTCCCTGTCTTACTTTGTCTCTGTCTGTTTCTCTCACTCCCTTTCTAGTGGATGTGGAGAAGTACACCTGCTTTGCTTAGGCAGCAGCTTGTGTTTTGTAAGGGATGCTCATGATCAGCTGATGGCCTCTGCATGAATTACAGTCCCCCACTAGCTGGTTGCATATGGGACAGCTGTGGTAACATTCCCATAGCCAACTGCATGGAAACACACTCCTATAACTAGGAACATCATGTGGGTGTTGGCCGTTTTCATTCACTGTGAGCAGGACTTCATGTCGGTGTTTGGCAAAGAGCATCAGCGATGGTAGTGGGATATAACTCTAACAACATGCACTGTGGAGACAGGCCAACAAACAGGAGGGGGATGTTCCTGACATGACCACAACATGTAAGTGTTGCTCTTCTGCCTTTGAAGTAATGTTGATTTAACAGGGTTTGTGTGGATATGGCTGGTCTACAAGATTTAATACCTGTCATGACAGTGTTATGAATTTGAGGAAACACCCACCTGTAGGGTTATCTACAGACTGGCCAGTGTTTGGAGTCTTAAGTGTCTTGTGTTACTCACAGTTTGCCTATCTTAGAACTGCAGTAGCATAGTCTGAGGATTGCAGTCAGTACATGGTGACATTCATGAGAGTTACTGACTTCATATCCCTCATAGGACATATGTCACAACAAACCCTGTTACAACAGTAAATGTGTGAGGGTATCACAGCAACATGCCAATATTGGCCCAGTGTTTGTGGCTCCAGCCATAAGTCTGTCAACCTTTGTACATATTTCATACAGTAAGAGGTGCATATGTTCTGTACACCATTATGTATTGACATCATACCTGATAACAAGACAGTCAGATTTCAGACTAATGTATATTAGGGGTTATTTCTGAGGACATAACCTGGGCATTCTCTGGTTGTGTGTACAGTAGTGGGGTCTGTGTACTTATGGTGATTGTCGACAGTATGTGTATTGCGAATATGTACCTTGGCCTGTGTACAGACTGTGGTAGATGTCATTGCCATTGGTCCTGTTCTATCTGATGTTACATGCTGCTCCAGTGTATGGTTCCCTATCAGCTCACATGTTTGTATGGCCAAACACACATGTGTCCCATACCACAGACAGGCATTGGACCACACTGTGTCATGACCCAGTATATGTAGGGTTAGTGTGCGAGTGGTACATATGAGGATGGTGTTGATCAGACAGTCCATATAGTGTAATATTAAACCTGCATACCATATGTGGCTGTGGCTGTATTCACAATGGTTGTGGGTATGCACTTTCCCACAGGTGTCTGTGCTATGACATGCCTGTAGAGCCTGCTATATTTGCAAGTACATGTGTTTTCCCCCATACAAAATGTAGGCCAGTGTTGTGGCCATCTGCCTGTAGTTTGCACAGAGCTTTGTTACATGCCTAGCAGCTTAGTGTAATTACCCAGTGTAATGTTATATCCAGATATTTGCAAGATGTACTGCTGCCGGGCCACCATAACTGTTGTGTATTTCCAACAAAGCTGTGGGATGCTGTACAGATGTATGTCACTAACTACTGGGTAGTATGTGGCCATGTGACCTCTGCACCACCAGTTATTATGTGCCAGGACAGGCAGGAGTGTGTGAATGCTTAAACTGTGTGGGCATATGCAGTCCAGTATTTACGTGATATATACATGTAGATGGCTGTTAACATTCACATTGTCAGACTTGGTCCACATGTCTCGCACTAAGGGGGATCTGTGTATACTGCTGGACTGACCAGAGTGTGCCAGACTGTCCACATATATTGGTCATATCTCTGCTGTAGTCCACAGGATCATTACTGTGCTATCAGTGGTAATGTACTATGATGTTCTTAGGATGTCTGTCAGTAACTGATGGTGTACATGTCAATAGCAGATGTGACCTTCCACACGCAACATGTCTGTTAAGACAATACCTGTTACAGTAGCAAGAGTATACATATATACCTGCTACACATACATGACATCCCCTTGCACAAAGAGGCTAAGACTATTGGTGCTGATGCATGACTCTACTCCATGTTCTGGACATATGGTAAACATATATATATATATATATATCCATATATCTATATAGATATATAGACATATACATACCTACAGACATATATAGATATATATATATGTACATACATGGGTCTACTGCAAATGGTCGAATTCCCACAATCTCAAACTTCATATGGTCAACCCCATATAATCGAGTTACTGCACTGTAGTGCGATCTCAGAGTTGGTATATTTAAGTAGGGTGGTATGGGGTGCAGGGAGGCTTGCCCCCTTGCAAAATACTGATTTTATAAGTATTTCTTTTGTTTTTTGCTGGTTTGGAAAACCGACTTTCACGATAATGCACTTTCGTGGTAGTGCAGTTTCGCTTTTATGGGTGTTGATGTTGCTTGTTCGAGATTTTAGGATTTCAAGCAAGCAACATAGACCCACATATATATATATATATATATATATATATATATATATATATATATATATATATATATATATATATATATATATATATATATATATATATATATATATATATATATATATATATATATATATACATATACACATATATAGATCTATATATGACTACACATATACAGATATATAGATATATATGCACATATAGTTATAGATATCTACATATATATACACAGACAGATCTATAAATGGCCATATATATCATGCACTATACAGACGTGTATAAATACATATCTATGAATATATATGTGTATGTACATGTAGACATATATCTACATGGGATCTGTACAGACCCCAAACGGCAACATCACCGAAACAGATTCGGCCAGGCATACTTGCGCAAAAGTGCTTTTCATCAAAGAAGCACTTAAGCGTAAGTATGCCTGTTGCAGATATTGCACTACAGTAGGGATAAGGGAAAATTGCAATATTTCAATGTTTTTTCTATGTCTTTTGCATATCATTAGCAATATATCAGTTAATAATTATGCAAATGGTTTTATGAAATAATATACACAATATTTAATATTATTCATTATTTATTTATATATATTATGTGATTTTTAAACAATATTTATAAAAGTGCATTTATTGGGATTTTATGAATTTTATATAATTTTGTGCTGTTTAGTATTTGACTTTTAAACTAGCTATTAATTAAGTTTAATTAATGAATCACATGATCTTTATGCACCCATTTAAATAAGACCAGTTTGTTTCTTATTGTTATCTTGATAAAGCTCAGTATTGCACAGAGTGAAAGCGCTTGAGAAGGATTTGTTTTGTGTTCAAATAAACACGTCTTTTGGAGATTACCTCTGGCTTTTTACTGCCTTGGATCGTACTTTTCATTTGGTTTTGGTTCTGAGTTTTCGTTTTTTGTGTTCTTGCTTTCGACTTGTTCCATGGCAGAAGAAGTGGTACAGAGTGACTTCACTGACACCCCACAGGTACTTAAAACATTTGATGAAAATGGGCCGGTCACTCGATCGGAATTCAACAGATTGTTGGATATGCTAACACAACTTACAGAAGTACTTAATACTAGCAAGCCAGATTCAGTTTCAACGTTGCCAGGCAACCAGAAGCAAGGCCTGGAATGGAAGAGAAGGCGCATTTCCGGTGAACTCTTGCCTACGAGTAGTGGCGTTCAGTTTGGCTCTAATATCCAGCAGACCATGAATAAACGGACTAACAAAGCGAATAACCAGGGTGCAGGTGATGTAGGCGGCCGTAACAAGGACTTTGATTTCAGTGCCTGGGCCGAGCAGCAGTTTTGGTTTCAACAAGGTATTGACAATGCTGCTAACAACGCTGACGTTGAGCAAGACTTTAATACATTATGTGATAAGTTGTATATTTTTAAAACGAACCAACTGGAAATAGATTACCTAAAAGAATGTGTGAAAGTAGAGAGGGTTCCGAAAGGGTTGCGATGCTTTAAATTTCCAAATAATGTCCAAAAGGGTACTACATACTATAAGAAATTATGTGACATTTTCAATCATGCAGGAATTGAGATGTTAGAAGTTATGATAGCAGAGTATGAAGCAAAAGCTGATTCTCTGCTTAAGGATTTAAATGTTCTGAACAATACATTGGTAAATGACAAGAATTTTGTTTCGGTGAAGCGTAACTATGACAATATTTTCAACGAGGTGGATCAATTTTGTGTTAAGGTTGTGAACCGTAAGATCCACAAACTAGAAAGGGATCTTAGGGAGTATAGTGAAGGGATAGCTTACCCGCTTCCAGTTAAGACTAGATGGGCTAGTAATACTGTTATGCAACAGAATAATGCCCACAACAACAACAATGTTGATTTGCAGGCTAAGTTACCTAGAAGGAGTGAGAGGCTAGCAGAGAAGGAAAGAAAGAATTCACACCAGGATTTTATATTTCCCCCAGACAAATCAGGGGGGAGGGTGGCCAGATTTCCGGTGAGAAGATGGAACAAATAATTACAAATCTCTACACAGATTTTGACCAAGAAGGGTTTAGACCTTTAGACATGCTTTCCAATATCTCCACTAGTTACACGGTGATTACGGATAATAATTTCACTGTTTATAATTTTACAGACTTGGAGATAGGGAAAGAACATTTTGATTTATTTACAAGAGGTATGCATTTTGTACCAGCACGACTATTTAATTTAGATACAGAATTAATAGATCTTAAAATGTTTGTTAGACATTTAAACCTGTCATTATATTTCAAGGGTCAACCCTGTTCGGATACTACACTTTCAAGAAAGAGTACTTTTAACCCCCCACACATCTTTCCATCAGGGTGTTTGAGGAATTTGTAGAAAGAGATTTAAGGGCCATTGACATTAAAAAATCTGCTACAACTCCCCAGAATTTAAGTTTGAATGAAATGCACATAATCAAACTTTTAAAGGAAGAGAGATGTAGAGTGATGAAGCCGGATAAAGGAGGGGGTTTAGTTTTGATGTACACTATGGACTATGACACATATATCCATAACATGCTGCAAGATTCTGAGCATTATGACCTAATATCAAGAAATGAGTTACATATAGCATATTCTAAAATCAATTACCTGTTAATGGACCATCTTTTACAAGGAGCCATTAATGAAAAGTTGTATAACTATTTATTTGTAGCTAAACCAAGAATCCCAGTAATTTTGGTATCCTGAAAACCACAAAGGCTTGGACCCTTTGGAATTAAGACCAATAGTCTCTGGTAAAGGAAGCATTACAGAACCTTTAGGTAAATTTATTGATTATGTACTTAAACAATTTGTTACATCTTTAAACTACATATGCAAAGACTCTTGGGATTTTCTGAAAGGTATAGGAATCCATTTATACCACCCGGACCTTTTAATGGTAACCACCCCATTATAGTACAGTTATTCCCTAGTATACCGCACTCAACGGGTCTTGATTGGTTTAATGAGGTCTTGGTTAACGAGGCCAAACTTGAAGCAAATGTTGTAAACTTATTAGTTGAATTCATGGAAATCATATTGAGTGATAATTTCATTTGTTTCAATGGTGAGGTTTACAAACAAAAATTGGGAGTTGCAACGGGTGCTTCTTGCGCCTCCTTATATGCGAATATTGTATTGCATAAATGGGAACAGACTTTTATATCTGAAACAGATTGGGCGAAATACATTAGACATTATGTCAGGTACCTGGATGATATATGTTTGTTATGGTGTGGAACAGATATGGATTTTCAGAAATTCGTTAGTTACATCAATTCTACTACTTCCTTTCTGACTTTTACACACTCAGTCAGTAATAATAGTTTGAACTATTTGGATATGACCTTAGTTAAAGATGTTACCAACAACAAATTTGCTTCAAGAGTATACAGGAAGCCCACATATTCTAATTCTTATCTGCATTTTGATAGCAGTCATCCTTTCTGCCAAACAAAAGGAATTATTGAAGGGCAACTAATCCGTGCCTCTAGAATGTGCAGCACTGTGGAATATTTCTCAAATTAGGTAAATTTTTTGAAGGTAACCTGTAAATGGTTCACCTCCCAGGCCCATGCTTACACTTATCAAGGGTATCAGAACTTCTCAGAGAAAATGCATGGCTAGGCTTAAAAAGGCCCTTGTGGTTGTTAGCCTAGTAAACACATATGAACCTGTGAAGCATCAATTGATTTAGGGTGGCCTAATGGTTAAAGTGTTTGCCTTGCAAGCACAATGTGCAGGGTTTGAGTCTCACAAGGGATAATTGGCTAGGCTTAAAATGGCTCGCAAGGGCAGTTAGCTTAGTACTAATCTATGAACCTATGAACCTATATGCAGGTAATATGCCTGCCCACGATATGACAGCATCACTCAAGTCCATGTGCGTCAGCTTGGTACCCATGGTATGATGGTCTTTCCAGCCCGCCTCGATCCGTCCCACTGGATTTTTAGGCTTCCTGACAGCTTTCTTGGCTACATCTCGGGTATTTCGAATATTTCCCTGAGGCAAAACTGCAGTGTGTCGTATGGCTGGAACCAGGTACCCCAAAAAACAACTGCTGGACCAATTCTCAGGTAACCATTTATATGCTTTCTTACCACACACAAAATAACAATCCTCTACCTTATTAGTTACTTTGCTATGAAATGGCTGCCCTGCATGAAACATTTTCCTATCTATTACAGACAGTAGCTTAAAAAGTACAGGATTACGTTGCACTTCATCAATAGTCTTATGCATGGACTCAAGAAATGAGTCATAATTCGAATTACAAACTGTATCCATTCTGTTTGCTTTGGTATAACATTTGTAATGTACAGTCACATTGCACCTGCTCCAACCCACTTGAATTGTGTCATTCTTATAAAAACATACAATTTCCTTTTGTGTCACAGGCAAATACAGTGCTACCTTATCATGTGCTTTGATAGCTACGGTGTCATAAACCAAATTTTCCCAGGTCTCATTGACCCTAGGGGACTGCAGTCATTAATAATCCCGTATGCTGTTGGTATGGCTGTGCAAATCCAGCACCAAACATTAAAAGTCTCAGCATACACACGTGTAATTGCCTGATAAGTGTTAAAGTTCGGGTGCCAGTCTATGGTCGGCTCATCACGTTTGATCAGTTCAACTTTTGTGGCTGGGAAAAGGAAAGGCCACAACAAAAAAAATCAATGTTATCAGTATAGCTATCAGAATAATTATGCAAGTTTTCTGAGGTTGTTCTGCATCTCTGTTTGCTCTATACCTGGTCATTTTGTTCTCATTGTACAACAGTAACAAGTTTTTTGTCCATTTCAAAGTTCTTAACCAGTTTACAGTGTGTCAAATGAATCCAGGACGCTCGCTCCGCGATCTTGACTGCAGTGGGTGTCGACAGTAGTACCTGGTATGGCCCTTCCCACTTCAGAGAACTCCAGTTCTTTCTCTTCACCACCTTCACCCAGACCCATGCGCCTGGGGCTACTGCTGCTTCCGATGGTCTGGTTTGCTCTTTATCTGAAACAGAATTTAACTGCAAAAGTTTGTTATTCAAAAATCGCCTCATATACCCTGCAAGTGAACTGTCAACCTCCTGCTCTGCAGGCATGAGAGGTTTCCAATGAAGTGTATAATATGCCCTCCCAAACAGAACTTCAAAAGGAGTTAACCCTTTTGCATTTGGAACAGTTCTCATGCTCAACAGTGCCAGAGGTAAACAGTGCACCCAGTTCTTTTGTGTCTCACTAATCAATTTTCTAAGCTTGTTTTTCAAAACCCCATTATGCCTTTCTACTAATCCTGCAGATTGGGGGTGGTATGCACAATGATTTTTCAGAGAAATCCCAAAATAACGGCTAAGTTGTTGTATAGTTTGATTTACAAAGTGTGCGCCATTGTCACTATAAATCTTTTCTGGTATGCCAAATCTAGGAATAATTTCTTTAACAAGGACTTTTGCAACAGTAGCTGCATCTGGATTTTTAGTTGGAAAAGCTTCCACCCATTTGGAAAACATATCTATAATGACAAGGCAATACTTCTTATTTTCACATTTGTTCAGTTCTATAAAATCCATATAAATAGTATGGAATGGATACGGTGGTGTAGGGAAGCTCCCTTGCTTAGGTTTCAATGCCCCTTGTGCATGATGCTTGTTACAAACATGGCATGCTGCACAAAACTTTTTTGTGTAGTTTGTAAATCCATACATCATAAACACTCGATTCACTAACTGTACCATCCCCCCTGTTGAGACATGGCACTGCCCAAGGCTCAACAAAGCTGCATATCTAAACAAGTTAGATGGCAAAATCGTTTTCTTCTCTTTGGAGATGTACAGTCCCTTCTCAAGGATTGCTCTTCGTTTTATCCACTTTTGTTTTTCTACATTTGTAGTAAGTGTCTGCATTGTTTTTAATATTTCTAGGTCTAGAATCTCAGATGGTTGTAATTCCTCACTCAAAAGAAATACTTCTGAAGCTGAAGCTGCTTGTTTTGCAGCTGTATCAGCCCTCGCATTACCTTTGAAATTTTATCCTGTTGCTTGGTATGAGCCACGCATTTGCAAATAGCTGCTTTTTGAGGTAACTGAATAGAGTCTAACAAGTCTAAAATAAATTGCACATGGTTAATTGGTTTACCAGTAGATGTTATCATTCCTCTATTTTTCCACTGCTGTGCAAAAACATGTACAGTAGAAAAAGCATACTGACTGTAAGTAAAAATGTTCACTCTCTTACCTTTTGCCAAGGTACATACCCTTGTCAAAGCAATCAATTCTGCTGCTTGTGCAGATAAGTTGTGTGGTAAAGACTTTGCTTCTAAAATCTCAGTATCAGAAACTACTGCATACCCCACTAGATTCTGTCCTGTAGGACCCCTCCTGCACGAGCCGTCCACATAGTATGTCACCTCGGCATCATCCAAGGGAACATCTGTGAGATCTTTTCTAGGTAGTGTCTTTTGCTCAATCTCCTGCAGGCAGCAGTGCGGTTTGCCATCTGCAGGGGTTGGGAGCAAGGTTGACGGATTCAAAGTTGTACATCATTCAATTGTCATATGAGGTTGGCTCAACAGTATAGTCATACAGGAAAGATGTCTAGCAGAAGAAAGATATGCTACTTTTTCTTGCAGTAAAATAATCGCGACTGCATGAGGCACTCTCAATGTGAGAGGGTGGAACAATACTACTGAGGCTGAAGCCTGCACTGCCATTGCAGCTGCGACTACTGCTTGTACACAGTGGGGCAAGGATCACGCCACTGGGTCTAGCTGTGATGAATAATAAGCTATGGGGCGTTGTTTGTCCCCATGCTGTTGTGTTAACACTGATGTCATATAACCTTGCTTACAGTCTACAGTTTGGAAAAATCATTTATGATAGTTTGGTAATCCTAAAACTAAGGAAGAAGCTATCAGTTGTTTCAGTTTGCAGAAAGCTGATTCTGCTTCTGGTGTCCACTGTAATAAATCTTGTGCTGCCATCGGCTTTTTGAAAATCAAGTTAGTCAGTGGAACAGATTCCAAGGCATAGTTTGGAATCCAACTCTGACAAAAGTTAGTAGTACCCAGGAAGGACATCATTTCCTTCTTGGTAGTTGGTTTAGGTGCTTGTAATATTGCTGTTTTTCTATCTTCATCTAATATCCTGCCTTCTTTGGATATTACATATCCCAGGTATTTGTCCTGTTTTTTTCCAAAGTTGCAGTTTGTTTTTGTTTACCTTGTGTCCTTGAGTGGCTAAAAATTGTAATAATGCTATGGTATCCTCTCTGCATTCTTGCTGGGTGGTGGCTGCCAGCAGAATGTCGTCTACATAAAGTAAAATCTGACTGCCTTTCGGTGGGATAAATCCCGTCAGGTTATTTGCCATTTCTTGTGCGAATATTGCTGGACTTTCACAATATCCCTGTGGTAGTCTCCTATATGTATACTGTTTCCCCTGAAATGTAAATGCAAACCAATATTGGCTGTCAGGGTGTATTGGTATTGAGAAAAATGCATTGCTAATATCTACCACAGAAAAATACTTTTGTTGAGGTTTCAAATCATTCAATAAAGTGTGTGGATCTGGCACCATAGGTGCCCTGGGTGTCATTTACAGCTTGTAAATCTTGGACCATATGCCATTCTCCGTTTGCTTTCCTAACAGGAAATAAGGGTGTATTACATGGTGAATCGGGAGATTCTATCAAGACCCCTTCCTTAAGTAAGGCTGCTATTATAGGTTTGATTCCTATTTCTGCATCCTTTCTTAAGGGATACTGTCTCTTTTGAGGTCTAAATGCTGATTTTGGCATGATAATAACTGGTCCTGCTGTACGAATAAGTCCTACATCTGATTTCCCTGTTGACCAGAGCATCTCTGGTATGTCTCGTAAGGCTTTTTCCTCTTCGTCTAGTAAGAGTGCTACTCAGCTATCCTCACTTGCCTGTGAGTGTACAGCTGGGTGTGTCTGCATTATCCAATTTAGTTTCTGCTTTTGTACTCCTTGTTCAGAAAGTTCTAACTCTGTCTGCTTTTCCCACCTAGTGACTTTTTCTCCTAGGTCTGCCCACTTCAAATTTCTATCTTTAGTTAAACTTACATGTGGTAATCGATTAGATTTGTAAAGTGCTAGGAATTCCTGGGGCAATGAACAGCTTACTACACTGTTTCCTTCTGTGTCCCAGTACAAATTTCGTAATACTAATCTGTTAGCATGGTTTCTAAACAGTTCTTGCTCATATTCTTTATCAGGTCCTGGTCTGTTACAGTAATATAGAGTGCAATGCAACAAATGCTGTTTATCAGTATCAAGGGAGGGGGATTTACTGATGGCTACATTCATCAGCTCTTCGGTTACTGCCCCTGGACCAGTCGTAACTAAGTCCTGGCTGTACCAATAAAATGTTTCACCCTCCGGTCGCACTACAGAAGTATCCATTTGTCACTGTGCTTCCATAGCCTGCATAGTTGGAACTACGGCTATGCCAAATATCTGCATTAGGTCTCTGCCCAAAAGATTCACTGGGCATTTTGCAGAAACAACAATTTTGCTTTTCTGGGTCATCCCTGAAACTGGATCAGTTATTGCTATGTTGTGGGAAAGTGGCTCCCGATACAGCTGTCCATTAGCTGCTTTCACTAATATGTAGTCAAGTGATTCTGAATTTTCTGGTAGTTTGGAAGGATGTATCAGGGTCCGTGAAGCCCCTGAGTCACACAGAAATTTAACTTCCCTCCCCTCTACCAGAAGTGTAACTTCCGGTTTTGTGTCTGCTAAGTAGAGCTCTAAGCTCAATAATGCTAAGTCCAGAATTTCATTTTCTTCATTATCTGTGATTTAATTTACATCCTCTATTTCTTCTGTCACATCCTCTGCCCCTTCTATCACATTTGCATTTGTCTTTTCTTGTTTATTCCTATCCAGTGATTCTTGACTATCATATAGTCATTCCTCACCCTCCTTATCTTCTGTGGTTACCTTCTTATTTTGCCTGCAATCCCTTGCTAAATGTCCCTTTTTCCCGCATTTGAAACATTCACCCCTTTTCTTTCTCTCTTCAAAGTCTTCTGATCGTTTATCATATTGTTTATTTCCCTGGGTATTTTTCTTACCCTTCTTCCCAGTTTGTACTACAAAGACTTCTGATCCATCTTCTACTGCAAATACTTGAGTTTTCTTTTTCTTTTTGCTATTAAAATGCCTTTCAGCATGTCTTGCATATTCAAGTAGTGACTGTAATCTACTTGTACGATGATCTACCATGTGCTTTGTAATAAAGCTGCTAATGGGTGCAATACTGCTTTTTAAAAATGCATTCTTTAGCTGTTACTCATATGGAGAATCATGTGTTTGATCTTCAGGTACCTGCATTCCACAATGGTTATTGAAACATTCTAATAATCTGGCATAATATCTATCAACCGTTTCACCTTCTTGTTGTATGCATTGATTATTGCAAGTCCAATCAACCCTAGGCTTCCATTTCTCAGAGATTCGGTCTGTCAGACATTTCACTCTGTTGTCCAGTTCTGCGTTACTATGTGGGAGTGGTCTAAGCTCTGCCACGGGGATTCCAGTTGCCACTGATCATGTGCCAATCTGGACCTACGATTTGTCTAACTACTTTCTCTACTTCCTCCATTCAAATGGTAACTTAACCTCATGCCTTGTAAGTCTTCTAAGAATTTTCTAAAATTAACTTTTGGATGGGGAATTCCCTCTGTGGCTTTCTGGATATCTTCCGGTGTCCACAGTCTATATACTAGAAGAGTTGGATCCTGTCCTGCCTGTCCTGCCTGCGGATTTGGTACTTCTATGAGTGGACATATCTCTTCTTCACTCATAGCTCGTAAATTTTTATTCATTTCATATAATTCAATATCCCCTCTTAAGTTGCGTGTTCGAGACCTGGTCTCGATAGGATCTCTGGCAAACGGTTTTGGTTTTGCAGGAACAGCTGGGTATAGCGGAGGTGGATCAGCTTGTCGACTCGCTTCATATTCTGGTAAGGAAGGAGAGGCGGAGGAGGGCTGTTGCTATTACCAAGTTATTGCCTTCTTTATCTAAGAACATTGCTTTGAATTTTAATCTTTTGTTCCCTGTGGTTTGCTTCCTCAAGCCACCTGTGTGCCTGAGGGACTCCTAATTGTCGTTGCTTTTTTAGCTGACCTTTCGCATCTGTTTTAAGTTGTCTAACAAGTTTAATAAGTGAAGGTTTATCTAAATTACCGTCAAATTTGTATTTATCAACCCATTTTGTATAATACCTAACATTATCGGCACTTGTAATTGCATATATTTCGTCTCGGTTAAGGGCGGGTCTCGGGAACTTTTCGTGCACTGATTTCCCATGTTGCCTTAGCTAAGTTAGAAATTGTTACATAACCTTTTTTATCACGTGGTACCATGATTTTACACCTTTTCACAGTTTATCTAGAATAACTGCCTACCTATTCTGTTTCCCTGATCTATGACAAGACAGCAATCTTTTTGTCCCTGATCTGCACATGCAAATCTCCCTGACAAAACAATACTGTAACAAGTCCCTGATCTAGGCCCAAGGGGCAAAAAAATAGACCTTATATATATATATATATATATATATATATATATATATATATATATATATATATATATACATATACACATATATAGATCTATATATGACTACACATATACAGATATATAGATATATATGCACATATAGTTATAGATATCTACATATATATATATATATATATATATATATATATATATATATATATACACAGACAGATCTATAAATGGCCATATATATCATGCACTATACAGACGTGTATAAATACATATCTATGAATATATATGTGTATGTACATGTAGACATATATCTACATGGGATCTGTACAGACCCCAAACGGCAACATCACCGAAACAGATTTCCAGGCATACTTGCGCAAAAGTGCTTTTCATCGAAGAAGCACTTAAGCGTAAGTATGCCTGTTGCAGATATTGCACTACAGTAGGGATAAGGGAAAATTGCAATATTTCAATGTTTTTTCTATGTCTTTGCATATCATTAGCAATATATCAGTTAATAATTATGCAAATGGTTTTATGAAATAATATACACAATATTTAATATTATTCATTATTTATTTATATATATTATGTGATTTTTAAACAATATTTATAAAAGTGCATTTATTGGGATTTTATGAATTTTATATAATTTTGTGCTGTTTAGTATTTGACTTTTAAACTAGCTATTAATTAAGTTTAATTAATGAATCACATGATCTTTATGCACCCATTTAAATAAGACCAGTTTGTTTCTTATTGTTATCTTGATAAAGCTCAGTATTGCACTGAGTGAAAGCGCTTGAGAAGGATTTGTTTTGTGTTCAAATAAACACGTCTTTTGGAGATTACCTCTGGCTTTTTACTGCCTTGGATCGTACTTTTCATTTGGTTTTGGTTCTGAGTTTTGTTTTTGTGTTCTTGCTTTCGAATTTGTTCCATGGCAGAAGAAGTGGTACAGAGTGACTTCACTCGACACCCCACAGGTACTTAAAACATTTGATGAAAATGGGCGGTCACTGATCGAATTCAACAGATTGTTGGATATGCTAACACAACTTACAGAAGTACTTCTAATACTAGCAAGCCCGATTCAGTTTCAACGCTACAGGCAACCAGAAGCGCTAAAGGCCTGGAATGGAAGAGAAGGCGATTTCCAGTGAACTCTTGCTCACGCAGTAGTGGCGCTCAGTTTGGCTCTAATATCCAGCAGACCACTTATAAACGGACTAACAAAGCAAATAACCAGGGTGCAGGTGATGTAGGACGCAATAAGGACTTTGATTTTCAGTGCCTGGGCCGGCAGCAGTTTTGGTTTCAACAAGGTATTGACAATGCTGCTAATAACGCTGACATTGAGCAAGACTTTAATACATTATGTGATAAGTTGTATATTTTTAAAACGAACCAACTGGAAATAGATTACCTAAAAGAATGTGTGAAAGTAGAGAGGGTCCTGAAAGGGTTGCGATGCTTTAAATTTCCAAATAATGTCCAAAAGGGTACTACATACTATAAGAAATTATGTGACATTTTCAATCATGCAGGAATTGAGATGTTAGAAGTTATGATAGTAGAGTATGAAGCAAAAAGCTGATTCTCTGCTTAAGGATTTAAATGTTCTGAACAATACATTGGTAAATGACAAGAATTTTGTTTCGTGAAGCGAACTATGACAATATTTTCAACGAGGTGGATCAATTTTGTGCTAAGTTGTTAGAACCTAAGATCCACAAACTAGAAAGGGATCTTAGGGAGTATAGTGAAGGATAGCTTACCCGCCCAGTTAAGACTAGATGGGCTAGTAATACTGTTATGCAACAGAATAATGCCCACAACAACAACAATGTTGATTTGCAGGCTAAGTTACCTAGAAGGAGTGAGAGGCTAGCAGAGAAGGAAAGAAAGAATTCACACCAGGATTTTATATTTCCCCCAGACAAATCAGGGGAGGGGCCAGATTCGTGAGGAGATGGAACAAATAATTACAAATCTCTACACAGATTTTGACCAAGAAGGGTTTAGACCTTTAGACATGCTTTCCAATATCTCCACTAGTTACACGGTGATTACGGATAATAATTTCACTGTTTATAATTTTACAGACTTGGAGATAGGGAAAGAACATTTTGATTTATTTACAAGAGGTATGCATTTTGTACCAGCACGACTATTTAATTTAGATACAGAATTAATAGATCTTAAAATGTTTGTTAGACATTTGAACTTGTCATTATATTTCAAGGGTCAACCCTGTTCAGATACTACACTTTCAAGAAAGAGTACTTTCAACCCCCCTACACATCCCTCCATCAGGGTGTTTGAAGAATTGGTAGAAAGAGACCTAAGGGCCATTGACATTAAAAAACCTGCTACAACTCCCCAGAATTTAAGTTTGAACGAAACGTGCATAATCAAACTTTTAAAAGCGAGATGTAGAGTGATGAAGCCAGATAGAGGGGGTTTAGTTTTGATGTACACTATGGACTACGACACACACATTCATAACATGCTGCAAGATTGAGCATTATGATCTGATATCAAGAAATGAGTTGCACATAGCATATTCTAAAATTAATTACCTGTTAATGGACCATCTTTTACAAGGAGCCATTAATGAAAAGTTGTATAACTATTTATTTGTAGCTAAACCAAGAATCCCAGTAATTTTGGTATCCCAAAATCCCACAAAGGGTTGGACCCTTTGGAATTAAGACCAATAGTCTCTGGTAAAGGAAGCATTACAGAACCTTTAGGTAAATTTATTGATTATGTACTTAAACAATTAGTTACATCTTTAAACTACATATGCAAAGACTCTTGGGATTTTCTGAAAGGTATAGGAATCCATTTATACCAATTCGGACCTTTAATGGTAACCACCGACATAGTACAGTTATTCCCTAGTATACCGCACTCAACGGGTCTTGATTGGTTTAATGAGGTCTTGGTTAACGAGGCCAAACTTGAAGCAAATGTTGTAAACTTATTAGTTGAATTCATGGAAATCATATTGAGTGATAATTTCATTTGTTTCAATGGTGAGGTTTACAAACAAAAATTGGGAGTTGCAATGGGTGCTTCTTAGCCTCCTTATATGCAAATATTGTATTGCATAAATGGGAACAGACTTTTATATCTGAAACAGATTGGGCGAAATACATTAGACATTATGTCAGGTACCTGGATGATATATGTTTGTTATGGTGTGGAACAGATATGGATTTTCAGAAATTCGTTAGTTACATCAATTCTACTACTTCCTTTCTGACTTTTACACACTCAGTCAGTAATAATAGTTTGAACTATTTGGATATGACCTTAGTTAAAGATGTTACCAACAACAAATTTGCTTCAAGAGTATACAGGAAGCCCACATATTCTAATTCTTATCTGCATTTTGATAGCAGTCATCCTTTCTGCCAAACAAAAGGAATTATTGAAGGGCAACTAATCCGTGCCTCTAGAATGTGCAGCACTGTGGAATATTTCTCAAATGAGGTAAATTTTGAAGGAGAGGTTCTCTGAAAGGGGTTACCCTGCCCAATTAATCAATAATTTGGTTATTGAAATTTCTGCACACAGGGAAGAGAAATATCCACCTTTATTACGGTGCATGACACCACAAGTGGGTAGCTTGGCCAAGAATTCTCAGGAATTAGAAGAAAATAACTACATACACACATTCTCTAGTAATTCTAAGTTAATAGAAGAAACAATATTAAGATACTGGCCAGTTCTTACACTACATGAAGAATTACTAACAATGGTCCCAAACCCCAAATTTGTCAGACGAGGGACACTAACATGAAAGAAATTTTGAGAGAAAGCAAATGTTGGACACCGCTGGCAACAGACGTAAGAAGGAACTTATAAATGTGGAACGCAAACAATGTCCTGCTATTTTTAATGGGCATAGTGTATACATCCCATCCAGAAAATATTTATGTCGGACAAATGGATATTTTAATTGCAATGCAAAATATGTTGTATATTTAGGCTTTTGCACAAAATGTCAAAGTTTCTATATAGGGAAAACAGAAAGGACTTTAAGGAGAAGAATTTACGAACATTTTTATGACATTTCTAAGAAAAAAGAAACTAATGCTTTTTACAAGCATTTTTTGTCCTGCCCTAATATGGAAATTAAGTTCATTGTTTTAGACCAGATAATACCTGACAAGAGAGGGGGTGATTGGGAGACCAAATTAGAATATAGGGAGCTTATATGGCAGCTAAGATTAGATGCTGCTAAATGGCCAGGATTAAATGACAATATGAATTTAAGTAGTGTTTTAAAATTAAGAAGGGCTAACTTATAATATTTAGTAAGAAATTAATATTATTATTCATATTAGTTTATTTACTATTCATTGCATTAGAGAATTATTATATGTTACTATTTTATTATTTTTATTGTTTATTGTTGTATTTCAATGTTTTTCTATGTCTTTGCATATCATTAGCAATATATCAGTTAATAATTATGCAAATGGTTTTATGAAATAATATACACAATATTTAATATTTTTCATTATTTATTTATATATATTATGTGATTTTTAAACAAAATTTATAAAAGTGCATTTATTGGGATTTTGTGAATTTTATATAATTTTGTGCTGTTTAGTATTTGACTTTTAAACTAGCTATTAATTAAGTTTAATTAATGAATCACATGATCTTTATGCACCCATTTAAATAAGACCAGTTTGTTTCTTATTGTTATCTTGATAAAGCTCAGTATTGCACTGAGTGAAAGTGCTTGAGAAGGATTTGTTTTGTGTTCAAATAAACACGTCTTTTGGAGATTACCTCTGGCTTTTTACTGCCTTGGATCGTACTTTTCATTTGGTTTTGGTTCTGAGTTTTCGTTTTTTGTGTTCTTGCTTTCGACTTGTTCCATGGCAGAAGAAGTGGTACAGAGTGACTTCACTGACACCCCACAGGTACTTAAAACATTTGATGAAAATGGGCCGGTCACTCGATCGGAATTCAACAGATTGTTGGATATGCTAACACAACTTACAGAAGTACTTAATACTAGCAAGCCCGATTCAGTTTCAACGTTGCCAGGCAACCAGAAGCAAGGCCTGGAATGGAAGAGAAGGCATTTCCAGTGAACTCTTGCCTACGGTAGTGGCGTTCAGTTTGGCTCTAATATCCAGCAGACCACGAATAAACGGACTAACAAAGCAAATAACCAGGGTGCAGGTGATGTAGGCGGCGTAATAAGGACTTTGATTTCAGTGCCTGGGCGAGCAGCAGTTTTGGTTTCAACAAGGTATTGACAATGCTGCTAACAACGCTGACATTGAGCAAGACTTTAATACATTATGTGATAAGTTGTATATTTTTAAAACGAACCAACTGGAAATAGATTACCTAAAAGAATGTGTGAAAGTAGAGAGGGTCCCGAAAGGGTTCGCGATGCTTTAAATTTCCAAATAATGTCCAAAAGGGTACTACATACTATAAGAAATTATGTGACATTTTCAATCATGCAGGAATTGAGATGTTAGAAGTTATGATAGTAGAGTATGAAGCAAAAGCTGATTCTCTGCTTAAGGATTTAAATGTTCTGAACAATACATTGGTAAATGACAAGAATTTTGTTTCGTGAAGCGTAACTATGACAATATTTTCAACGAGGTGGATCAATTTTGTGTTAAGGTTGTGAACCGTAAGATCCACAAACTAGAAAGGGATCTTAGGAGTATAGTGAAGGGATAGCTTACCCGCTTCCAGTTAAGACTAGATGGGCTAGTAATACTGTTATGCAACAGAATAATGCCCAACAACAACAATGTTGATTTGCAGGCTAAGTTACCTAGAAGGAGTGAGAGGCTAGCAGAGAAGGAAAGAAAGAATTCACACCAGGATTTTATATTTCCCCCAGACAAATCAGGGGGGAGGGGGGCCAGATTTCCGGTGAGGAGATGGAACAAATAATTACAAATCTCTACACAGATTTTGACCAAGAAGGGTTTAGACCTTTAGACATGCTTTCCAATATCTCCACTAGTTACACGGTGATTCACGGATAATAATTTCACTGTTTATAATTTTACAGACTTGGAGATAGGGAAAGAACATTTTGATTTATTTACAAGAGGTATGCATTTTGTACCAGCACGACTATTTAATTTAGATACAGAATTAATAGATCTTAAAATGTTTGTTAGACATTTAAACCTGTCATTATATTTCAAGGGTCAACCCTGTTCGGATACTACACTTTCAAGAAAGAGTACTTTTAACCCCCCCACACATCCTTCCATCAGGGTGTTTGAGGAATTTGTAGAAAGAGATTTAAGGGCCATTGACATTAAAAAATCTGCTACAACTCCCCAGAATTTAAGTTTGAACGAAATGCACATAATCAAACTTTTAAAGGAAGAGAGATGTAGAGTGATGAAGCCGGATAAAGGAGGGGGTTTAGTTTTGATGTACACTATGGACTATGACACATATATCCATAACATGCTGCAAGATTCTGAGCATTATGACCTAATATCAAGAAATGAGTTACATATAGCATATTCTAAAATCAATTACCTGTTAATGGACCATCTTTTACAAGGAGCCATTAATGAAAAGTTGTATAACTATTTATTTGTAGCTAAACCAAGAATCCCAGTAATTTTTGGTATCCCAAAATCCCACAAAGGGTTGGACCCTTTGGAATTAAGACCAATAGTCTCTGGTAAAGGAAGCATTACAGAACCTTTAGGTAAATTTATTGATTATGTACTTAAACAATTAGTTACATCTTTAAACTACATATGCAAAGACTCTTGGGATTTTCTGAAAGGTATAGGAATCCATTTATACCACCCGGACCTTTTAATGGTAACCACTGACATAGTACAGTTATTCCCTAGTATACCGCACTCAACAGGTCTTGATTGGTTTAATGAGGTCTTGGTTAACGAGGCCAAACTTGAAGCAAATGTTGTAAACTTATTAGTTGAATTCATGGAAATCATATTGAGTGATAATTTCATTTGTTTCAATGGTGAGGTTTACAAACAAAAATTGGGAGTTGCAATGGGTGCTTCTTGCGCCTCCTTATATGCAAATATTGTATTGCATAAATGGGAACAGACTTTTATATCTGAAACAGATTGGGCGAAATACATTAGACATTATGTCAGGTACCTGGATGATATATGTTTGTTATGGTGTGGAACAGATATGGATTTTCAGAAATTCGTTAGTTACATCAATTCTACTACTTCCTTTCTGACTTTTACACACTCAGTCAGTAATAATAGTTTGAACTATTTGGATATGACCTTAGTTAAAGATGTTACCAACAACAAATTTGCTTCAAGAGTATACAGGAAGCCCACATATTCTAATTCTTATCTGCATTTTGATAGCAGTCATCCTTTCTGCCAAACAAAAGGAATTATTGAAGGGCAACTAATCCGTGCCTCTAGAATGTGCAGCACTGTGGAATATTTCTCAAATGAGGTAAATTTTTTGAAGGAGAGGTTCTCTGAAAGGGGTTACCCTGCCCAATTAATCAATAATTTGGTTATTGAAATTTCTGCACACAGGGAAGAGAAATATCCACCTTTATTACGGTGCATGACACCACAAGTGGGTAGCTTGGCCAAGAATTCTCAGGAATTAGAAGAAAATAACTACATACACACATTCTCTAGTAATTCTAAGTTAATAGAAGAAACAATATTAAGATACTGGCCAGTTCTTACACTACATGAAGAATTACTAACAATGGTCCCAAAACCCCCAAATTTGTCAGACGAGGGACACTAACATGAAAGAAATTTTGAGAGAAAGCAAATGTTGGACACCGTTGGCAACAGACGTAAGAAGGGAACTTATAAATGTGGAACGTGCAAACAATGTCCTGCTATTTTTAATGGGCATAGTGTATACATCCCATCCAGAAAATATTTATGTCGGACAAATGGATATTTTAATTGCAATGCAAAATATGTTGTATATTTAGGCTTTTGCACAAAATGTCAAAGTTTCTATATAGGGAAAACAGAAAGGACTTTAAGGAGAAGAATTTACGAACATTTTTATGACATTTCTAAGAAAAAAGAAACTAATGCTTTTTACAAGCATTTTTTGTCCTGCCCTAATATGGAAATTAAGTTCATTGTTTTAGACCAGATAATACCTGACAAGAGAGGGGGTGATTGGGAGACCAAATTAGAATATAGGGAGCTTATATGGCAGCTAAGATTAGATGCTGCTAAATGGCCAGGATTAAATGACAATATGAATTTAAGTAGTGTTTTAAAATTAAGAAGGGCTAACTTATAATATTTAGTAAGAAATTAATATTATTATTCATATTAGTTTATTTACTATTCATTGCATTAGAGAATTATTATATGTTACTATTTTATTATTTTTATTGTTTATTGTTGTATTTCAATGTTTTTTCTATGTCTTTTGCATATCATTAGCAATATATCAGTTAATAATTATGCAAATGGTTTTATGAAATAATATACACAATATTTAATATTTTCATTATTTATTTATATATATTATGTGATTTTTAAACAAAATTTATAAAAGTGCATTTATTGGGATTTTGTGAATTTTATATAATTTTGTGCTGTTTAGTATTTGACTTTTAAACTAGCTATTAATTAAGTTTAATTAATGAATCACATGATCTTTATGCACCCATTTAAATAAGACCAGTTTGTTTCTTATTGTTATCTTGATAAAGCTCAGTATTGCACTGAGTGAAAGCGCTTGAGAAGGATTTGTTTTGTGTTCAAATAAACACGTCTTTTGGAGATTACCTCTGGCTTTTTACTGCCTTGGATCGTACTTTTCATTTGGTTTTGGTTCTGAGTTTTCGCTTTTGTGTTCTTGCTTTCGACTTGTTCCATGGCAGAAGAAGTGGTACAGAGTGACTTCACTGACACCCCACAGGTACTTAAAACATTTGATGAAAATGGGCCGGTCACTCGATCGGAATTCAACAGATTGTTGGATATGCTAACACAACTTACAGAAGTACTTAATACTAGCAAGCCCGATTCAGTTTCAACGTTGCCAGGCAACCAGAAGCAAGGCCTGGAATGGAAGAGAAGGCGCATTTCCAGTGAACTCTTGCCTACGAGTAGTGGCGTTCAGTTTGGCTCTAATATCCAGCAGACCACGAATAAACGGACTAACAAAGCAAATAACCAGGGTGCAGGTGATGTAGCGGCGTAACAAGGACTTTGATTTCAGTGCCTGGGCCGGCAGCAGTTTTGGTTTCAACAAGGTATTGACAATGCTGCTAACAACGCTGACATTGAGCAAGACTTTAATACATTATGTGATAAGTTGTATATTTTTAAAACGAACCAACTGGAAATAGATTACCTAAAAGAATGTGTGAAAGTAGAGAGGGTCCCGAAAGGGTTGCGATGCTTTAAATTTCCAAATAATGTCCAAAAGGGTACTACATACTATAAGAAATTATGTGACATTTTCAATCATGCAGGAATTGAGATGTTAGAAGTTATGATAGTAGAGTATGAAGCAAAAGCTGATTCTCTGCTTAAGGATTTAAATGTTCTGAACAATACATTGGTAAATGACAAGAATTTTGTTTCGGTGAAGCGTAACTATGACAATATTTTCAACGAGGTGGATCAATTTTGTGTTAAGGTTGTGAACCGTAAGATCCACAAACTAGAAAGGGATCTTAGGGAGTATAGTGAAGGGATAGCTTACCCGCTTCCAGTTAAGACTAGATGGGCTAGTAATACTGTTATGCAACAGAATAATGCCCACAACAACAACAATGTTGATTTGCAGGCTAAGTTACCTAGAAGGAGTGAGAGGCTAGCAGAGAAGGAAAGAAAGAATTCACACCAGGATTTTATATTTCCCCCAGACAAATCAGGGGGGAGGGGGGCCAGATTTCCGGTGAGGAGATGGAACAAATAATTACAAATCTCTACACAGATTTTGACCAAGAAGGGTTTAGACCTTTAGACATGCTTTCCAATATCTCCACTAGTTACACGGTGATTACGGATAATAATTTCACTGTTTATAATTTTACAGACTTGGAGATAGGGAAAGAACATTTTGATTTATTTACAAGAGGTATGCATTTTGTACCAGCACGACTATTTAATTTAGATACAGAATTAATAGATCTTAAAATGTTTGTTAGACATTTAAACCTGTCATTATATTTCAAGGGTCAACCCTGTTCGGATACTACACTTTCAAGAAAGAGTACTTTTAACCCCCCCACACATCCTTCCATCAGGGTGTTTGAGGAATTTGTAGAAAGAGATTTAAGGGCCATTGACATTAAAAAATCTGCTACAACTCCCAGAATTTAAGTTTGAACGAAATGCACATAATCAAACTTTTAAAGGAAGAGAGATGTAGAGTGATGAAGCCGGATAAAGGAGGGGTTTAGTTTTGATGTACACTATGGACTATGACACATATATCCATAACATGCTGCAAGATTCTGAGCATTATGACCTAATATCAAGAAATGAGTTACATATAGCATATTCTAAAATCAATTACCTGTTAATGGACCATCTTTTACAAGGAGCCATTAATGAAAAGTTGTATAACTATTTATTTGTAGCTAAACCAAGAATCCCAGTAATTTTGGTATCCCAAAATCCCACAAAGGGTTGGACCCTTTGGAATTAAGACCAATAGTCTCTGGTAAAGGAAGCATTACAGAACCTTTAGGTAAATTTATTGATTATGTACTTAAACAATTAGTTACATCTTTAAACTACATATGCAAAGACTCTTGGGATTTTCTGAAAGGTATAGGAATCCATTTATACCACCGGACCTTTTAATGGTAACCACTGACATAGTACAGTTATTCCCTAGTATACCGCACTCAACAGGTCTTGATTGGTTTAATGAGGTCTTGGTTAACGAGGCCAAACTTGAAGCAAATGTTGTAAACTTATTAGTTGAATTCATGGAAATCATATTGAGTGATAATTTCATTTGTTTCAATGGTGAGGTTTACAAACAAAAATTGGGAGTTGCAATGGGTGCTTCTTGCGCCTCCTTATATGCAAATATTGTATTGCATAAATGGGAACAGACTTTTATATCTGAAACAGATTGGTTAAATACATTAGACATTATGTCAGGTACCTGGATGATATATGTTTGTTATGGTGTGGAACAGATATGGATTTTCAGAAATTCGTTAGTTACATCAATTCTACTACTTCCTTTCTGACTTTTACACACTCAGTCAGTAATAATAGTTTGAACTATTTGGATATGACCTTAGTTAAAGATGTTACCAACAACAAATTTGCTTCAAGAGTATACAGGAAGCCCACATATTCTAATTCTTATCTGCATTTTGATAGCAGTCATCCTTTCTGCCAAACAAAAGGAATTATTGAAGGGCAACTAATCCGCGCTCTAGAATGTGCAGCACTGTGGAATATTTCTCAAATGAGGTAAATTTTTTGAAGGAGAGGTTCTCTGAAAGGGGTTACCCTGCCCAATTAATCAATAATTTGGTTATTGAAATTTCTGCACACAGGGAAGAGAAATATCCACCTTTATTACGGTGCATGACACCACAAGTGGGTAGCTTGGCCAAGAATTCTCAGGAATTAGAAGAAAATAACTACATACACACATTCTCTAGTAATTCTAAGTTAATAGAAGAAACAATATTAAGATACTGGCCAGTTCTTACACTACATGAAGAATTACTAACAATGGTCCCAAAACCCCCAAATTTGTCAGACGTAGGGACACTAACATGAAAGAAATTTTTGAGAGAAAGCAAATGTTGGACACCGTTGGCAACAGACGTAAGAAGGGAACTTATAAATGTGGAACGTGCAAACAATGTCCTGCTATTTTTAATGGGCATAGTGTATACATCCCATCCAGAAAATATTTATGTCGGACAAATGGATATTTTAATTGCAATGCAAAATATGTTGTATATTTAGGCTTTTGCACAAAATGTCAAAGTTTCTATATAGGGAAAACAGAAAGGACTTTAAGGAGAAGAATTTACGAACATTTTTATGACATTTCTAAGAAAAAAGAAACTAATGCTTTTTACAAGCATTTTTTGTCCTGCCCTAATATGGAAATTAAGTTCATTGTTTTAGACCAGATAATACCTGACAAGAGAGGGGTGATTGGGAGACCAAATTAGAATATAGGGAGCTTATATGGCAGCTAAGATTAGATGCTGCTAAATGGCCAGGATTAAATGACAATATGAATTTAAGTAGTGTTTTAAAATTAAGAAGGGCTAACTTATAATATTTAGTAAGAAATTAATATTATTATTCATATTAGTTTATTTACTATTCATTGCATTAGAGAATTATTATATGTTACTATTTTATTATTTTTATTGTTTATTGTTGTATTTCAATGTTTTTTCTATGTCTTTTGCATATCATTAGCAATATATCAGTTAATAATTATGCAAATGGTTTTATGAAATAATATACACAATATTTAATATTTTTCATTATTTATTTATATATATTATGTGATTTTTAAACAAAATTTATAAAAGTGCATTTATTGGGATTTTGTGAATTTTATATAATTTTGTGCTGTTTAGTATTTGACTTTTAAACTAGCTATTAATTAAGTTTAATTAATGAATCACATGATCTTTATGCACCCATTTAAATAAGACCAGTTTGTTTCTTATTGTTATCTTGATAAAGCTCAGTATTGCACTGAGTGAAAGCGCTTGAGAAGGATTTGTTTTGTGTTCAAATAAACACGTCTTTTGGAGATTACCTCTGGCTTTTTACTGCCTTGGATCGTACTTTTCATTTGGTTTTGGTTCTGAGTTTTCGTTTTTTGTGTTCTTGCTTTCGACTTGTTCCATGGCAGAAGAAGTGGTACAGAGTGACTTCACTGACACCCCACAGGTACTTAAAACATTTGATGAAAATGGGCCGGTCACTCGATCGGAATTCAACAGATTGTTGGATATGCTAACACAACTTACAGAAGTACTTAATACTAGCAAGCCCGATTCAGTTTCAACGTTGCCAGGCAACCAGAAGCAAGGCCTGGAATGGAAGAGAAGGCGCATTTCCAGTGAACTCTTGCCTACGAGTAGTGGCGTTCAGTTTGGCTCTAATATCCAGCAGACCACGAATAAACGGACTAACAAAGCAAATAACCAGGGTGCAGGTGATGTAGGCGGCCGTAACAAGGACTTTGATTTCAGTGCCTGGGCCGAGCAGCAGTTTTGGTTTCAACAAGGTATTGACAATGCTGCTAACAACGCTGACATTGAGCAAGACTTTAATACATTATGTGATAAGTTGTATATTTTTAAAACGAACCAACTGGAAATAGATTACCTAAAAGAATGTGTGAAAGTAGAGAGGGTCCCGAAAGGGTTGCGATGCTTTAAATTTCCAAATAATGTCCAAAAGGGTACTACATACTATAAGAAATTATGTGACATTTTCAATCATGCAGGAATTGAGATGTTAGAAGTTATGATAGTAGAGTATGAAGCAAAAGCTGATTCTCTGCTTAAGGATTTAAATGTTCTGAACAATACATTGGTAAATGACAAGAATTTTGTTTCGGTGAAGCGTAACTATGACAATATTTTCAACGAGGTGGATCAATTTTGTGTTAAGGTTGTGAACCGTGAAGATCCACAAACTAGAAAGGGATCTTAGGGAGTATAGTGAAGGGATAGCTTACCCGCTTCCAGTTAAGACTAGATGGGCTAGTAATACTGTTATGCAACAGAATAATGCCCACAACAACAACAATGTTGATTTGCAGGCTAAGTTACCTAGAAGGAGTGAGAGGCTAGCAGAGAAGGAAAGAAAGAATTCACACCAGGATTTTATATTTCCCCCAGACAAATCAGGGGGGAGGGGGGCCAGATTTCGGTGAGGAGATGGAACAAATAATTACAAATCTCTACACAGATTTTGACCAAGAAGGGTTTAGACCTTTAGACATGCTTTCCAATATCTCCACTAGTTACACGGTGATTACGGATAATAATTTCACTGTTTATAATTTTACAGACTTGGAGATAGGGAAAGAACATTTTGATTTATTTACAAGAGGTATGCATTTTGTACCAGCACGACTATTTAATTTAGATACAGAATTAATAGATCTTAAAATGTTTGTTAGACATTTAAACCTGTCATTATATTTCAAGGGTCAACCCTGTTCGGATACTACACTTTCAAGAAAGAGTACTTTTAACCCCCCCACACATCCTTCCATCAGGGTGTTTGAGGAATTTGTAGAAAGAGATTTAAGGGCCATTGACATTAAAAAATCTGCTACAACTCCCCAGAATTTAAGTTTGAACGAAATGCACATAATCAAACTTTTAAAGGAAGAGAGATGTAGAGTGATGAAGCCGGATAAAGGAGGGGGTTTAGTTTTGATGTACACTATGGACTATGACACATATATCCATAACATGCTGCAAGATTCTGAGCATTATGACCTAATATCAAGAAATGAGTTACATATAGCATATTCTAAAATCAATTACCTGTTAATGGACCATCTTTTACAAGGAGCCATTAATGAAAAGTTGTATAACTATTTATTTGTAGCTAAACCAAGAATCCCAGTAATTTTTGGTATCCCAAAATCCCACAAAGGGTTGGACCCTTTGGAATTAAGACCAATAGTCTCTGGTAAAGGAAGCATTACAGAACCTTTAGGTAAATTTATTGATTATGTACTTAAACAATTAGTTACATCTTTAAACTACATATGCAAAGACTCTTGGGATTTTCTGAAAGGTATAGGAATCCATTTATACCACCCGGACCTTTTAATGGTAACCACTGACATAGTACAGTTATTCCCTAGTATACCGCACTCAACGGGTCTTGATTGGTTTAATGAGGTCTTGGTTAACGAGGCCAAACTTGAAGCAAATGTTGTAAACTTATTAGTTGAATTCATGGAAATCATATTGAGTGATAATTTCATTTGTTTCAATGGTGAGGTTTACAAACAAAAATTGGGAGTTGCAATGGGTGCTTCTTGCGCCTCCTTATATGCAAATATTGTATTGCATAAATGGGAACAGACTTTTATATCTGAAACAGATTGGGCGAAATACATTAGACATTATGTCAGGTACCTGGATGATATATGTTTGTTATGGTGTGGAACAGATATGGATTTTCAGAAATTCGTTAGTTACATCAATTCTACTACTTCCTTTCTGACTTTTACACACTCAGTCAGTAATAATAGTTTGAACTATTTGGATATGACCTTAGTTAAAGATGTTACCAACAACAAATTTGCTTCAAGAGTATACAGGAAGCCCACATATTCTAATTCTTATCTGCATTTTGATAGCAGTCATCCTTTCTGCCAAACAAAAGGAATTATTGAAGGGCAACTAATCCGTGCCTCTAGAATGTGCAGCACTGTGGAATATTTCTCAAATGAGGTAAATTTTTTGAAGGAGAGGTTCTCTGAAAGGGGTTACCCTGCCCAATTAATCAATAATTTGGTTATTGAAATTTCTGCACACAGGGAAGAGAAATATCCACCTTTATTACGGTGGGTAGCTTGGCCAAGAATTCTCAGGAATTAGAAGAAAATAACTACATACACACATTCTCTAGTAATTCTAAATTAATAGAAGAAACAATATTAAGATACTGGCCAGTTCTTACACTACATGAAGAATTACTAACAATGGTCCCAAAACCCCCAAATTTGTCAGACGTAGGGACACTAACATGAAAGAAATTTTTGAGAGAAAGCAAATGTTGGACACCGTTGGCAACAGACGTAAGAAGGGAACTTATAAATGTGGAACGTGCAAACAATGTCCTGCTATTTTTAATGGGCATAGTGTATACATCCCATCCAGAAAATATTTATGTCGGACAAATGGATATTTTAATTGCAATGCAAAATATGTTGTATATTTAGGCTTTTGCACAAAATGTCAAAGTTTCTATATAGGGAAAACAGAAAGGACTTTAAGGAGAAGAATTTACGAACATTTTATGACATTTCTAAGAAAAAGAAACTAATGCTTTTTACAAGCATTTTTTGTCCTGCCCTAATATGGAAATTAAGTTCATTGTTTTAGACCAGATAATACCTGACAAGAGAGGGGGTGATTGGGAGACCAAATTAGAATATAGGGAGCTTATATGGCAGCTAAGATTAGATGCTGCTAAATGGCCAGGATTAAATGACAATATGAATTTAAGTAGTGTTTTAAAATTAAGAAGGGCTAACTTATAATATTTAGTAAGAAATTAATATTATTATTCATATTAGTTTATTTACTATTCATTGCATTAGAGAATTATTATATGTTACTATTTTATTATTTTTATTGTTTATTGTTGTATTTCAATGTTTTTTCTATGTCTTTTGCATATCATTAGCAATATATCAGTTAATAATTATGCAAATGGTTTTATGAAATAATATACACAATATTTAATATTTTTCATTATTTATTTATATATATTATGTGATTTTTAAACAAAATTTATAAAAGTGCATTTATTGGGATTTTGTGAATTTTATATAATTTTGTGCTGTTTAGTATTTGACTTTTAAACTAGCTATTAATTAAGTTTAATTAATGAATCACATGATCTTTATGCACCCATTTAAATAAGACCAGTTTGTTTCTTATTGTTATCTTGATAAAGCTCAGTATTGCACTGAGTGAAAGCGCTAGAGAAGGATTTGTTTTGTGTTCAAATAAACACGTCTTTTGGAGATTACCTCTGGCTTTTTACTGCCTTGGTTTGTACTTTACATTTGGTTTTGGTTCTGAGTTTTCGTTTTTTGTGATAAGGTAAATTTCCCTTTTCTCCACTGTAGTGCGACCTTTGAGTGAGAATATTAAAGTAGGGGGGTGGTGTGGGATGTACAGCCCCCCACGTGGGAGGTGCAGGGGGGCTTGCCCCCCTGCAAAAATTTAAATGTAGTATATTTTTCTTAACACACTTTAAAGAAAGCGCTTTTTCGGTGAAAGTGCTTTTGTTAAAGTGTGTTTGATGATTGTGGATTTGGACTATTGAACTTTCGTTCAATAGTCCTAGATCCATCTAAATATGTATATGTATATATCCATATCCTTTTCATGTGTAAAGATTAATGTTGTGCATACCTTCCACAAGTTAGTTAGCACTGATAAGCCCAGGTCTCTCAGATGTGTGTCTGACTGTTATGTGTCTGTTAATGTGTATATGATGATATGTCACACTATGCATTGTCCATATACAACCATTATATCCCCTATTTCCATAATGTACATGCCTGGGGATGTTCTGCATGTAACATGTAAGCTGGAATACACCTCATCCTAAATGCAGTGTGGTGTGTGCAATTAAAGCCACACACATCAGTGTCACTACATACCTAGGTATGGGTCTAGTCCTAGTGTTGCCAAGTAAGAGTGTGCATGTATGTGGAGGGATCATCTTCAGGTTGCTGAATATACATGTCCCAGGGGGTCATCTTTCCATGTGGCACAGGCAGTAACTGTTATACAGACCTGTGATATGTGTTCAACTGTACCCAGAATATGGCACAGCCATGGTGTCACCACAGTGCCATACCCCTTGTGAGATATGACAGCAGACCATCCTCCTGCTGACACATGCATACCTGCAACACAAATGGATAACATTATGGAAACCGCAATCACTCAGTGTTACTAACAGCTATAATGCATCATGGCTGGACAGCTACACTACCTGACATGTAATCATTAAACATTACTGCTGACAACATGTTACACAGCAGTACATTGGTACACTGTAGTACAGTCACCATGTGCATCAGAACCATATAAGTCTGTCCCTGCATCAATGTTATGGATGACAGGGATGTGGCACAGGTATCATCATATGCACAGGGTGTGTGAGTGAGGGGTGTAAGTTACTGATATGGGCATGGTGATGTGGTGTGTGTAGGTATGGGGTTGCCCTAGGTGTGTTTGTATTGTGTGTGGATATGCATGCACACAGTTCTGCCATGTGGCTGCCCTATACAGGGGTTTCTTGGACAGCTGCAGACCATACCTGGCAGGGTGTGCAGTTCACCGCCTCCAGTCATGGACATGAGAAATGTGCCTGCCAGGGGTTCCATGGGCATGTCCCGGTACAAGCCTCGATATGTTGTGCAAGGTCAACTCATGTGCACATCCCTTGGAGTTCACACACTGCCGTCACTATTGCTGTGGAGTCAGGGTTACATCTGCAACAGTTCCTGAGCCTGATTGTGTGCAGATACAGCCATTCATAGCATCATTTGGATCCCTGCTGCAGGACACTGTTATGTCATGATGACACCCCCTCACCACCTTCAGCCTTTTTGCAGATGCTTGACAACTATGGCCTACACACATGTGCCAGTTTGCAGTGTCCCAAACATTGAACACCATGTGTAACAGCCTAGTCCCAACTAATGAATGGCAAACATACAGGTATACACTGGCACCAGCATGGTACAGATGGGGATGGTAGGCATGAGGTGGGGTGAGGCATTGTTTGTGCAGCACATGTATCTTACGTGATACTGCCCGTAGGTTTCCAGTGTGGTCTTCGTACACCAGTACAGATTGCAATGCATGCCTTTTGGGGACCTCTTCTGTTATGCATATGCTACCTGTAGAGAGGCTTGGCTGATGTTTCCTATGGTACAACTGTCACATCTGATTACCCTAACCCATAGTCCACACGTTTGCAGAGTCCAGGCAATTGCTGTCATGGGTACTGCATAGCCAGTACCTGCTAGACATTCCTGCAACCCCCTCAGTACTGTGGCATGTTACTAGGCAGCCCGCATAACCAGTTTACTACATATCAAAGTAAACCAAGTGTAGAGATGAAGGCAATAAGATAAAACTGGTAACACCAACAAATATTGCCTGAAACACCACAACAGAAGCTCGCACTCCACCGGAAACTCAGTTTATTGCAGTACAATGAAAAAAATTATGGTATGCAAGATGTTTCTTGTGATAATGGGGCTAATGCATTTAAAACTTACAGGCAAAGCCTTGATGACCTGTACTTTTTTCTAGATAAATACAAAAGGCTTGAATGTGATTGCAATTACCTTAAGGAATGTCTTAACAAGCAAGTTGTACCTAAGGGTTTAAGGCTTTCAAAGTTTCCTAACAAAGTGGAAGAGGGGTCTGAATTTCACTTAAATCTAATTAAGATATTTGACCAGTGTGGGTTTGAGGTTATTAAAGCAATTATAAAAGAAAATGGGAGAGTGATGGCAGGTCTTTTAAAAGATATGGAGTCCATTAATGACAAGATAGTCAATGACCTATTATTTCAGGTTGAAAAAGAAAAGCAACAGTATTTTAATATTTTTTTGCAAATTGATTCTGACTGCACTACAAATATGAACAGGAAATGTGGCAAGTTAGCTAGGGACCTCAAAGAATATAGGGACAACTTGGCATACCCAAAACCTAGGTTTTTCTCGAGGTTTTAAGATCTTAGGACCACTAGGGACAAAGGTGGTTACCAACAGTATACCCCTGACAATGATACAAGGGGAGAATTTACAGATAATCCTTATCAAGAAGATGAATGCCCTTTAGATCAGGGCCCCCCGCTTCGTCGATCCAATCGGATCCGCAACCAGAACCAGATTTATTACAACCAGAGGGGTTACAACAGGAGATAGATGATAATCTCACCATCACCCAGGAAGGGAATACCTTAGAACTTTATAACTACAAAATTTTCAACTATAGTAATATTGATGTACATCCTGAACACTTTCAGCTATTTTCCAAAGGTTTTAAATTTGTTCCAAACAGGAAGGCTAGTATTCCTAGATCTATTATAGACTTAAAACTATTCTTGAGAAAACAAAATTTGCATTTATTATTTAATGGGCAAGAAATGGCTACACCTTCAATCCCTGTTCATCATAGGAAGAGTGTTTTCAACCCCCCCCCTACATCCCCAATTGAGGAATTTTGGTAATTTGTTAGAGAGAGAGTTAAGGAATACCATTACGAAACATTATGCCATTCCTAATTTAACTCAGGCGGAGAAAAAATTATTAAATGATTTAAAACAGAATGAGAATTTGAGAGTGATGCATCCTGACAAGGGTGGGGGAACAGTTCTCATGGACAATATTTGTTATGAATCTAAGATGAGGGACTCTTTACACGACACCAGCAAATATTCTAAGGCCTCAATTAATGAGGTTAACATAGCCAAAAGTAAAATACACCTAATGTTACAAGATTTATTGTTGGACGGTTCTATTAGCAATGAACAATTTAAATTTTTGTTCAACCAACATCCCCAGGTTCCAACAGTATTTGGCATACCCAAGGTTCACAAAAATCCCATGGACCCACCTTTGAGGTTAATTGTTTCAGCAGAGGGATCTATCACTACGCCTTTGGCTAAATTTGTGGATGACAAACTCAAGGTTTTGTCATATTCTGGGGACATTGTCCTCAAGGATTCTTGGGATTTTTTGTGGTGTGTCAAAACACATCTCTATTCCCCAGAACTTATTTTTGTTACTTTGGATATAGTGGACTTATTTGGTTCTATTCCACACGAGGTTGGTCTTTTATGGTTGGAACAGGCAATGATAGACAATGGTACATTTTTCCATGGTGATTTCACCAATTGCCTTTTATTTATGGAAATTATTTTGAAAAATAATTATATGTATTTTCAGGGGGAATTTTTTAGACAAAATAAAGGTGTTGCCATGGGTGCCAAATGTGCCCCAACGTATGCCAATATTATTTTGAATTGGTGGGAGAAATTATTCATTTTGGATTGTCCATTTACTCAATGTTGGTCTATGTATAAGAGGTTTTTAGACAACATATGTATTTTTTGGACAGACACTGAGGAAAGATTTTATGAATTCCTGGATTATTTGAAGGGCACGACCAACTTTTTGGATTTTACATTTGAGGTAAATGCAGAACAGTTAGTTTATTTGGATATTACACTCAAAAAGCTGGACAAGGGGGTTTCCTCCAGTATACATCGCAAGAAAACCTTTTCCAATTCATACCTCCACTATAAAAGTGCTCACCCTTATTTTCAAAAGAAAAATTTAGTGAAGGGTCAACTTGTTAGGGTCAGTAGAATGACCTAGGATGACCAAGAATTTTTGAAGGAGTGTAATAACGTGTGTAACATGTTGGTTGACAGAGGTTATCCAAAGTCTTTACTGGATGGTGCTTTAACTGAGGTGGTTCAGGAAAGGCACAAAAGATTTGCCCCTATTTTAGGACAGAGTATACCTGCCTTAACTGATGACTTAGGAAACAAAAATCCCACCCAATATGATAGAGCTTACATACTTGATTATACAGGTGACTCAGGACCTATTAGGGAGGTGATTTCTAGGGAATGGACACGATTTGTCCAAATCACTGATCTACCACTGAATAATAAAAGCCCTTTAAAATTTATTTACCGGAAGGACACTAACTTTAAACAAATTTTTGAATATGGAGGTCCCAAAGCCAAAAATATTGGTCCACGTGGGGTAGGAACATACAAATGTGGGTTTTGTTTCCAATGTCCTAGGGTAGTCAATAGAAAGGAGATTTTCTTGGAAGCCAGGAATAAAACACTTACCAGCAAGGGTACCTTCAATTGTAATAGTTATGGCATTGTATATTTAGCTACCTGCAACCATTGCACCTCCTTTTATGTGGGAAAAACAGAAAGGAAATTTAAATGTCGTATTTATGAACATCTGTATGAAATCAAAAAGCAGAACATGAAGAACGCATTGTTTGGACATCAAACCTTTTGCCCTCAAGCAGTATTTTCCTTTTTTGTATTGGACTCTGTGCCCAAGGATGTAAGGGGTGGTTTATGGGAAGATAAATTGGAATATAAGGAGTTATACTGGCAAATAGTATTAGAATGTAACAAACCTCCAGGTTTAAATGACTTTCTGTCTATTAAGCCAGTTTTAAAACTCAGATCTGCTAAGCTGAGTTACCTATTGCATTTACCCATTTAAGCCACGAGAGGGCAACATTTTCCATATATTGCACATATATACATATTAAACAGTAATAGAGTTGTGGTTTTATGTTTAAAGTGTTTTTAATTTTGTAATATATTACTATGATATTGATATATTTGGTGTGTTCATTAATATATATTTTTATATTAATTTAGTGACAGACAACACTATTTTTAAACTATTTTTAAACTTTGTTATTGTTAGCATTAGGCTGCTTGTACAGGCTTTTTAGAATGACTGCCTGCTAGGTTTATACTATCTTTACTAATTGACAATCAACTACTTGATTTGTTAATAGGACAAGGTATATAACCAGTATGGATTGTAATTAAGTTGTTTTGTACTGATTCTGATGAAGATAGCGATCAAAAAGTATTTTGGATTACAAGCGTTATTTCTTTCATTGTACTGCAATAAACTGAGTTTCCGGTGGAGTGCGAGCTTCTGTTGTGGTGTTTCAGGCAGTTTACTACATATGACATAATTTGTCATGGATGCCCATCTGTCTTTTTCCTACATCATTCCTGTCCCATACATCCTTGCTACATAAATGA
>NC_056732.1:1688892793-1688957793 GCF_019279795.1 Protopterus annectens | reverse complement strand
TCAGTAGTAAGCCACCTTAAAGTATATGGCTGTACATTACCATACATTTCACCTTGGGAACATTACTGGCCTACTACTTACTGCCATACAGACTGTTTTGTTTGTCATTGTGATTGTAATGTTTTTAGTTATGCATTTTTATGTAACAGATGCATCCCATTGTGTCAACTTAAGTCTTTCCCCCCTAGGGATTGAGTACAGAGTGTATTTAGAGGCTGCTGGACTATACATCTGCATTACTTACTGTTGATTGATTGTTATTCTATGGCCCAGTCTGTCTTCACTGTTGTACTACTTGAAGGCCTTGACCTGGATAATGACATATGTTATGCTTTTGGATTACTGTATAAAATGATCTGCTTGAGAGTTGCATTAATCAGTATGTATTTCAAAGTTTAAACAGCTACATCACATGGCATATACAACTGTAATAGTACACAAATAAAATTTTCTTGTGAGGTGGAGTTCAGGGATGAGTTAAGGCAGGCACTGGGTGGCAGTGAAGAGTTACCAAATAGCTGGGTAACTACAGCAGAGCTAGTAAGGGAGACGGCTAGAAAGGCACTTGGTATTACATCTGGACAGAGGAAAGATGTCAAGGAGACATGGTGGGGAATGAGGAAGTACAGGAGAATATACAGAGAAAGAGGTTGGCAAAAATGAAGTGAGATTGTTAGAGAGATGAAGAAAGTAGACAGGAGTATAAGGAGATGAGGTGCATGGCAAAGAGAGAGGTGGCGAAGGCTAAGGATAAGGAATATGAAGAGCTGTATGAAAGGTTGGACACTAAGGAGGGAGAAAAGGACCTGTACTGATTGGCTAGACAGAGGGACCGAGCTAGGAGAGATGTGCAGCAGGTAAAGGTGATAAAGGATAATGAGGAAAACATACTCACAAGTGAGGATAGTGTGTTGAGGAGATGGAAAGAGTACTTTGAGGGGTTGATGCATGAAGAGAATGAGAGGGAGAGAAGGTTAGATGATGTGGGGATACTGAATCATGAAGTACAATGGATTTGCAAGGAGGAAGTAAGGATAGCTATGAAGAGGATGAAGAATGGAAAGTCTGTTGGTCCAGATGACATACCTGTGGAAGCATGGAGGTGTTTAGGTGAAATGGCAGTGGAGTTTTTAACCAAATTGTTTAATGAAATCTTGGAAAGTGAGATGATGCCTGAGGAATGGAGAAAAAGTGTTTTGGTAACGATTTTTAAGAATAAGGGAGATGTGCAGAGCTGTAGTAACTACAGAGGGATAAAATTGATCAGTCACAGCATGAAGTTATGGGAAAGAGTAGTGGAAGATAGGTTAAGAAGGGACATGATGATTAATGATCAGCAGTATGGTTTCATGCCAGGAAAGAGCACTACAGATGCAATAATTGCTCTGAGAGTGTTGATGGAGAAGTACAGAGAAGGTCAGAAGTAGTTGCATTGTGTTTTTGTAGACTTAGCGAAAACATATGACAGGGTGCCTAGAGAGGAGTTGTGGTATTACATGAGGAAGTCAGGAGTGTCAGAGAAGTATTTTTTCTAGTATTGAATCTTTGTTGCTGAAGATTCATGAAACTAAAATTCGCAAAATCAATAGGGATAAGCTCGCTTATCAGCAGTGTCGAGCTTACCCAGATCCACCACATATTCAAAATAAAGATTTTGCAGGTCCTCCAGTTGCTATGGAAACTAGTACAACAGTTCTGTCTGTTTCTGATGACATCATGGACTCTCCACAAAGGAATAACACAGCTTTGGACAATGGTGTTCGATGCAGTGACAGAATCAAAAACAAAAATTATAATCAACAGCAAGTCAATACCAATAATAATCAGGATTTTCACAGGAATGGCCCCAAGGTGACATCTTATGCAGCTGGTTCGAACAAATTCCAGCGCCAACAACGCAAAAGGAACAACCGACGCAGGTGGTAACCACGATGGACATTATTGACAATTTAACTATTCTGCATAGTAATAACGGTGATTTTAACGTTTATAACTTTTCTTCCATGGTTATTGCACAAGATATGGTGGAATTTTTGACAAAAGGGTTTAATTTTATACCTAATTCCAAGCCTAACCTTGGCCGTTTGCTATGTGATTTGAAAGTTTTTGTTCGGAAGCTTAATTTAAGTTTACTGTTCAATAATTCTAGTCATTGTTCAACCAGTGAATATGTGTCAAGTATTTTTAATCCTCCTTTAGATGTCAACCTAGCAGCTTTTGAAAAAATTACTGAGATTCACTTTAGGTCTTTGGTTACTAATTATTACCGTACAACTGATATTCATAAATGTAATATTTCATTGCAACAAAAGGAGTTTATTGAGTATGTGAAGGCTCATAATATCTGTGTTATGCAACCGGACAAAGGTGGGGGAGTAGTGTTTATGGATGAGGGTGAATATGCAAATAGGATGTATAAAATGTTATTTACACCTAATTATGCTAAGGTTTCACTGAATGAATTTAACCAAGCATACCAACGTGTGAAATCACAGTTGAGTGATCTATTTATTGATGGCATGATTTCCATAGACACCTATCATTATTTAACTATGCCCACCCCCTTGACACCAGTCATTTTTGGAGTACCTAAACTCCATAAGAACATGTATGACCCTCCTTTGTGACCGATTATAGATGGTCGCAAATCTATTACATATGCATGCGCAAAATGGCTTGATACAAAATTAAAAGAAGTACTAAAAACGGAAACCCAAATTTGCCGTGACTCGTGGCACGTCCTAGAAAGTTTGAACAAAATACCATTTGATATGGCATATGGGTTTCTTACTGTGGACATCAAAGACTTATATACTGTCATACCACATAGTGTTGGCATGGAATGGGTTAGAGATTTTTTATTGCTAAAACAGATTCCAGGCACTAATGTAGACTTGATTATTTCCCTTTTAGACATTGTGCTTAACAACAATTATTTCATGTTTAAGGGTGAATTGTTTTTACAAAAATCAGGTGTTGCCATGGGCTCGATTAACGCGGCAGCTTTGCCAATTCAGTGATGGCTTTTTGGGAACGCACCTATCTTTTTCAACACGAGTTTTTTAAAGAAACAGTTGTCTGGTACACTCGGTACCAAGACGACATGTTCTTTATTATCTAAGGCAACTATGACGATGCTCAAAATTTAGTCAAAATTATGTCTACATTTATATCTTTTCTAGAGTTTACATTCAATTTCAACAAAGAAAAAATAAATTTTTTAGATATTTCTTTGAGTAAAGATGTAAAAAATAACTGTTATAGGACTAGTATATATAGGAAGCCTTTTTATAGTAATTCTTTTTTTACATTTTGCAAGTAACCACCCATATTTTCAAAAAAGAGGAGTGATGAAAGGCCAATTAGTCAGAGCTTCAAGAATGTGTTCTCATGACGATGATTTCGGTATGGAATGTAATTTTTTACACAGTATGTTTATTAACCGTGGTTATCCTACATCACTGGTTAATTGTTTAATACAAGAAATCATCTCAAAGTGGTCAAGGAAACTTTTGGGCCCTATTTTAATCAATACTGAAGTTATGGCACATGTAGGCAATGATGAATTTATATCAAGAATACAGAATGGCGAGAGGGCTACAAGTGAAAATAATAAATATATAACCAGTTTTTTAACACAATTTAATGACATTTCACATGAAGTTAGAGAAATACTTAACTCGAATTGGGGTCTAATCATACAATAATCTACCTTAAATAAAATTCTTGGATGTAGACCATTGGTAGCTTATAGGAAAGGACCTAGTCTTAAGAGACTATTTGAGATGCCACATCAAAAGCATATAAATGCCAAAGGTATGTTTAAATGTGGCAGATGTAAATATTGTAAATATATTTTAACAGGGCCTTTTTTCTGTATTAATGGATACCAGTATTCAATACAAGATAAATACAATTGTGAAAGTCAAGACATAGTATATTTAGCCAAGTGTAAATTGTGGTCTGTATTTTATTTGGGAAAAACTGAGCGACAACTTAAACAACGTATATACGAACATGTTTATGCTATTGCTAAAAATATTCAGACTAATGCATTAGCAAGACATATTAATCAACATAGTACACACAGTTTTCAGTTTGTGGTAGTACAATGTGTTCCCAAGAATCCTAGAGGTGGACCATGGCATCTTCAACTTGAAGAACAAGAGTTGCTGTGGCAATTACGCACAAATGCATATGTTTATCCTGGTATCAATGATATGTGTTCTATAAAATGTATACTTAGATTGAAAGCCTTGGAATGATAAACTTTGCAAGTAAATTAAATTTACAATATGATATTTATAATTTATAAAACCAAATATTATTATTATTTAAAAAAAAAAACTTTTTAAATTTTTATATATATATATATATATATATATATATATATATATATATATTTTTATATATATATATATATATATATATATATATATATATATATTAATATGTTGAACTGGTTAACATAGATTTATTATTATGTAGGAGCAGGTTATTTTTAGGTGTTGTGTCTAGTAAACTTGTTGGGTAGGTAATAATATAATTTAATTCACATTATCCAATTAATTAATTGGTTAACTTGTTAATTGATGTGTTTTTTGTATTTAAGCAGTGTAATTTTTTAATTCATTTATCTGAGGAAGTGCACGTATTGATGGTGCATGAAAGAGCTAACCAATAAATTCGTGGATTTGGTTTCGTGATTTGTGGATTTCTCTTTTTTCCTTTTGTGGTTTATAGTTGTTTTGTTTGATTTGTTCAGTGTCAGAGAAGTATATAAGAGTGGTACAGGATATGTACGAGCGTAGTGTGACAGCAGTGAGGTCTGCGGTGGGAGTGATGGATGCATTTAAGGTGGAGGTGGGATTACATCAAGGATCAGCTCTAAGCCCTTTCTTATTTGCAATGGTGATGGACAGGTTGACAGATGAGATCAGACAGGAGTCTCCGTGGACTATGATGTTTGCAGATGACATTGTGATCTGTAGTGAGAGTAGGGAACAGGTGGAGGAGACCCTGGAGAGAGAGGCAAGATTACGTTGGTTTGGACATGTGCTGAGGAGGGATGCTGAGTATATTGGGAAAAAATGCTAAGGATGAAGCTACCAGGTAACAGGAAAAGAGGAAGGTCTAAGATAAGGTTTATGGATGTGGTGAGAGAGGACATGCAGGTGGTTGGTGTGACAGAGCAAGATGCAGAGGACAGGAAGAAATGGAAACAGAGGATCCACTGTGGTGACCCTAACGAGAACAGCCAAAAGAAGAAGATGATGATGATGATGATGATGATGATGATGATGATGCAAACCTGTGTGTGGTGTCATATCCTTTGACTTATCTGTGGGTATATGTTTCAGGCAAAAATTGTCTTTTGTATACGTGACTCATACATTGTCCATTTGATAAGGTGGCAACTGTAGGAATACTGGCTGTTCAGCATGTCGTGCACCCTTTAAATATGTATCTTCCTAAACATATTTCTCTGTGTGTATATGTAGTTACATATATATGTAGATATATATATATATATATATATATATATATATATATATATATATATAAAAAATATATATATATATATATATACACACGTAATATATATATATATATATATATATATATATATATATATATATATATATATATCTGCATATATATATATGTGTGTGTATATGTATCTTTGGCATGTTTATTGCTTCCACATTGTACATTCCCTATGGTAGCCAGACTGTACTGCATGATATGTTATTGATACCATCCTGACATCATACAGGTGGGATGGATTACTGTTAACATCTTGTGCCCATGTTGTGTAGGGTCCTGGGTATGGGACTTGCAACAGTTGGTACTGTATTGCAGGGCAGATCAGTTTTGCTGTGGGGGAGGGGGTGATATCAATACTTACAAGACATATTTAGCTTGGGCCCCTTCACCCCCATTAACAGTGCCTTTGGTTATATATGTATTTGCTATGTTCTCTTTTATATCTATAGATATATATCTGTATAATCTGCATATACATATATGTATATATATATATATATATATATATATATATATATATATATATATATATATATGTGTGTGTGTGTGTAGATATGCCATATATATATATATATATATATATATGTATATATGGTTATATATATATATATATATATATATATATATATATATATATATATATATGCATCTGTATATATATATATATATACATATATATATATATATATATGTGTGTGTATATGTATCTTTTGGCATGTTTATTGCTTCCCACATTGTACATTCCTCATGGTAGCCAGGACTGTACTGCATGATATGTTATTGATACCATCCTGACATCATACAGGTGGGATGGATTACTGTTAACACTCTTGCCTGCCCATGTTGTGTAGGGTCCTGGTATGGGACTTGCAACAGTTGGTACTGTATTGCAGGGCAGATCAGTTTTGCTTGTGGGGAGGGGTGATATCAATACTACATAAAGACATATTTAGCTTGGGCCCCTTTCACCTTCACCCCATTAACAGTGCTCTTTTCATCATATATGTATTTGCTATGTTCTTTTATATTTATAGATATATATCTGTATAATGTGCATATACATATATGTATATATATATATATATATATATATATATATATATGTAGATATAGATATTTATATATATATATATATATATATATATATATATATATATATATATATATATATATATACACACACACACACACACACACACACATACACACATACACACACACACACACACACACACACACACACATCTATATGTATAAATACATTTCCTGTAGTATTGAATGACTGTGCTGGATGATATTTTTTTGAAAACATCAGGGTAATGTATATCTGACATGGCTTAGTGATAAATCACTTTGGCTATGGTTTGCAGGATCCTGGGTTTGAGCCTCGCAGAGGTTGTTTGTTTTGTTGCTGTGCAGAACAAGGGCCATTGGATACAGAGTGCTTAAGGCACTTTTATGCAGTTGTAAGCGGGTTTGCGCAGGTTTGCACAGAGGTAAACACTGCTAACTTCCGGTTACAGTTTCTTATACTGATTTAGCTTCTCAATTGCATAACGCTGTAAAGGCATTGCTTACCCCGTGCAAACAAGCTTAAACCCGCTTACTGCTGCTTAAAGTGCTTACTCCCACTTACCCCTGCGTTAATTTCTTTAAAAAAAAATGAAAAAGGGTTGATAGAAAAGTGGTGAAAAAGGGGAACAAAGAGGGAAAGACAGTAGGGAAAATAGCTAGGAATGTGCAGGACAGGTGTACGGAAGGTCCATAGCTGCCCGTTTCTTCTACAGCAACAGCTGTGCATAAACACGGATTTGGAGGTAGATTTGGACACTCATACCTCTGAGAGAGGGGTGAGGACAACAATAATATCTTGTGATGCCAATTAGACCAGATTAGATGTGTCTAGTGGACATGTGTGCAAAATGGACAGCTATGTATGGGGTGAGATTTTTGGGGGTGAACAGATTGCCCTTTTTTTTTTTCAGGTGAGAATGGGATGTTGGGGAGGGATAGTAGGTATAACTGGGGAGGTAGGTTGGGTAGGCTAACAGACAAGACAGACAAGACAGCATACAGGGGTGGTATATGACACATGTGGGGGGTAAACACCTTGGATGGGGAGGGGTCTTTGGAAGTCGGAAGGCCATGAACTCCCTAGTGGAAACAGTAGGACTGAGTACCCCACCCATGGGCAGGCAGCACTCCACCTTCATGGCCCTGAAGGTGGCTGTGCTGGGGGTTGAGTAGTATGGCCAAGCTGACCCTCTAGTTGCACCATGTGACCCTCAAGCTGGAGTAGTAGGTCTCCAAACTCCCAGTGGAGCTCGCTACTCACCACGCCCCGGACCTGGTGATAGGTGACAGTGTCCTCTCCATGCCTGCTCCCAGGGGAGCGAGCCCCATCCCCTGAGGCAGTTCCACCCGAAGGTGATGCAAGACTAGTGGACGAGGAGGTCCCAGGGTGGGTCCCAGACATGCTGGTGCCCGGTGCCATGGCCAGATGAGGTGGGAGAGGTGGGTCCGCTGGGACCGCCTTCCCAAACGTACAAGTTAAGTGGTGTTTCAATTTTACAACATATGTGTGTTAGTAATAGTCAACACATTCCAGGATTAGGTATAACAGCATGCATAGATATTCCCATTAACCAAAAAATACCAGATATGGAAATAGTTCCATAGCAAAACAGAACACATACATATATGGAACTACATATCATTACAACAGCATGCAGTGTACATTGATGGCAGCACATGCCACCAGTGTGGGAATATTTCAACATGGCACATGCATAGAAACAAACTTAAATATTTATCAAAATATAGGACATATGTGCCAACAGTAGATTTATGGAGCACATACCGATTGAGTTGTGTATTTAGTTTATTGTTGCAGATATGGTGGGGTAGTAGAGAAAGATGTCAATTAACAACTAGTGTATTCCTGTAGTTCTCATTACTTTCCTAGTAAGTGCTGTGGTCTGGTACCTTACAGATATTAGTACACTACCCTATGGCCTTAGTTTGGACAGTGGTATGGATGTAGACAACTTATGAATTGAGTTTTATCTGCAGTATACACTTTCTACCTGGTATACCTGTGAGGCTATTATTTGTTAACACTACCTGACTGTTTCTACACATATATTCCCAGATTCCAGGTTGATTTTATGCACATACCTGTCCATTTCTTATTGCATTGACACCTGGGCATGGTCTTGACCATCATGCAGGTGAAACCAGGACATATTTTGACTACGTGCCCTCATAAACCTTTTGGTGAGTTGTAATAATGACACAGGTTTGTTTTCTACCGGACATTTTCCAAATATGTGGACAGGGCATGGCAGTCAGTTATATGACATTAAATGCTTTTGCCTACATGTTAGAGATTAGCACGCTTGATATGCTAGGGGACAGGGTAACAGCCAGCAGATATGGGCCAATTAACTGGAAATTCTGGACAATTCTTTAATAATTTGTGGGTATGGATTCTGCATACAGCTTACTACCACTCCCAGGTGTGATTTGAACCAATGGCTGTGTCTGCTAAAATAAAACAGTGTCCATCACAGTTGAGTGTGCTATTTGGATTATGCGTTATCTTAGTTTTTCACTGTTTTCTGTTTAAGTCTCTCTCAGTTGTACAATATGACCTCTTGTGATTACAAATAGTCATATACAGACATTCCTACACATTTTATTTATGTAGCACAGTGTGGGTATTGAAAAGTGCTTAAATAGAACAGTGCTTATTAAGTGATTGAAACTCTACATTACCATATGATACCAGAGTAATTACATGCAGTCCAGCAGTTAGATCTTTATTTGTGAGGCTGTTGTACATTTTATTTACACACAGCCCATATGAGAATCTTCCCACATCCCAAGCATATTCCTCTGGTGTATTCAGTATGCATGCCTTAAAACAATACAGGTTTTATACTTGGCAAATTAACTTACTACTACTTTTAGATTTATTTCTTATGACAGTATATGCAAGAGTATTACTAACCTGCCTCAATAACCCAACCCCAATCTACAGGTGCGCTTCTTGGGTTCACAGCCCATCATCTGCCACTGTCAAATATTATTATAAGAGAAATATTTAGCCACACTCATCCATAACATACTTGAGCTTAGCAATTATTAAACAGGTAGTGGACTATCATACACAGCTGGGACATCCCCCATCCTCCTAGACTTTTGGATCCACTGATCCAAGAGCTCCTTTTTTCTGCTTCAGGTCAGTATAGTGATGCCTCTGACTTGCCTTACCAGTTCAAGGTATGCCAGTGGCACAGAGGTCAAGCCAAGAAGGTCCCCAGGCCTTTATATTGGGAACCCTGGCATTGACCTCAGTGCCCCGGTCATGGTCTTTAACAATAAGCTCGTGCCATGACTTTGAACCTGGATGCTCCCCAGCACTGCAATTCAAAAGACACTCCTCTCTATACTAGTCATAGTACTACAGGAGGAAGATGCAACCAGATATGAGATGTATTCTGCCTGTCAGTTTAAATAGGCTGATTTCCTGCACCTTTGCTGTGATTACGTTTTGAAAATGCTAATCTATTGGCAAACCTGCTTAACTATGGTTGGTATTTCTTAAAGGGGTATACCAATGGGCAACTGATTTAGTTGGCTCACACATTTTTCATAATTTAGTAAGCAGGGCTGGTGCATAGCTTAGCAATATTAAATATAATTTGTATACTATTTGCTGTTTGGGTATTGATTTATTATTCATTACATGTTATATATGTCTTTGGTATCCATGAATCATCTGTACATACACTGTATGGTGTCCTTGTGTTTATTATGTGATTTCAACACTTTTATTACAATGACACCTCACATCTGACTTAATGCAGTACTCCAGTTCATATTTAAGGTGTTATTTTGTAGGTTATACAGCATAAAACTGTATATACATCTTTGCATGTTGTTTAATATTCCTATAGTGAGGCCTGTTTGATGGATACTAATCTTATGTATCATGTGATGGCTTATTGGTTAACCACTGTGACTATAGTGTACAGGGTTCTAAGACCTGCAAGGTCAGTTTATTTTGTTTCTGGCCAGAACAACCGAGCTGCTGCATACAGAGTGATTAAGGCACTTTGTAAGTTAGGTTTAGGGTTTTGGCGGAAGGTGTTACTGCTAACTTCCAAGTTAAATATGTTTTGCAGAGTTAGTTCAATATTGCTTAACTCTGTATGCATTGCTTACCCCATGCAAATGGGCTTAAACCTGCTTTGCATTACTGCTTAAATACGCTTATTCTGCTTTACTACTTTTTATAGTGCTTGCTGCTGCTTAATTTCAGCACTAATTTAGACAGAAATGCAAATGGTCTGGAAGGTGGTGGATTTGGATAATTTATGGATTTATCATTCATTATATATTATACCTAGCTACTTTGCATTATAGTGTTTGCAACCTCAATGCAACAATCTTGTTATATTATTGTGCATTTCAGTATGCACTGCCATGAGTACATCAAGTACCCAGCAACAAGATGTTACTGTTTCACCAAAACCTGCATTTGTCTGTTTCTTCTGTATGTTCAATGGACTTGTAAAACCAATGTATGTAGTCCACTTGTTGCAGCCACAGTTATTAGTCTTCTTCTTTTGTTTCTAATTCAACTCTTTAACCATTTTGTCAAATTTTGGTTAGCAGCACGAGTTGTTTCAGGGCCAGCAAACTTGCACTGCCACTATGTTTATGGATTTTTCTTGATTTTCTGTCTTTCTCATCTGATCGCTTTTCCTTATATTCTCCTTTTAGTTATTTATTCATTTTTAGCACAGTCAGTTGCTGTCTGACTTTCTTGTCTTTTCTCAGTTTTTTTTTCAATTCCCATTTTACCACCTCGAAATGATTCTGCTCTCAAGGACCAATGCTGGTGCCATGGCCAGATGAGGTGGGAGAGGTGGGTCCGCTGGGACCGGCCTTCCCAAACGTGCTATGGTGTTTCAATTTTACAACATATGTGTGTTAGTAATAGTCAACACATTCCAGGATTAGGTATAACAGCATGCATAGATATTCCCATTAACCAAAAACACCAGATATGGAACAGTTCCATAGCAAACAGAACACATACATATATGGAACTACAGTGGTCATTACAACAGCATGCAGGTACATTGATGGCAGCATGCCACCAGTGTGGGAATATTTCAACATGGCACATGCATAGAAACAAACTTAAATATTTATCAAAATATAGGACATATGTGCCAACAGTAGATTTATGGAGCACATACCGATTGAGTTGTGTATTTAGTTTATTGTTGCAGATATGGTGGGGGGTAGAGAAAGATGTCAATTAACAACTAGTGTATTCCTGTAGTTCTCATTACTTTCCTAGTCAGTGCTGTGGTCTGTACCTTACAGATATTAGTACACTACCCTATGGCCTTAGTTTGGACAGTGGTATGGATGTAGACAACTATGAATTGAGTTTTATCTGCAGTATACACCTCTTACCTGGTATACCTGTGGAGGTATTATTTGTTAACACTACCTGACTGTTTCTACACATATTCCCAGATTCCAGGTTGATTTTATGCACATACCTGTCCATTTCTTATTGCACACACTCTGGGCATGTCTTGACCACATGCAGGTGAAACCAGGACATATTTTGACTATTGCCCTCATAAACCTTTGGTGAGTTGTACAATGACAGGTTTGTTTTCACTGACATTTTCCAAATATGTATAGGCATGGCAGTCAGTTATATGACATTAAATGCTGCCTACATGTTAGAGATTAGCACGCTGATATGCCAGGGGGACAGGGTAACAGCCAGCAGATATGGGCCAATTAACTGGAAATTCTGGACAATTCTTTACACTTGTGGGGTATGATTCTGCATACAGCTTACTACCACTCCCAGGATTTGAACCATGGCTGTGTCTGCTAAAAATAAAACAGTGTCCATCACAGTTGAGTGTGCTATTTGGATTATGTTATCTAGCTTTTCACTGTTTTCTGTTTAAGTCTCTCTCAGTTGTACAATATGACCTCTTGTGATTACAACAGTCATATACAGACATTCCTACACATTTTATTTATGTAGCACAGTGTGGGTAACAGTGCTTAATAGAACAGTGCTATTAAGTGATTGAAACTCTACATTACCATATGATACCAGAGTAATTACATGCAGTCCAGCAGTTAGATCTTTATTGTGAGGCTGTTAACATTTTATTTACATACAGCCTATATGAGAATCTTCCTGCCATATTCTCTGGTGTATTCAGTACATGCCTTAAACAATACAGGTTTTATACTGGCAATTAACTTACTACTACTTTTAGATTTATTTCTTATGACAGTATATGCAAGAGTATTACTAACCTGCCTCACAACTCAACCTCTGCAATCTACAGGCATGGGCTTCTTGGTTCACAGCCCACTCATCTGCCACTGTCAAAGACATAAGAGGAATATTTAGCCATACCTATCCATAATATACTTGAGCTAGCAATTATTAAACAGGTAGTGGACTAATACTTACACACAGCTGGGACATCCCCCATCCTCCTAGACTTTTGGATCCACTGATCCAAGAGCTCCCTTTTTCTCTGCTTCAGGTCAGCATAGTGATGCCTGACTTGCTCACCAGTTCAAGGTATGCCAGTGGCATTGGTGAGGTCACAGTCAAGAAGGTCCCAGGCTTCCGCTTTATATTGGGAACCCTGGTACTGACCCTGCAGCAGTCTCTGGTCATGGTCTTTAACAATAAGTCTTGCCATGACTTTGAACTCCTGGATGCCCCAGCACTGCACCCAAAAGCACACTCCCTCTCCCATACCAGTCATAGTGCCTACAGGAGGAAGATGCAACCAGATATGAGATGTATTCCTGCCTGTTGGGTTTAAATAGGGCTGATTTCCTGCACTTTGCTGTGATTGGATGGTTTTGAAAATGCTAATCTATTGGCAAACCTGCTTAACTATGGTTGGCATTTCTTAAAGGGGTATACCAATGGGCAAACTGATTTAGTTGGCCTACACATTGCTTACACCTAGTAAGCAGGGCTGTGCATAGCTTAGCATTGCTTAAATTATAATTTGCATACTATTTGCTGTTTGGCATTGATTTATTATTCATTACATGTTATATATGTCTTTGGTATCCATGAATCATCTGTACATACACTGTATGGTGTCCTTGTGTTTATTAGTGGATTTCAACACTTTATTACAATGACACCTCACATCTGGACTTAATGCAGTACTCCAGTTCACATATTTATGTTATTTTGTAGGTTATACAGCATAAAACTGTATATACATTCCTTTTGCATGTTAAGTTTAATATTCCTATAGTGAGGCTCTGTTTGATGATACTTCAATCTTATGTACTGCTGTGATGGCTTATTGGTTAACTACTGTGACTATAGTGTACAGGGTTCAAGACCTGCAAGGGCTGTTTATTTTGTTTCTGGCCAGAACAGCAGCTGTTGCATACAGAGTGATTAAGGCACTTTGTAAGCAGGTTTGTGGGGTTTGCGTGAAGGTAAGCATTGCTAACTTCCGGTTAAATATGTTTACAGAGAGTTAGTTTCAATATTGCTTAACCTGTGTATGCATTGCTTACCCCATGCAAATGGGCTTAAACCTGCTTACTACTGCTTAAATACGCTTACTCCTGCTTACTACTTTTATAGTGCTTGCTGCTGCTTACCCCAGCACTAATTTAGACAGAAATGTAAAATGGTTCGTGGGAAGGTGGTGGATTTGGACACTCTATGGATTTATCATTCATTACATATTATACCTTAGCTACTTCTGTATTATAGTGCTTGCACAAACCTCAATGCAACAATCTTGTTATATTATTGTGCATTTCAGTATGCAAGCCCTCTGCCATGAGTACATCATACCCAGCAACAAGATGTGTTACTGTTTCCAACTTTTTTTTTACAAAACCTGCATTTGTCTGTTTCTTCTGCATGTTCAATGGACTTTGTAAACCAATGTGTATGTAGTCCACTCTGTTGTGCCACAGTTATTAGTCTTTCTTCTTTTGTTTTCAATTCAACTCTCTTTAACCATTTCCTTGTCAAATTTTGGTTAGCACGAGGTTGTTTCAGGAAATCTCTGTACTTGCCACTATGTTTATGGATTTTCTGATTTTCTGTCTTTCTCATCTGATCGTTTTCCTTATATTCTTTTTTAGTTATTTATTCATTTTTTAGCACAGTCAGTTGCTGTCTGACTTTTGTCTTTTTCCAGTTTTTTTTTCAATTCCCATTTCACACTGAAATGATTCTGCTAAACTAAACAAGGACACCATCTTAGACTTCTTCTCCACATGTTTTAAAACATTCACTATGTGTGGATCTGATGAGGTCGGCAGATATGTATTCAGTCCCACAAGTGCAGATGTATACAAGTAATCAGTTTGAAGGAGGCCCATATCACCTTTAATGAGAGGAATACACAATCTTGGTATACACTGATGTATTTTTTTATATCTCATTTGATACACATGAAGCATTGTTTTTTTTTTGTCCAACTGATCCCTTATTTTTTGAGGCCAGTCATTTCCCCCAAAACTGTAAGTTAGAACAGCAATAACAAACTGGTTTATAGCTTGGACTTTATTCCTAGATGTCAAGGCAGTTTTCAATATTAGTTTTAGTCTTCTTAAGTATTCTTTACTAAGTTTAAAACAGGAAAGCTACAGATGTTCATGTTTCATTTCCAATCCTTCATCTGTTCCCAAACATGTATACATTCTCTCCTACTCAAGTTCTTCTATATCACCCTCTTGTCCCAGATTAATATTTTCTTGTTGCTGTAGGTTTCCTGTTTAAAATGTTATTTTGCACATTTGTCAATACCAGATGACATTGTTATATAATCTAAGAAAATTTGGAGCATTTGTAGCTGTGCTTTCAACTCCTTATATGATGAACTATTCCGTTTTAAATCGTCCACAAAAAATGGATGAAATGTCTTTAAAAATGGTTTCTGGGAGCCAAATTTTAACCATAGCCTAATCTGTTTAGTAAATAGCTTCACAGGTTAAGGACAAGACAAAACAACAGCAGTGGCCAAGACTCACCCTGGAATATTCTCCTTTCGGTTTTTATCTCTGGTATAATTATTTGCCCTTTGTCATGACTCAACTGCAGAGTAATTTGCCACTGTTTCGTGGTCATTGTAATGCAATTACCAATGTAGTGTGTATTTTATATATCTGTAAACATTCCTTTATCCATGAATACGGATTGCTATCAGATTCATTTTTGTAATTTATCCATTCCATACTCAGATTCTTCCCTTTTCTACGATTCTCTGTTGTGGCTTTATTTAGAAACAAATGATCCTTTGTTCCATATGATTTTCTTTTAACCCCTTAATTCTATTGCCTTAACTGTTTTTTTCTAAATGACTATAGAGTCTATCTGCATCAGTTTCAGTACATAGCTTGTATAATGTTGAGATGCAAGTTATTGGTCTCTAGTTTTTAGGATGGCTTGCAGGTTCATCATAAGGAGTATTATTGTTTCTGTTGTTAACCAGTCTGATGTCTGTTTAGGATGTTCATACAAGTAATTCTTACTCGGACTAAATCTTTCTGTAATGATGATAATAATGTTTTTAGCCAGAAGTTAGGTATTATGTCTAGGCCTTCTACTTAGAAGATTTTTTAATTTTGCTTCTATTTCCTGGCCATTACTTCATCCCATTTCATATCCTGTACATTAGAACTCCTTACTGTTTTTTTTAATTATTCTATCCATTCAGTGTCTTTGTTATGTTCAACAGGGTTATCATAAATACTTCTCCAAAATGTGCCTATTTCTTCTTTTTGGAGGTATTGCTGTTCCTTTTGCTTTGCTTTGTTTTCTAGTTTTCTAAAACATCTTTTTGGTTCATCCATAAATTGCTTATTCTGTACTTTTCCTTTATATTTATTTGCACAGCACACCATCTGCATATTTTGCCTGTGCTGATATTTTTAGTTTATTATTGGCAACATTATATGATGAATCTTGATATGTTTTACTTTTGGTAATGTGTTCCCTTTTCTTTACTCTTATGACAGTGATATTTCTTGCCTTAATTGCTTTATAGTTTTCTATATTTACTGCTTCCATGGTAGCATTATACTTGATCCCTTCTTTTTCTTTATTAATTTATGTTTTATGGTTATACATTATCATTTAATAGTTATATAATAATATATTCTATTTATTTCAGTTATGTTGCATGAATTTCTCTTAATAGTCCTGATTACTGTGTTCATCTGTTTTATCACTCTTTTAACATTCTGGGGCTTACTTAATTTCCATAATCTGTTTAATTTATTTTAATATGTGTAGCCATCTCTGTTAAATCAAGCTGGTCTTCCCTTAAATTATTTTTTTCTGTCTGGGAGCATCGTCTTTGCTCTTTGGTTCTTGTGAGTACTCTGTAGAAAGGTACAGAAAATCTTTTCGTGACATATCCTTTTCAGATGCACTTTGCTTCACATGCTGCTCCTCCATATGGGAACCCTTTGGAGCATCACTCTGCACCATTACCTATGTCATACTTGTCACTGTTACCTGTTCCTTATCTTGCGGTACAACTTCAGCTGGACTTTCATTCCAGTCCACTACAGAAGGCTCCAGAGCATCATCATGTTGCAAATCTTCTTCAGATGTCTCCTTCTCCATCTGTTGCTCCTTAATCCTTAAGGATGTCAACATGGGCCTACTCATGTTGCTGTGTGCCAGGCACTCACTTTATATTGGGGACCCTCATAAGAGTCCCCACTCAGGTCCTCCCAGTGGTCTTTGGTCTTTGCTGTACTAGTTGGGGTCCTGCCAAACTCAGTGCCTTTGGAGGCCATTGGCTTTCAACAGGTCTCATTCCAGAGAACTATGGTAGCCCTCTCTGGATTAGGCATGTTCACTTTTGTGAAATGTGCACCAACTTGTTGCTGTGTCACCATTATGTATAGTACAAGTTAACGACACAGAGTGGTGGTGGTAAGGTGTGAACACTGCCACAGACCAAGTGTAGTAGGTGCAGTTTTACTTTAGTGGCACCATCAGATACAACACATAACTTCTGTTCCCCATGTCACCATAGGCATTATAGATCTGTCCACACATGCTCACTGTGCCTTGCAAGTGTTCATGCTAGTGCACAACATTGAGTTGATAGAGCCTGTTAGCATGGCTTCACCAAAAGTTGTGACAAATAAACGGTGCTATTCAGGAACATTCATTAATTATTGCCTTAGTAGCATAGCTACCATGCTGAAACTTCAAAAGTATGCATCCTCCAGCTGCCATGGGTCTTATTATACTATGGAGGGCTGTAGGCCAGCAATTTTGCAAGGATTGTTCAAAGTGATGAAAGTGTGACTTTACTTATAGCTAAATACACTTCAAAACTTGTCATCACCAACTGTCTTCCAAAAAAACTGTTTGCTCATAAACTGCAGTGCTATTGTGTAATGGAAAGGTGTGCTGATGTTGTAGCTTACAGATGCATTCATGCAGAGTAGTGTAAGGGACTGCACTCATCAGGGGGTTACCTTGCCTCAGAAGGGAAAAAGTTAATGTGCAGTGTCGCAGTACAGTCTACAGCATGTATGATATTACTCTGTGCATTTGTGAACTTTAGCTAATGTGAACTGCAGTCATGGAGACTGAGATGCACACTAACTTTGTTGTGTGATGCTATGTATGGGCTGCTGACCCCTTTTAGTAGGAAAAATATATGAAAGCTACTACCACTGTGACACTTGATAGCCGAATGATGCTGTACTGATAGTTCATGTAGCATTATGATGTGGGGAAAGTTGGGAGAATAACTGATTTATGTACATAATACTGCTGGATACACCTGCATTATAAAACACATTATGTATTCCTATAACATAAACTGCAGTCCTGCAGTAGCAGACCTTCTCCTGGGATAGTCGTTTCCATTCAGCCACCTCCCCTGCAGGTTTCTCATAAAGCTCCTCTACTGGGTGTGAGACATCTTCTTCTTGAATGAGATGCTCTGCTGCAATTGCATTAAGTACAGTAATTATTTATTTGCAGTTGTTTACCAGGAAAGTCCGACTGGACACATGTCCTTTTTCAGCAGAGGTCTGAGGAGAAAAGCTCCACGTAGAATATAATACATACAGTTTAACAACATTTGATTAGAATTGACAATATGGTGTAATACATGTAATAGAGTTTAAAACAATCAGGTCCTGCATGTTAACTAATTAATCAGTTATAAGGTGCAAGAGGCATTAAAGCCTGGCTAATACAGAATGGAATCTATAAACAGATACTACAGTGAGTCAGTAGATTGAAATAAAGTGCAGGTAAGCAAGAATAGAGAAAAGAGATAAATGTACAGCCAGATGATATTTTTCATGTAGGACTTATATGCTTATTTTTAGGTAAAGTGTTCTTGTTTGTTTTGAGAGCCAGTTGTTTTATAGTAAGTGTTAGTGTTAGTAAACATGACAAAGAGGTGTTAGCATTGGTTGAGAGAGGTGAGTTAGTCATGAGCAGTGCAAGGGCACAGCCATTTGCTGGAAAAGTGACTTTTTAGCATTTTTTTTAAATTGAGACAGGGCTGGAGTAGTTGCAATGTCATGTGGTAGAGCATTCCAGAATTTGCCTACGTAACTTGAGAAGAGGGATTCTCCATCTAGGTTGTTGGTTTTATTGATCTTAATGAGGTGTTTGTTGGTGGAGTGCAGGGTTCTGGTAGAGGAATATGGCTGAAGTAATATTTGAAGGGCTGGAGTTTTATCAGGTTGATAGACGATTTTATGTGCCATAGTTAGCTGGTTAAGGAGAAGGAGTTGGGGGAACTGTAGCCAGTTGAGTTTTTTGAGTGCTAACTAATAATGTTATGTAACATACCACTTACTAAAAATATTTTATTGCAGAGTATTTCCAGATATATCAAGGCAGTGGAAGCAGGCCTTCAGCAAGCCAAAAACATGTTTGACAATGACCCAAATTTGTGACATGACATAGCTGTAGTCATTCTTTGCCATGATATAGGGATTTCTGATAGGTGTCATTAACCATGGCTCCAGGGCATACCTAGCATTGCCAATAATATCCCCCTGGATGAAATCAACCCACACAAGTCAATGATATAATTTGCTTGTGTGCCATATGTGGGAGTTATGGATACTGCCTGTTTGGCCTGCAGACACATTGTATATTATATCCTGTGTATTACAGACTACCTGGCAGTTGATGCTGAAAAAAATCTTTGTTGTTAATAGATCTATGTTTCTGCTTCCCAGGTGAGGTCTTTGTTGCACTGTGTGTGTAATCTATAGCACCCAGCACCTCAGGGAAATGAGCTATCATAAAAAGGATTGCATGGTTTTCTCCTTCACCTCTGTGGAATGTGGAAACCTCATATACTGTACCACATGCTGTAACATGGCATTGAGGAACTGGTGCCATATCCTTAAAGCAGATGCCTTGAGATATCCCCTTCATGTCTTCACCTGGTCACTGAAAGGTCCATGTAGCTACTATTCACAAAGCCACACATATCTTGGTATACACATGGATAGGTATTCCACATATCCCATGGGTCTGCATGAGAGAGCAACACACATAAGCCAGCTCCTGCATGGTGACTGTCCACACCATAGAGGTTCATAATTTCAGTATCATGTAGGATATGAAATTGTAGACTCAGAAGATGACACATCACCCCTGAGGGTGATGATGTGCAACATCATTACTACCAACAGTGAGTACAGCCTGTTGCATATCCAGGTTTACTTGTATTGTGGCTACCACACACATGTTTTTGCGATTCATCTTCTGTAACTTCAAGATTTTACAGTAGTCATTAACTCTGGAGATTATGCCTCTAGTAGCAGCATAACAGTGTTTCTGAATATTTTCACCATATTATTTACCCACATTTGCATCTCTGAAAAACCCTAATTTTAATAGTGTTGCTCATTATATTCTATATATACCACCTTTTGCGTATCATGCAGGCCTTTTTGGTTGTGTTCAGTGTGTCTCAGCATAGCCCACATCCTGAGTGTGGCCACTCATCATGCAAAATCATTTAGAACAGCAGGGAGAATATTTTGAATCACAGAGAGAAAATCTGTGATGAAATCTAAGGCCTGGATTCAATAAAGCCTACATGGCTCATTAAAACCATCTGATATCTTGCTGATTTATATTCAGTAAGCGGCTCTACACAGTGTGTACAGTCGCACAAATGTGGTATACATCACGGCATGCTTACTACAGCATAAGCAGCTGAAATGTATGCAAATCAATAAAGCCAAGATAGAGAAGCTATTCGACAAGCTATAAAGTGATCATGTGTACTCAGTGTAGGTTTTGGCCTCGAATTCCAAAACCTACTGGAATACAGCCATGGAAATGACACTATACAGAAAGAATGCTGCTGCTCTTCTGCACGTGTATGTGCAACAGCTCAACTCTATGGTGCTAATAATAGACCTCGGCCAAGAAGGAGAAGGGTGTTTAGACTCCATTTACCTTTTCATGGTCTGCATGAGGTGGAAATGGTAGACCACTACAGAGTGCATAGAGAGACACACTATGAAAACTCTGCAACCTCTGTCATCCTCAACTGACAGCAAGGGCAATCTGAGAAGAAACAATACCTGTAGAGACTAAGGTATATGTAGTGCTTAGAATATTAAGTACAGAAACCTTCCAGACACCAACAGGGGACATGCTGGGGGTGTCACAGTTATCAGCATCCAGAATCCTACATCAATTCCTGAATGCTATGTTACAGCATGCCAGTGACTACATACATTTTACCTGTTCCCCAGAGGACAGAACTACAGCTCTGCAGGATTTCTACTCTGTAGCACACCTTCCTGAAGTCTTGGGTGCCATAGACTGCATGCACATTGAGATCAAAGCCCCATCTGGGGAACAGGGAAGGGTGTGCATAAACAGAAAGGGCTTCCACTCCATTAACTGCCAGTTCATCAGTAACTATAAGGGACTCATACTAATTGTTTGTGGTGGCAACGCTGGAATTTACAATGACTCCAATAAATGTCACAGCTCTCAGCTCTACCAGAGCTTTTCTAGGGAGGATGTCCCACAAGGTCAATTTTTGGGTGATGCAGGGTATGCACTTCAACCATGGCTGATGACACCCATCACAAATGCACACCCATCCACCAAAGAAAACTATAATGAGTCACATGCTAAAACAAAAACTATCATAGAGTGCGTGTTTGGGCTGCTGAAGTCATGGTTCCAATGCCTAAATACAAATGGGGGTCCTGCAGTATGATCCCAGTACTTGTGCTGAAATTTTCACTGTCTGTGCTATCCTTCACAATATTATCCTGAGAAAACAGCTTCAACAGGAACACCAAGGGGAAGGGGCACACATCCTAATACCACTAGTGTCAAAGGAAAAATATACTTTAAAAATGATCAGTACATGGTAGGTTCAGGTTAAGGCACTTTAATCTTGCAGCAAGGAGACAAAAACGTGCTAATACAGAGTTTGTCTAACTAGAATCAGGAAATGCAGGCATTTTTATACATTTTCTGCCTACCAAGCTGACGTAGTGAATCACAAGTTTTGTCATCATCATTTCGTAGTGATTGTTTTTACAATATTCTGCTGGTACTATCAATTTTTGTGAGAAACTTCCTAAGAAAAACAACGTGGCCTTGGCTACCACCGGTTAGATATATGCAATGTTACCATTCAAGGTACTATGGCTAATTCGAGCACAAAGCAAGTATAGATTGCAGTTCATTTCTGTAACAGTCCTTTGTCTATGTTATCTCTAACTTCTGCAGCTGTGCATGTTCTCATACTTCGAACAGAGATGATTGTTTAAAATCATTACATTACAGAATATAGCATTGTTCAGTCATTTCTTCCTGACCTGGCTGATAATCACCTGCTTCTCAAGTACATTTCCAAAAGGCATAAACATGAATATTGCTGTGCTAGCAATTACTAGGTCAGAGGGCATCTTGCAAGTTTCAGAAAGCACACTTCAGTTTCAAAAAGCATCTTTTAGTCTCATATGAAACTCAACTGTATATAAAATAGTGCATATAAAATAGAATGAAAAACGTGTTAACTTATTTAGTTTCTAATCAGCATTAAGCACACACATTAATACATATTTTTCTGACATTTCCCCCCGTTAATACTTTTTAATTCTATTTTCAAAAGAATAAACAGTTTGCTTCTTCTCCTAACCTCTTCCATTCAGGATTTGCAGTTAAGAGAGTCATTCAGTTTAAACTTATTTAAGTGTTTCACATTCTAACAATTCTTCAATTTCAGTACTTTGATACAAAGTCTCAGAAACTGATATATTTATAAATTCTTTGATTAACTTTTTCATGCAGGGAATACCACAACAAATACATGCTTCTAATAGGAGTAATCCCACACAAATGGCAATCAGGATGTTCATTAGGATGGAACCCCACCCCCCCAAACAAATTCTGGAAAAAGTCCGTCAGAGGGTTTGGGCCTGGTTTGGTCATGGCCGACACTTGCTGTATCACCTCAAGGTGGTCGTTTATCTCATGATGATGATCAGGTATATACACACAACACTCTTCTTTGATTAAAGCGCACGTACCACCTCTCGCCACTAGGGTGAAGTCAAGAGCCATACGGTTCTGGAGCACTACAGTTCTCATAGCATTCAGTTCATCAGTTATCAATTCAAGAGCAGAAAAAGTTGCATTACTCATTACTTCGAGAAGTCTAGACAGTTTTCGCAGCTCCCAAATCAATTTCACTGCGCCATTCTGTTGCAGTATCTTATGTCTATATGTCTAACTCTAAAGAATGTAGTTCCTTGTAATTTTAGATTTATTTGTTTATCTTAAACGTTCACTATTTTAACTGCAGTGAGTGGTAGTTATCGACACACAGATTTTATTTTTTTTACATTTTCTCATTTTTAATTTGGTTCTGTTTTTTTTAATTATTAAATATGCTACAGTGTCACTGTTAGCTAAGAGATGGGAGTTAGATTTGTAACGTATGTTGTGCTGTATAGTAATGTAATGTAAAAGTACTGCTATATATCATCTTGGTTATATATAAAAAAAACACAGGCAACTCCCAGTAAGAAAAACAAATGTAAACCAAATAAGAACAGCTCTGGGAGAAACGGATGGAGGTAACTTTGTCAGTTTAAACTGTATACGTTGCCAAGCACAAAACGGAGCCAAGATCCAGAGTTCAAAACACATTAACGCCTTTATTTCCAACAGTACGTTTTCGTCTTTGCAAACCAAATGACTTCATCAGATGTAACATAAGCAATCACAAGCACATATTTATATCTTATTTAAATTGTTTAATTGATTAAAACCCATCATTTATTTAAATTAACTGTTTAAAATCAACCAATCTGGTGTATATACTCATGAATAATTCATCAAAACTTTTTGCAAAGTGCTTCTACAATGTCCTTACACTTGAATATGTTTCAAACAGAAACTTAATTGTAATATTTTTGTCTAAAACATTCTTATTATAAAAACATTCTATATTAAATAACTTATTAATAAAAATTTCTTAACTTGAATTTGAAATTAATTCATATAAGGAAATTAGTGGAGAAGAAATGGAAGATTTAAGACATGAAGTTGAGGTTAAGCTAAAAATAAATGTTAAAAATTATTCACTTTTAAAAAATTCTTAAATATGTGTATATTTTTAACATGTACCATTAAAATTACTCCATTAATTTATACCATTACAATTTGGCAGATCTTAGTTTAAGTAATGGCATAATGGAGATGAATTCATTAAGGCCAGGGTAGTTGTTGGCATTTAAAGTTAGTTGCCACCAAAGTTCTCGAAATTCAATTCTTTCTTCCCATGGCCTCCCTACCATCTGCTTTGACCTGTTCTAACACTAAAAAGGAGAATTTAGCTTCGGGACATGTATTCAGGTGTTTATAAAGTGCATTAGTGTCTTTTTTAATAGAGATGTCATAATAATGTTCGTAAATCCTTCTTTTTAGCTTTCTCTCTGTTTTTCCTACATAGAAGGATTTACACACTATACACCAAGCTAAATATACCAGTCCTTTAGAGTCACAATTATAATATTCTTTATTACCTAGCCACTTATTCCTACTTTCTAAATAAAATTTGTCTACATTCATAATGTATTGACATTGATTACACCTACCACATTTGTAGGTGCCAAATTTGTTTCTGGTAGTTTTTATAGGCTTGTTCTCCAAAAGTAGTCTTAAGTTCCTAGAATTTTTATATATTATCTTTTGTGGACCTCTAGGTATTTTTTCTATATCTGTGATGGAAATGAAACGTTCCCATTCTTTCAAAAACTTTTTCTTTGTTATGTTATTAACTCCATTGTACTCTAATACTAAAGTTTTCTCAAAACTAGAGGTGTTGTTTTCCTTTGGTGAAAAACTTACTCTTTCTGGGCTGGTGGTGTTTGCTATAGGTTTAAATCTGTCAGTTCTACCCTTAACTACTTCTTTTCTAATTTCTCTAACAAGTTTGGGGGGGGGGTATCCTCTTTCTAGAAACAGTGATTCTAACAAATTACATTCCTCCTCAAAATCTTCCTTTCTGCTGGTCATACGACTCCCTCTAACAAATTGACCTTTGACTATGTTCTTTTTACAGTGTAGAGGGTGCGCACTATCGTAGTGCAGAAAGGAATTGCAGAAGGTATTTTTTCTATACACTTTTGTTTCTAACTTATTATTGGATTTAAAAATTTCCACATCCAAATATTGTACCCTATTTTCTGTATATTATGGGTGAACTTTAAAAAGGGACTAGTGGTGTTTAACCATTCCAAAAATTCATCAAGTTTTTCTCTACTACCATTCCAAAAAATTATAATATCATCCAAAAAACGGAGATGGAGAAAACAACCAGGCTCTCTCACCACGAAGCTGTGTGAAAATCTGATGTATCCGATACAGACTTGAAGCTCACAAAAAGTGTAGCGGCAAAGCAATAAATCAGAAGCAACAGCTCCGTTAGTTCAGTATGCAGTAAGATTCAGTATGCAGTGAGCAATGGAATGCAGCATAAAGTCATTAAATCACGAACTCTAAATTCACTTTCTTAAAATAAGTGGCAGATAATCCAATATGTGAGGACAAAAACGTTTATTGTAAGCGCTTTCGCGTGGTCACCACCACGCTTCATCAGACAATACATCTAAAATTCAAAGCAACTATTTATACAAATAAATCTAAAAAGGTGCCAAATTAAAACCAACAACTCAAGCAATTTTCTAATTAAAAAAGTTAATGCAGGTTAATTAAAGAAGTTTTTTGAATGCTGCATTCATTTTAAAGGAAACCTGAATTCTTCATAAACACTGAAAGTGTTCGTGTGCCATGGTGCAACTGCTGTTCGATATAATTTTAGACTCTGTGAATTGGTACTAACGACGAGTATTTTCATGTGCAATAAAAGTTTAGATAAAACTAAATTAGAATAAGCCACCTGATATATAAAATGGATTAGCACATTTAAAACACATTCAGTTTCAAAAACATAGTGTAATACTTTGACATAGGTATAGAGCTTACTGTGTTATACTGTGTTACAGATGGTTCTATAACAATATGTTACATAAATAAATAGGTAAATAAATAGGTTAAATAAACAGTTAAATGAATAGATAAATAAATAAATAAATAGATGCCTATCTATTCAAATGTAAACCCACTAATGATAGCACCAAAGAATCATATTTCTAATATTTAATGAATTCATTCATAGTTAAACTGATATATTTGATTATTGATCAAGATCATGAATTGTGATTGATCATAGTTTCGTATGTTTAATAATCAAATAGATAAATAAATAAATAAGTGAATAAATAAATAAATAGAAAAATAGAAAAATAGAAAAATAGAAAAATAGAAAAATGAATATCTATTTAATAAAGTATGAATACCCTATTTATAGCTCCAATAATTTATGTTTCTGCTATTTGGTGAATTCACCATTTTATTAATAGATAGAATTATTAATCAAGATCATTGGTTGCAATTATTCAAATTTCATGTCACTGGATCGATATCAGTGATGTTGACAAATGAATGAACATTAAATATCAAATTTTAAAGAAATTAAATATTAAATAGTAAATGTTAAGTATATGAATGTAAAAAATGTGTGGAAGTTTCATAAAACATATATACCTCATTGCACTACATATGTATAGAATGTATAAATATATAAAAAATATATATGAAAATATATAGTATATATAAATATGCAAAAAACGGCGGTATAGCTTCCAATATTTTTTGAATTTAGTGTTTTTAATGTTTTCTTCTTCCCACCTAGTGAGAACCAAGTTAGCAAACGTGGGGGCACATGCTGCCCCCATAGCAACTCCTTGCAATTGTTGGTAACACTCTCCTTTGAAATATAGGAAGTTATTCCGCAACACTAAATCCATAAGCCATGTAAAGGTTAATTTTTCATTTTGACTCAAACTACCTTCTTGGTATATGATATCTTCAAACATCTTTATACCTTCGACCCAAGGTATAGAGGAGAAAAGGTCAATAATATCAATAGTCACAAAATTATTTTCTCTTCATATAGTTCTGTTGTTATTGTTTTAATAAATCCAAGAATCCTTTAACATGAAAGTCTTACTCATCCAAATATGTTTTAGCTTAAAGTCAATATATTTGGCTAGGGGTTGAGTCTTGGACCCCTCAGCTGAGACTATAGGTCTAAACGGAGGGTCCATTTCATTTTTATGAATTTTTGGGATTCCAAATAAGGATGGAATCCTAGGTTTGTCTACCTTTAAATACTTGTATGTTTTAAAGTCAATCAATTCTTCCTGCAACATATCAAATAAGTTAGAGTCTATTTTTTTATAGGCTATATTAACCTCATTTATAGAAACTGAGGAATATTTGTCTTCGTCCCAAAGAATATTATTAATTTTGCTTTCATATTAGAATATTTTTAAGAAAGATTAACCTGGACTTGATAATACCTAAGGACCATGGTAATAACAATATTAATGGAAATGAGTTAAAACGAAGAACCACTTATAATCCTCCTTTACACCCCCAACTTAAAAATCTTGAAAATATGTTAGATAAAGAAATCAGAAAAGCACATTCTTATTACAAGGGACATAAAAACAACTTGAACCCTGATGAAAAAGATTGTCTGGATAAACTAAGAAATAATACTTTACTTAGAGTTATGAAACCAGACAAAGGGGGAGGGGTGGTTATAATGGAATCTATACAATATGAAAGCAAAATTAATAATATTCTTTGGGACGAAGACAAATATTCCTCAGTTTCTATAAATGAGGTTAATATAGCCTATAAAAAAATAGACTCTAACTTATTTGATATGTTGCAGGAAGAATTGATTGACTTTAAAACATACAAGTATTTAAAGGTAGACAAACCTAGGATTCCATCCTTATTTGGAATCCCAAAAATTCATAAAAATGAAATAGACCCTCCGTTTAGACCTATAGTCTCAGCTGAGGGGTCCAAGACTCAACCCCTAGCCAAATATATTGACTTTAAGCTAAAACATATTTGGATGAGTAAGACTTTCATGTTAAAGGATTCTTGGGATTTATTAAAAACAATAACAACAGAACTATATGAAGAGAAAATAATTTTTGTGACTATTGATATTATTGACCTTTTCTCCTCTATACCTTGGGTCGAAGGTATAAAGATGTTTGAAGATATCCTATACCAAGAAGGTAGTTTGTGTCAAAATGAAAAATTAACCTTTACATGGCTTATGGATTTAGTGTTGCGGAATAACTTCCTATATTTCAAAGGAGAGTGTTACCAACAATTGCAAGGAGTTGCTATGGGGGCAGCATGTGCCCCCACATTTGCTAACTTGGTTCTCACTAGGTGTGAAGAAGAAAACATTAAAAACACTAAATTCAAAAAATATTGGAAGCTATACCGCCGTTTTTTGGATGATATTATAATTTTTTGGAATGGTAGTAGAGAAAAACTTGATGAATTTTTGGAATGGTTAAACACCACTAGTCCCTTTTTAAAGTTCACCCATAATATTACAGAAAATAGGGTACAATATTTGGATGTGGAAATTTTTAAATCCAATAATAAGTTAGAAACAAAAGTGTATAGAAAAAATACCTTCTGCAATTCCTTTCTGCACTACGATAGTGCGCACCCTCTACACTGTAAAAAGAACATAGTCAAAGGTCAATTTGTTAGAGGGAGTCGTATGACCAGCAGAAAGGAAGATTTTGAGGAGGAATGTAATTTGTTAGAATCACTGTTTCTAGAAAGAGGATACCCCCCCAAACTTGTTAGAGAAATTAGAAAAGAAGTAGTTAAGGGTAGAACTGACAGATTTAAACCTATAGCAAACACCACCAGCCCAGAAAGAGTAAGTTTTTCACCAAAGGAAAACAACACCTCTAGTTTTGAGAAAACTTTAGTATTAGAGTACAATGGAGTTAATAACATAACAAAGAAAAAGTTTTTGAAAGAATGGGAACGTTTCATTTCCATCACAGATATAGAAAAAATACCTAGAGGTCCACAAAAGATAATATATAAAAATTCTAGGAACTTAAGACTACTTTTGGAGAACAAGCCTATAAAAACTACCAGAAACAAATTTGGCACCTACAAATGTGGTAGGTGTAATCAATGTCAATACATTGTGAATGTAGACAAATTTTATTTAGAAAGTAGGAATAAGTGGCTAGGTAATAAAGAATATTATAATTGTGACTCTAAAGGACTGGTATATTTAGCTTGGTGTATAGTGTGTAAATCCTTCTATGTAGGAAAAACAGAGAGAAAGCTAAAAAGAAGGATTTACGAACATTATTATGACATCTCTATTAAAAAAGACACTAATGCACTTTATAAACACCTGAATACATGTCCCAAAGCTAAATTCTCCTTTTTAGTGTTAGAACAGGTCAAAGCAGATGGTAGGGGAGGGCCATGGGAAGAAAGAATTGAATTTCGAGAACTTTGGTGGCAACTAACTTTAAATGCCAACAACTACCCTGGCCTTAATGAATTCATCTCCATTATGCCATTACTTAAACTAAGATCTGCCAAATTGTATGGTATAAATTAATGGAGTAATTTTAATGGTACATGTTAAAAATATACACATATTTAAGAATTTTTTAAAAGTGAATAATTTTTAACATTTATTTTTAGCTTAACCTCAACTTCATGTCTTAAATCTTCCATTTCTTCTCCACTAATTTCCTTATATGAATTAATTTCAAATTCAAGTTAAGAAATTTTTATTAATAAGTTATTTAGTATAGAATGTTTTTATAATAAGAATGTTTTAGACAAAAACATTACAATTAAGTTTCTGTTTGAAACATATTCAAGTGTAAGGACATTGTAGAAGCACTTTGCAAAAAGTTTTGATGAATTATTCATGAGTATATACACCAGATTGGTTGATTTTAAACAGTTAATTTAAATAAATGATGGGTTTTAATCAATTAAACAATTTAAATAAGATATAAATATGTGCTTGTGATTGCTTATGTTACATCTGATGAAGTCATTTGGTTTGCAAAGACGAAAACGTGCTGTTGGAAATAAAGGCGTTAATGTGTTTTGAACTCTGGATCTTGGCTCCGTTTTGTGCTTGGCAACGTATACAGTTTAAACTGACAAAGTTACCTCCATCCGTTTCTCCCGGAGCTGTTCTTACTTGGTTTACATTAGTTATATAGAAGTGTCACAGATTACAACTTCGGGGGGGGGGGGGCAGCATTTATCAAATGCTTTCTTTTCATAACTCCAAGTTAACCTGGAGTTCGACATTCAGCCTAAACAGTGGAAGACTGAAAATGTTTTATTTTCATTTATTTCTGCTGTTATTAATGCATTATTGTGGACATAACTGTAGTCCTGAGTATGTCTGATGATGCAAGGGGTTTTAATTTTGTTACCCTGTTGTTTAGTGTCTTGTCATCTCACATCTATTTCCAAATGCTGCTGTCTTTTTTTTTCTATTACTGTACACTGCTGTGGGCTGGGTAGCATGCATTTGGAAGATAAGAGATCAGACCATGGATCGGGATGTGTTGTTTTTGCTCTGACTACATTTGAGGGATCACCATTTTTCTTGGAATCCCCTCTTTGTCATATATGTCTTTTGCTTACCTTCCAGCACAAGTATTTTCTGCTACTCTAAGAACCTATTATTGCTAACCAATGGTAGTGTAGCCCAAGTGATTTACACAAAAACAGATGGGGCATTTGCATTTTAGTTACTGCGTGTGTGTGTGTGTGTGTGTGTGTGTGTGTGTGTGTGTGCATATGCATGTGTGTGTGTGTGTGTGTGTGTGTGTGTGTATATGTGTGTGTGTGTGTGTATGTGTGTGCGTATGCACGTGTGTGTGTGTGTGTGTGTGTGTGTGTGTGTGTGTGTGTGTGTGTGTGTGTGTGTGTGTGTGTGTGTGTGTGTGTATGTATGTGTGTGTGCGTATGCACGTGTGTGTGTTTGTGTGTGTGTGTGTGTGTGTGTGTATGTACATAACATTTGTCTGTGCTGGTGACTGGACAATGACTGATGTTCTTGTGTGTATTTGGAAGGCTGTAGTATAAGACAGATTTTTTTTTCAAATTTCCCCTAACAACCATGGTGAATTGAATTATTTTCAGCACATATCTGGGGTTTCATCTTTTGCATAAGAACCTTGAACAGTTCATTGTTACTGAGAAAAGAGACAATGCAATGTTTTCAGATATAGTACATGCTTTTTATACTCACCATAGGAAATACATAGCTAATTAACCAGAGGCTTTGTGTGCCTTGGCCATAACCACCCTCATGCTCTACTAAACTTTTCAAGGAGGGCAAGGCCTGTAGGTCCCAGAGTGTGTTTTATGGTAGCCATCAGTTTGTCTAAGATATGTTTGAAGGTAGACAAGGGAATCACACTGCTTGACATGCAAAGGGAGTGTATACCAGACAAGGGGATGTGCAGAATAATGTCTCCATTTTGTTTGTTTAATACCCGATATAAACTGTGATCTCTTGTTCTAGTGTTGGCTAGATTCTTTGATATATCAAGAAAGAGAATGTCTTGGATAATAGGGTCCCCAACGGCATTGAAAGCAAGACCAAGATCTCTCCTCATGACACTTTATGACATGGAGTTCAGGAGCAATTATTCCAACCTTTCCTGATTACTAAGATTTTTTGAGGCTCAAGATCCTTTTTGTTAGGAACCTATGTTTTTTTTTTTATTTTAAGCTTTTGGATGTGTCTAGTTAGGCACATGACAAAGGGTGCACTACGCTGTACAATGGGCCTAACCACATCAGAGTATAGAGGAACTGTAATATCCATGGTTGTATATGAGATGCCCTTTGTGATTAATTCTGAGCTACAGAAGGATATTCTGACTGCAGCTGCTGTATGGTAATTGAAGGAGATGGAGACATCAACCCAGTTGTCCAAGTCCCTAATCACAGACTCAGTGGAGACTGGGGTGTCATTGATGCAATAGATCAGAGTTTGCTGTTTTCTGAAGGAGATGATACTGCATTTCTTAGCATTTAGTTTTAGTCCTTTTTTGGTGCACTGGTAATTAACACATTAGTTCTGTTTGAAGGGTATTAGTAGCATTGTATTGACAACACACCCCTTAGAGTTGACCCAGTAGTCAGGGACTCAGGGACACACATAGTAATCTACACTTTGATCATCATATGTCTAGACTGGGGAGGAAAACATTCTATGTTGCGCAACTTATAAACAAAGGTATGGCAATTAAGTCCAAGGAAGTCATTGTTCCACTGTATTCGGGATTCATCAGACCTATCACTGAGTACAATGACCCCTTTGGTAACCAGGCATATCCAACAACTGGAACATCCACAGAGGTTCTTCACTAAAAGAATACAGGGCATAAGTAACATGTATTATGCAGACCGCCTCCAGACCCTGTCCCTGTATTCTGTCTCCTACAGGCTTTTGAGAGGAGATCTATGCCTGGCATACAGGGCATTGTCAGACCCCACTCTGATGGACCTCCTGCATATCCACAAAACAAACAGTCATAGCTGGCCTTAGACATAGGCCAACTAGGCAGCTGCCTAGGACACCACTCTAGCAGAGGTGCTTTTCCAGTAGTCTGGATGGTGTAGGCATGCTAGGATGTGGGCACCAAGTGATGTTGGGGGGCACTGTGGAGACCTTTTGCCTAGTGCAGCAGTTGACCAAGGCTAGCCCTGCCAAACAGTACCAGAATATACAATTCTAAAGACTTAAATTTTGCCTGTGATATAAATAGGACCTGCTAGAGAGATAGTTATGTATCCCAGAGACTGCCCCATCTATGGAACAGGCTCCCCATCCATGTAAAGCAGAGTTCCTCCCTAACCCAATTCAAGTGCAACTTGGACAATTGGATAGTAAAATGGAAATTCATCCCTGGTTTGGCACCTATGTCTCTGATGCAAACAGGTAACCTGTAAATGGTTCACCTCCCAGGCCCATGCTTACACTTATCAAGGGTATCAGAACTTCTCAGAGATTTGGAATGCATGGCTAGGCTTAAAAAGGCCCTTGTGGTTGTTAGCCTAGTAAACACATATGAACTTGTGAAGCATCAGTTGATTTAGGGTGGCCTAATGGTTAAAGTGTTTGCCTTGCAAGTACAATGTGCAGGGTTTGAGTCTCACAAGGGATAATTGGCCAGGCTTAAAATGGCTCGCAAGGGCAGTTAGCTTAGTACTAATCTATGAACCTATGAACCTATATGCAGGTAATATGCCTGCCCACGATATGACAGCATCACTCAAGTCCATGTGCGTCAGCTTGGTACCCATGGTATGATGGTCTTTCCAGCCCGCCTCGATCCGTCCCACTGGATTTTCAGGCTTCCTGACAGCTTTCTTGGCTACATCTCGGGTATTTCGAATATTTCCCTGAGGCAAAACTGCAGTGTGTCATATGGCCGGAACCAGGTACCCCAAAAAACAACTGCCGGACCAATTCTCAGGTAACCATTTATATGCTTTCTTACCACACACAAAATAACAATCCTCTACCTTAGTAGTTACTTTGCTATGAAATGGCTGCCCTGCATGAAACATTTTCCTATCTGTTACAGACAGTTGCTTAAAAAGTACAGGATTACGTTGCACTTCATCAATAGTCTTATGCATGGACTCAAGAAATGAGTCATAATTCGAATTACAAACTGTATCCATTCTGTTTGCTTTGGTATAACATTTGTAATGTACAGTCACATTGCACCTGCTCCAACCCACTTGAATTGTGTCATTCTTATAAAAACATACAATTTCCTTTTGTGTCACAGGCAAATACAGTGCTACCTTATCATGTGCTTTGATAGCTACGGTGTCATAAACCAAATTTTCCCAGGTCTCATTGACCCCTAGGGGGACTGCAGTCATTAATAACCCCCCGTATGCTGTTGGTATGGCTGTGCAAATCCAGCAATTTGAAACATTAAAAGTCTCAGCATACACACGTGTAATTGCCTGATAAGTGTTAAAGTTCGGGTGCCAGTCTATGGTCGGCTCATCACGTTTGATCAGTTCAACTTTTGTGGCTGGGAAAAGGAAAGGCCACAACAAAAAAATCAATGTTATCAGTATAGCTATCAGAATAATTATGCAAGTTTTCTGAGGTTGTTCTGCATCTCTGTTTGCTCTATACCTGGTCATTTTGTTCTCATTGTACAACAGTAACAAGGTTTTTGTCCAGTTCAAAGTTCTTAACCAGTTTACAGTGTGTCAAATGAATCCAGGACGCTTGCTCCGCGATCTTGACTGCAGTGGGTGTCGACAGTAGTACCTGGTATGGCCCTTCCCACTTCGGAAAACTCCAGTTCTTTCTCTTCACCACCTTCACCCAGACCCATGCGCCTGGGGCTACAGCTGCTTCCGATGGTCTGGTTTGCTCTTTATCTGAAACAGAATTTAACTGCAAAAGTTTGTTATTCAAAAATCGCCTCATATACCCTGCAAGTGAACTGTCAACCTCCTGCTCTGCAGGCATGAGAGGTTTCCATTGAGGTGTATAATATGCCCTCCCAAACAGAACTTCAAAAAGAGTTAACCCTTTTGCATTTGGAACAGTTCTCATGCTCAACAGTGCCAGAGCTAAACAGTGCACCCAGTTCTTTTGTGTCTCACTAATCAATTTTCTAAGCTTGTTTTTCAAAACCCCATTATGCCTTTCTACTAATCCTGCAGATTGGGGGTGGTATGCACAATGATTTTTCAGAGAAATCCCAAAATAACGGCTAAGTTGTATAGTTTGATTTACAAAGTGTGCGCCATTGTCACTATAAATCTTTTCTGGTATGCCAAATCTAGGAATAATTTCTTTAACAAGGACTTTTGCAACAGTAGCTGCATCTGGATTTTTAGTTGGAAAAGCTTCCACCCATTTGGAAAACATATCTATAATGACAAGGCAATACTTCTTATTTTCGCATTTGTTCAGTTCTATAAAATCCATATAAATAGTATGGAACGGATACGGTGGTGTAGGGAAGCTCCCTTGCTTAGGTTTCAATGCCCCTTGTGCATGATGCTTGTTACAAACATGGCATGTTGCACAAAAATTTTTTGTGTAGTTTGTAAATCCATACGTCATAAACACTCGATTCACTAACTGTACCATCCCCCCTGTTGAGACATGGCACTGCCCAAGGCTCAACAAAGCTGCATATCTAAACAAGTTAGATGGCAAAATCGTTTTTTTCTCTTTGGAGATGTACAGTCCCTTCTCAAGGATTGCTCTTCGTTTTATCCACTTTTGTTTTTCTACATTTGTAGTAAGTGTCTGCATTGTTTTTAACATTTCTAGGTCTAGAATCTCAGATGGCTGTAATTCCTCACTCAAAAGAAATACTTCTGAAGCTGAAGCTGCTTGTTTTGCAGCTGTATCAGCCCTCGCATTACCTTTTGAAATTTTATCCTGTTGCTTGGTATGAGCTACGCATTTGCAAATAGCTACTTTTTGAGGTAACTGAATAGAGTCTAACAAGTCTAAAATAAATTGCACATGGTTAATTGGTTTACCAGTAGATGTTATCATTACTCTATTTTTCCACTGCTGTGCAAAAACATGTACAGTAGAAAAAGCATACTGACTGTAAGTAAAAATGTTCACTCTCTTACCTTTTGCCAAGGTACATACCCTTGTCAAAGCAATCAATTCTGCTGCTTGTGCAGATAAGTTGTGTGGTAAAGACTTTGCTTCTAAAATCTCAGTATCAGAAACTACTGCATACCCCACTAGATTCTGTCCTGTAGGACTCCTTCTGCACGAGCCGTCCACATAGTATGTCACCTCGGCATCATCCAAGGGAACATCTGTGAGATCTTTTCTAGGTAGTGTCTTTTGCTCAATCTCCTGCAGGCAGCAGTGCGGTTTGCCATCTGCAGGGGTTGGGAGCAAGGTTGACGGATTCAAAGTTGTACATCATTCAATTGTCATATGAGGTTGGCTCAACAGTATAGTCATACAGGAAAGATGTCTAGCAGGAGAAAGATATGCTACTTTTTCTTGCAGTAAAATAATCGCGACTGCATGAGGCACTCTCAATGTGAGAGGGTGGAACAATACTACTGAGGCTGAAGCCTGCACTGCCATTGCAGCTGTGACTACTGCTTGTACACAGTGGGGCAAGGATCGCACCACTGGGTCTAGCTGTGATGAATAGTAAGCTATGGGGCATTGTTTGTCCCCATGCTGTTGTGTTAACACTGATGTCATATAACCTTGCTTACAGTCTACAGTTTGGAAAAATCATTTATGATAGTTTGGTAATCCTAAAACTAAGGAAGAAGCTATCAGTTGTTTCAGTTTGCAGAAAGCTGATTCTGCTTCTGGTGTCTACTGTAATAAATCTTGTGCTGCCATCGGCTTTTTGAAAATCAAGTTAGTCAGTGGAACAGATTCCAAGGCATAGTTTGGAATCCAACTCCGACAAAAGTTAGTAGTACCCAGGAAGGACATCATTTCCTTCTTGGTAGTTGGTTTAGGTGCTTGTAATATTGCTGTTTTTCTATCTTCATCTAATATCCTGCCTTCTTTGGATATTACATATCCCAGGTATTTGTCCTGTTTTTTCCAAAGTTGCAGTTTGTTTTTGTTTACCTTGTGTCCTTGAGTGGCTAAAAATTGTAATAATGCTATGGTATCCTCTTTGCATTCTTGCTGGGTGGTGGCTGCCAGCAGAATGTCGTCTACATAAAGTAAAATCTGACTGCCTTTCGGTGGGTTAAATCCCGTCAGGTTATTTGCCATTTCTTGTGTGAATATTGCTGGACTTTCACAATATCCCTGTGGTAGTCTCGTATATGTATACCGTTTCCCCTGAAATGTAAATGCAAACCAATATTGGCTGTCAGGGTGTATTGGTATTGAGAAAAATGCATTGCTAATATCTATCACAGAAAAATACTTTTGTTGAGGTTTCAAATCATTCAATAAAGTGTGTGGATCTGGCACCGTAGGTGCCCTGGGTATAATTGCATCATTTACAGCTTGTAAATCTTGGACCATACGCCATTCTCCGTTTGCTTTCCTAACAGTAAATAAGGGTGTATTACATGGTGAATCGGGAGATTTTATCAAGACCCCTTCCTTAAGTAAGGCTGCTATTATAGGTTTGATTCCTATTTCTGCATCCTTTCTTAAGGGATACTGTCTCTTTTGAGGTCTAAATGCTGATTTTGGCGTGATAATAACTGGTCCTGCTGTACGAATAAGTCCTACATCTGATTTCCCTGTTGACCAGAGCATCTCTGGTATGTCTCGTAAGGCTTTTTCCTCTTCCTCTAGTAAGAGTGCTACTCAGCTATCCTCACTTGCCTGTGAGTGTACAGCTGGGTGTGTCTGCGTTATCCAATTTAGTTTCTGCTTTTGTACTCCTTGTTCGGAAAGTTCTAACTCTGTCTGCTTTTCCCACCTAGTGACTTTTTCTCCTAGGTCTGCCCACTTCAAATTTCTATCTTTAGTTAAACTTACATGTGGTAATCGATTAGATTTGTAAAGTGCTAGGAATTCCTGGGGCAATGAACAGCTTACTACACTGTTTCCTTCTGTGTCCCAGTACAAATTTCGTAATACTAATCTGTTAGCATGGTTTCTAAACAGTTCTTGCTCATATTCTTTATCAGGTCTTGGTCTGTTACAGTAATATAGAGTGCAATGCAACAAATGCTGTTTATCAGTATCAAGGGAGGGGGATTTACTGATGGCTACGTTCATCAGCTCTTCGGTTACTGCCCCTGGACCAGTCGTAACTAAGTCCTGGCTGTACCAATAAAATGTTTCACCCTCCGGTCGCACTACAAAAGTATCCATTTGTCACTGTGCTTCCATACCCTGCATAGTTGGAACTACGGCTATGCCAAATATCTGCATTAGGTCTCTTCCCAAAAGATTCACTGGGCATTTTGCAGAAACAACAATTTTGCTTTTCTGGGTCATCCCTGAAACTGGGTCAGTTATTGCTATGTTGTGGGAAAGTGGCTCCCGATACAGCTGTCCATTAGCTGCTTTCACTAATATGTAGTCAAGTGATTCTGAATTTTCTGGTAGTTTGGAAGGATGTATCAGGGTCCGTGAAGCCCCTGAGTCACACAGGAATTTAACTTCCCTCCCCTCTACCAGAAGTGTAACTTCCGGTTTTGTGTCTGCTAAGTAGAGCTCTAAGCTCAATAATGCTAAGTCCAAAATTTCATTTTCTTCATTATCTGTGATTTCATTTACATCCTCTATTTCTTCTGTCACATCCTCTGCCCCTTCTATCACATTTGCATTTGTCTTTTCTTCTTTATTCCTATCCAGCGATTCTTGACTATCATATAGTCATTCCTCACCCTCCTTATCTTCTGTGGTTACCTTCTTATTTTGCCTGCAATCCCTTGCTAAATGTCCCTTTTTCCCGCATTTGAAACATTCACCCCTTTTCTTTCTCTCTTCAAAGTCTTCTGATCATTTATCATATTGTTTATTTCCCTGGGTATTTTTCTTACCCTTCTTCCCAGTTTGTACTACAAAGACTTCTGATCCATCTTCTACTGCAAATACTTGAGTTTTCTTTTTCTTTTTGCTATTAAAATGCCTTTCAGCATGTCTTGCATATTCAAGTAGTGACTGTAATCTACTTGTACGATGATCTACCATGTGCTTTGTAATAAAGCTGCTAATGGGTGCAATACTGCCTTTTAAAAATGCATTCTTTAACTGTTGCTCATATGGGGAATCATGTGTTTGGTCTTCAGGTACCTGCATTCCACAATGGTTATTGAAACATTCTAATAATCTGGCATAATATCTATCAACAGTTTCACCTTCTTGTTGTATGCATTGATTAATGCAAGTCCAATCATCCCTAGGCTTCCATTTCTCAGAGATTCGGTCTGTCAGACATTTCACTCTGTTGTCCAGTTCTGTGTTACTATGTGGGAGTGGTCTAAGCTCTGCGTCACGGGGATTCCAGTTGCCACTGATCATGTGCCAATCTGGACCTACGATTTGTCTAACTACTTTCTCTACTTCCTCTCCATTCAAATGGTAACTTAACCTCATGCCTTGTAAGTCTTCTAAGAATTTTCTAAAATTAACTTTTGGATGGGGAATTTCCTCTGTGGCTTTCTGGATATCTTCCGGTGTCCACAGTCTATATACTAGAAGATTTGGATCCTGTCCTGCCTGTCCTGCCTGCGGATTTGGTACTTCTATGAGTGGACATATCTCTTCTTCACTCATAGCTCGTAAATTTTTATTCATTTCATATAATTCAATATCCCCTCTTAAGTTGCGTGTTCGAGACCTGGTCTCGATAGGATCTCTGACAAACGGTTTTGGTTTTGCAGGAACAGCTGGGTATAGCGGAGGTGGATCAGCTTGTCCACTCGCTTCATATTCTGGTAAGGGAAGTGGAGGGGCCGGAGGAGGGGCTGTTGCTATTACCAAGTTATTGTCTACTTTATCTAAGAACGTTGCTTTTGAATTTTTAATCTTTTGTTCCCTGCGGTTTGCTGCCTCAAGCCACCTGTGTGCCTGAGGGACTCCTAATTGTCGTTGCTTTTTTAGCTGACCTTTCACGTCTGTTTTAAGTTGTCTAACAAGTTTAATAAGTGAAGGTTTATCTAAATTACCGTCAAATTTGTATTTATCAACCCATTTTGTATAATACCTACATTATCGGCACGCTGTAATTGCATATATTTCACGTCTTCGGTTAAGGGCAGGTCTCGGGAACTTTTCATGCACTGATTTCCCATGTTGCCTTAGCTAAGTTAGAAATTGTTACGTAACCTTTTTTATCACATGGTACCACGATTTTACACCTTTTCACAGTTTATCTAGAATAACTGCCTACCTATTCTGTTTCCCTGATCTATGACAAGACAGCAATCTTTTTGTCCCTGATCTGCACATGCAAATCTCCCTGACAAAACAATACTGTAACAAGTCCCTGATCTAAAACAGAAAATAGGTAAATTCTTCCTTACCTGACCCTCCGTGTGTTGATCCACCGGAATGTTGACTCGTCCTCCAATCCCAGATCAGAAACAGTGGCTGGCCTCTTTCGAACGACAATTCAGTCGGAGGTCTTTCAAAGCAGAAGAGCCGATGTGGCCACTTCTCCGTACGGGTACATGCCACCGGGTCCAATTCTGACCTGAGCCTAGAGTGAGAGATATTTCAGGCTCGAAGGACCAAACTGTCAAAGGAAAAATATACTTTAAAAATGATCAATACACGGTAGGTTCAGGTTAAGGCACTTTAATCTTGCAGCAAGGAGACAAAAACGTGCTACTACAGAGTTTTTCTAACTAGAATCAGGAAATGCAGGCATTTTTATACATTTTCTAATAAGACATTGCCTACCAAGCTGACGTAGTGAATCACAAGTTTTGTCATCATCATTTTGTAGTGATTGTTTTTACAATATTCTGCTGGTACTATCAATTTTTGTGAGAAACTTCCTAAGAAAAACAACGTGGCCTTGGCTACCACCAGTTAGATATATGCAATGTTACCATTCAAGGTACTATGGCTAATTTGAGCACAAAGCAAGTATAGATTGCAGTTCATTTCTCTAACAGTCCTTTGTCTATGTTATCTCAAACTTCTGCAGCTGTGCATGTTCTCATACTTCAAACAGAGATGATTGTTTAAAATCATTACATTACAGAATATAGCATTGTTCATTCATTTCTTCCTGACCTAGCTGATAATCACCTGCTTCTCAAGTACATTTCCAAAAGGCATAAACATGAATATTGCTGTGCTAGCAATTATTAGGTCAGAGGGCATCTTACAAGTTTCAGAAAGCATACTGCAGTTTCAAAAAGCATCTTTTAGTCTCATATGAAACTCAACTGTATATAAAATAGTGCATATAAAATAGAAGGAAAAATGTGTTAACTTATTTAATTTCTAATCAGCATTAAGCACACACATTAATACATATTTTTCTGACAACTAGCAAGGTCACCACAGCCACACACAGGTAAGGACTCAGAGGGGGAACAACCAGCCTTTTAGATGTAGATAGATGTAGGTGTGCATAATATGCCCTCACCTTGGCCAAGAGGCAATAGGCAATGGATAGCAATCATGTTGATCTATCAAGGTAAGTGCTGAACCTGGAACAGGAACATAAATGGGTAAGAACACAAATGAATGGCAGATCCCTGCATAATGTTACTTGCTAATGTATCTAAGTAGAAGATGTGTGAGTTTTTCAGCAATTACATCAATATGTGACCAGACTGATGTGTGCTCTTTATCATCTAATAGGCCTCATGTATCAAAGATACACGCGATATAAAAACCTGCAAGAAAACCGTACAATTTTCAAAAGAGCATCATAAACACATATATACTAACTCAGTCAGTTATGCACCCTGTACATAGAAAAAAAGACAAGGAGAAGGCACAGTTATCATCATTTGCACAGGGTGTTGTTTGGAGCAGCAGGAGGCCAAGCCTGACACAAAAGGGAGTGAGTGCTTTTGAGTGAGAAAAACAGGCCAGTGAGACAGAATGAGCTACAAGCCTCACACATGACCCATGTACATATTATGTATGTGTGTTTGTATGGGCACGTGAGGTGAAACGTGTGTGAGTGTCTACAAAAACACAGCCAAGCTCTGTGCTAACTCTATGTCCTGACATGTCAAACAGGTGTGAGCTGTGCATGGTAGAGTTAATAGTTCATCATTGTTGTCCACAACTGTGAGAACTGGCTCTGAAAGGAGATGCACTAGCACATCCATGCCCATGGTCAGATGTGCTGGTACTACCGGATCATGATTGATGTCTGCTGGATGAGCTCTTGTCACAACTACACACGGGACCATGACCCCGTGGCCTACCACATCCGGGTGTGGACACCTTAACCAGTAACAGAGCAGTGGAAGTAATGCTACTACTGAAGCGTGATTGGGAACGGCCACATTGGCTAACAGCAGGTGATGCTGCTGACCTATTTCCATGTTGGTGCTGACTCCCTCTCAGCAGATGTTCTATCACAGACAATGCCTGTGCCATTGTATAATTCATCTGATTCATGGAATCAGCCAATGGCGGAGGCATTCATGCATATCAGCCAGTGTCACATCTTCAACTCTATGCATGTCCTTGGGGGCCCTAGTGGAATGTGCCACCATGATGGCCCTAAACATATGTCAAGTGGCATGTAATGACACACCAGGATCAAGTGGAGGGTGGACAGCAGGCCTCCTCTGACTACCTCTAAACAACCCTTCTGCATGGCACCTCACCCACACTTTGACTATGGCCAAAGTTAACCATCATTAGGCCACAGTAACCACCAAGGGTGGCTTGTGCTATAGGACTGCAGGACTGCAGCCCCTCCACCTGTAAAATGGGTCCCTGACCTGTAAAAATGGATTAAATAAATTCCCCATTCCCCCCATCATAGAACATATTAAAATAAAAAATTCTCGGACTCCGCACATGCGTGCTTAGTTCCTGACTGCTGTGTTAGGCAGACCAGAACTCCAAGCACACATGCTCAGGCATTCTGAGCTCCAGACAGCTCTGTTAGCCAGTCCAGATAGGGAAGGCAGGAAACTCCACCCTTCCAGCCCAGAGGTCTGTGCAGTGACAACCACACAAACCAGAAGGTCACCAAACTGCATCACCTACAGGCTGGACCAACAGCAGGAGGCTCCAGCCTCCTCACATCTCACAGAAGACCCAACGGCATGTGTAGGCCATTATGGAGGACCAATCGGGATGCAGGATCACTACAGAGGAGCTGGTCTGAGGACAGGTGATCACTGCAGAGGATGTAGCTGAGTACAGAGACAGGTAGGGTGTTTATGAAGGACAGAGAATCTGGTGTGTGTGGTGTGTGTGTGTGTGTGTGTGTGTGTGTGTGTGTGTGTGTGTGTGTGTGTGTGTGTGTGAAATGCCCCAGTTGGTTCATGGTGGTGGGTAGAGAATAAAGCTTGAACCCTGTACCTTGGGCCCAAGTGACAAGAGCCTGAATTCCCTACCCACCACCATTTGTAAAACATTTGCAGATTTTTCCCTCATATTTGTTCTGTTCCTCATAAAATCTGTGGTTTCTGTATTTTTGTTACTTTACTTAACACAGCCAGTAGTGCAGTGGTGCAGTGATAGCAGTGTTGCCTAATAGCTATGAGTTGTCTGGTTTGATTCTTGGCTGGGGTGCCTTCTGTGTGGAGTCTGCCTGTTCTCTCTGTGTTTGAGTGGGTTTGCTCTGGTGTCCTCAGTGGGTATTTGTCCCTATTTTTTGGACTGTATTCCCACATTATTGGCTTCATCCAGGCTTTTTGTGCCAAGGTTGAGAGCTATGGTGAAAACTGAACTCACTGAATATGTTTGGGGGCTGTATTAGCCCATTATTGGCTTTGTTCAGGTGTTTTGTGCTAAGATGTTGACAGGTATGGTTAGAACTGAATTCAGTAAATGGTAGCCATTTAAGTTTCAGTCTTCCTTTCTTTCATAAAAATAGATGATTTTCCATAGTGGTATGTTGCTCTGGCTGTTTTGCACATGGTCCTGGGTTCAATACTTGGTAGTAAAATGTATGGTGATAATACAGCATTTTATTCTAGCAACTTTCCAACATTATACAAGCAATGTTTAAAATGTGTCCCTGGTTTTTGGGCTTTTGTCCCCCCCAAATAAATGTTGGCTTTTTCAAGATTTCTTGTGCTGCAAAGTTCAGAGATACAGCTGAGTGTCGAGTAGATTTTACAAGGAGCTGAGAGCTGCAGGGAAACAAATGTTTAGTGCTGCTTATGCTGATTTAGCTTACATTTTAAATAGCACAACAGGTAGTGTACTTGCTTTTGATGCAGAAGGCTGTGGGTTCTACTCCCACAGTAGGTAGATCCATTGCTGATACTGTACTCTGTTGTAAAGGGGATGGGTGCTGCAGTCCTCTTTGGCGAAGATACCTAGTAACTATGAACCTGTTATCAATTTGCCATCCATTCCATATTGTGACATTACTAGCATTATCATTTTTTTAATACAACATAGGCAATTTATTCCTCAAGGGCAACAGGCACTTTATTTGTAGATGAAACAATGACATATAAAGTTGTTTGCTAGCAGTAACCTCTTCATTAGTTAACAGATTTCATTAATGTGGAATTATTTAGATGACTTTTACTTCTTCAGAGATCGTGCATATTTACTGATACTGGTGGACTGTGGAAGTTTGAGTAGTCTTTTATGATGGAAATGTTCTGAATTGGGCAGTTTTGCCATTATTGGTGCATGCATTTTGTTTCATTGTTTACTGGAAAAATGTTCAAAACAATACATTTAAAATGCCCTCTAACAACTGCACTGTATTGTACAAGGAATATAATTTAATGCAGTCAGGAAGGTGTATCAAAGAGCATGTGTATGTTTCATGTTCAAGGGACCTATGATTTGAAAACAGCCCAGAATTAATCTTTATCTGCCACTGGCAAAATGCATTTTCTTTGAATCTGGGTTTCAATGCTGTTTCAAAGAATGTGAGTTTCAAGGGCAGAGAACTTTTAATACTGTCTATTTTCATTGTGAGACTTCATTGCTTTGTTTAGCAGATATCTATTAGGGTTTATGCTGTAAAATATAAAATAAAACTTTCAAATGAAATCCATATCATCACAGAAGTAACATTACATTGTTTATGGCAAATGGGGTGAAATAACCAAAGAATGGGACATTGGAATGGCTGCAGGGGGGACGCTCCATTCGACCATGATATTGTGAGGGGGGTAGGGCAGCAAACTCAGACAGCCCCAGCTCAACTATACCTCTCAACTGTCCAGAATTTTCCGAATGAATAGATTTTTGCTTCTTATTTTTGGTTTGTTCCTCATAAAATTTGTGGTTTTCTGCCAAATCATTTAGGAATTAAGTCACTAAATAATGACAGACATTGAGTTTCAGACGTAATAACCTTCAGAAAAAATGCATGCTAAAGCAAGACCTGTTATTCTATCAACTTGTTTTTTTAGTACTGTTTGTATGCTCCCCCAATATATTTGGCCTTATCTAGATTTCCTGCATTAAGAGGTTGAGAGGTACATGCAGATAAATCGCTTTATAGAATTAGGAATATCCAAACCTCTCAATTGTCTCCAATTTTGGCTCAAAATGTTGTTCTTCCCCTAATAATCCCTCTGAAAAATGGCAATTTTGAAAGAAAACGTGGAGGGTTTACAATTATAAATAACTGTAATGATCAGAGTTATAGATTACTTTTATTTCAGAAATGTATGTAGATGCTCTTATTTTGTCAGCTGCTCAAGTTAACAGTACTAATTTTAAAAATATGTCCCTTCTTTGACAGGTTCCCAGCTGTATTGTGTGGCAATTTTATATTTTTTGCATAACATATTTGGTTTGTTTTTCATAAAATTGTGGTTTTCTGGCAAATTAGTAGCAAATCATTAAAGGTTGAAGTTAGAAAATAATGGCAGACATTTGAGTTTCAGATTTCATACCCTTCAAAAATTCATACTAATGCAAGACCTACTACTATTCTATTATCTTTCTAAGTTTATAAGACCAATATTTAAAAATTGCCTTTATTTTCTGGCCTGTGTCCCACTTCTATGTATGGCTTTGTCCAAATTTCTTGCTCTGAGGTTGAGAGGTATGAGTGTCAGAGCCATCACCGTCAGCCAGAGACATTTCAAACTGTGACCTACATGTTGCACTCCACTCCCCATTGTAGTGGCTCTGGATGTGTCCAAGCAAGGCAGTTATGCAGTGTAAGTGTGCAGAGTATTCCCCCATCCAAGGTAGACCACAAGTATGACCGTGGCTTTTAATCTGTCCTTGCAGTTAGTAAGTGTAAGTGTGCATCCCCCATCCCAAAAGACCAGACAAGTATGACCGTGGCTTTTAATCTGTCCTTGATTTTGCAGAATGTTCTGGTTTTCTGTCATATTTTTATACTGTTGATTTATGCTTATTATTCAAAAAAGTGCCCTGTTGCTCTGTATTAAAGTAGCAATGCTTTAATGACCATCAGGTAAGCTTGTCGGAGATTTTACGATGCAAGTAAGGTTTAATAAGCATACTGTTAAAGAATTACCAACATTGAAAGCCTTTTCATTGTTGCCATGCAGAGAATATTTACATAACTAGATAACGTATAAGCCTTAGGTATTGAAATGCATATGACAGTATTTGTAATGAAGGACAGGATTACAGTATTTTCAGAAGCTCATTACATTTGTTGGAGACTTGCAGTTATCTTTGCAGGCTTTACCCGTAAACTAAACAGAATGCCAATCTATCATGTGTGTTCCATAACTTGTGCAGTAATCCTTTAAGCAATTTATCTTGAGCTTGTTTCTTGTTTGCTGTTCATTTTTTACTTTGATCATGTGTTCTCCATGAAACAAGTAGATAGTTGTTGTCAAGCAGCAGGTCTTTTCTGGATAAGAAACATTTTTACAAGTGGGAATATTACAGAAATTGCTACTTTCAGCATGTTACTTGGTAATTTTAAAAAGCTGTATATAAATTATAATTAGAACTGCAATGCAAGAAGTGGTTTGAGCTGAGTGCTGCTTGCTTTTTCTTATACTTGATTTTGACTGGCATTCCAGTAATGTATTTAAAAAGCAATTTATTTTTCATGCCTCACAACCTTTGTGTTTCCATGTAGATATTAAGTAAGTTGTCATGTAGCCAATGCATTGAAATATTTTTTTCTTCTACACTTCATTTTGTCTTGATTGGACTCTTGTAATGATGGTTTGGCACCCAGGGCAGCGTATTTAATTAAAGTTCCAGTTGTAGTGGTTTTGAGCATAGCTCCACCCCTTTCTAGTTGGTCACACCCCTTCCCATTGGCCCCACCCATTCAGCTGTCTCTTGCAGCCCCACTTTAATTTGAAGTCACCAGCTGCCACTGGTAACCACACTACCCTAGTCAACTGTCTCAACCTCCACCTGTCCAATAACTGAGGGCTTAGTGGAATAGGTGTGCATAGGCATACTGAATGTGGATGATAGATATCCAGGGGATGGCTGAATGTCAACCTCAGTGTCAAATTCAACCTCTGCACCCCCAACTATGCCTCTGTTTGGCCACTATCATTATCAGAGCCTACTGATACTCTGACATCAGTAGGCAAGAGTTCTGCACGTCCACTGTCAGGATCACCTGTGATAATAAGCAGCAAACACAGGAACAAAATTAATACTACCCTAAATATTAAATCAGTTTATCTGATAACAAATTAACACTGGTCCCAGTATCACAGATGGTGCAGCAATGCATATACTCATTACAACCACCTTACACATACATATAAATGCATATATCTGATGAATGGTCATCAATAAGCAAAAAAACATATTTTGCTTACCATGTGTGGATGTCTCCACACTTTGTAGAGAGGCTGGTCCTGGAAGAAATGAAGCAAGGGAAGGATGCAAACTAAACATCACAATGGGAATAACATAGGGGAACAGTGAATACACAATTTCCTATATGTCCCATAAGAATAGTTTTAACTGAAACTTGGCTGACACGTCCACCCACAGCCCATGTGCAATGAACAGCTGTGTCTATTAACTTATAAATAGGTACAGGAAAAAAAATCCTCCCAGGAAGTATTATTCAAATTATAGATTTTACTATACAAGCAAATCTAGAGCTTGCCATATTAAGCGTACCTGGAAACTGTTTCTGGGACACAATTGTCCTCCCAGACATGTTGGCATCAACATAAAACATGTGTTGGTATGAAGTTTCCGATTTGCTGTCTGGATCAGAGCTCATCATTTGGTGTCAGTGGAGGCTCTGTAGCAGCCCCCCCCCCCATAGCCTGCTGTTCACGGCAAACTGCAGTTGCTCTCCTCTGGGCTGATGAAATTGTGCTTGTGTCATGATGACGCATCTGATCATAAGTCCTGATGTGATCTCCTACTGCACTGACATCATTCACTAACTGATTCCAAATTTGCATTCTGGCAGCCATATCCACACATCATTTCTGAAGCAGAAAGGCACCATGGCACCTCAATGCCTGGATTATCACTTAATTTTCAGAGTTACTAAAAGGGGGTTTACAAGGATTTGTAAGCTTGGGTGCCATAACCTTATGTGACATAAAACAGAGAAGGATACAACACATAAATATCACCTAACTAAAGTACACATTTAAGCACAGGAAATACACTTTTCAGTTGTTAAAACTGAAGGTTATGTTGTTGTCCCATCTCACCCTCACACAGGCACCCATTTGTCCAAACCAAGGAATATCACTTTAGTAATTTCCCACTGAAAAATCAGGAAGTCTACACATTAGCCCTGGGCAATCTCAGAAGCCTAACACCTATGTCAGTTACATATAAATAACATTTATCTGCAATAACATAAAAGATCATAAAACACAATTTTAACAATAATACTTGTGATGAAAGTTAATAACTTGTCTTTATGAGAAATGTAAATGCCTGCAAAAAATGCTTATGTCAACAGTGAACTATAACAAGTGCATACAGATAAAAGTTCCATTTTCTCCTGGATATATAAATTGCTTTGTAACATAGGTTCATAGGTAGGTACGAGGCTATTGGCCCTAGGACCTATATAAGCCTAGCCAAATGGTACCCTGGCTTTCACCACCCAAGAAAATTATTTTCCTGTGCCCCTGTCGAGCAGAGCCACAGAAGTGATCCCCTGGGTGAATTTCCTATCTCCCAGCCAGTCATCAAGATTTTTCTTGAAGAGTGCTAATGAAGAGCTTTGTTTGATATAGATAGGTAGTTTGTTTCAGAGTATGGGAAGTCTCTGGGACAGGAATCCGTCCCTCCAGCATGTTCTGTTTATTGTGGTGACAAGGTTTAGGTCCCTACAGCATGTAGCTCAGAGGGATTGGGCTTTCTTTAAGTGGAGCATGTCCAACAGCTCTGGGTTTGACATAGCTTTGTATGTTAGGCAGAGATTGCCTCTAAGTGGGCGATATGCAGCAGAGTAAAGCTGGAGTTTTTTGAGACAGTCTGTATAGGGCATCTGTTTGAAGCCGGTAATCCTCTTTGTGAGGTATTTCTGAGGCCTTTCCAGTTGTTGTAGATGTCTTGTGAGGTACATAACAAAAGGGGCATTGTACTCTATAATGGGTCTAATTAGTGATGAGTAGAGGGGAACAATGACCTCTTTTTTTCCTGGATGAGAAACCTTTTGTGATGAGGTATGCCACATAGAAGGATTTCCTGACTACTGTGGCAATGTGATTATCAAAGCAGAGACTACTGTCCACCTGTGTCCCAAGGTCTCTTATCACACTTTTAGTGTTAAGTAGACCACCACCTATGTGGAAGTTCATGGGTACAGAGTTTTTACCAAAAGGGATGACAATGCACTTTTTGGCATTAAGCTTGAGGTCATGGCTTTGATACCAGGCATCTGTCTCAGTGAGGCCCTTTTGTAGGATGTCCACATCGTTAGGAGTTTTGATTATGGCTCCTAGTTTGCAGTCATCTGCAAACTTTGTTAGCCAAAGATATTTTGTGTTAGCCTGTACTTCAGAGAAGTAGATACCAAACAGAAGAGGACCAGGACTGAACCCTGTGGTATTCCACTTATCACTGGTCTAAAGTTGGATTTAGAGTCTGCTACTTTCACAGTGTGGGTTCTATCAGTGAGCCAGTTGGCAACCCATCTTGTGACATAGGGATTTACCAAGTTTAGTGAGTTTATCTATAATTCCAGAGTGGGGGATGGTGTCTAGATAGGCTGTGTGAACAACCTTACCCTCATCTACGGCTTTGGTGACCACTTCAAAGAAGTCTATCAGGTTTAGGAGACATGATCTGCCTTTTACAAACCCGAACTGGGTGGGGTCCAGAGTTTGGAGATTACCAATGTCATTGTTTATAAGTTCCATGATGATACATTCCATAGCCTTGCAGACCAGGCTCATCAGGCTAATGGGGCAGTAGTTCCTGGGGTCCGTGGTGGCTCCCCCTTTGTGGAGTGGGATAACCAATGCTGTGCGCCATTCAGTGGGCACAAAGCCTAAGGTGAGGCTATGATTGAACCTGATACTTGGGTGGGGTGCCAGTTCATTCTGTAGTTCATGTAGAACGCAGCCTGGGATGTTGTCAGATCCCATGGATGCTGTGTTCTTGGCTTTGGAGTGTATTTTTTACCTTTACAGCCGTGATTACAGGAACTTTGCATTCTTCTGGTATAAAGATGGGCCCTTTAGGGGGTGAGAAAGGGGTAAAGTTAGCACTGAACCTATCTGCCAGGTTGTTGGCAATATCAGCTGGTTCTGTATATTTAGTGCCATTGTGCTGCAACTCAGAGCAGATCTGAGTGTTGCCATTGAGATTCTTGACATAGCTATAGAATGCTTTGTGGTTGTCTTTAGAATCAGTGGTGATTTTGTTTTCGTAACTAGCTTTGGAGGATTTTATGAGGGATCTCAGCTTCTTACTGAGTCTGACCAGGGAGTTCCTCCAATCATGGGATTTTACTCTTTTTCGTAACAGTTTCTTTCTTCTTTTATAGAGTGTGTTTGTGGAAGGGGACCACTGGATTGGCTTCCTTTTTTTAGAGGATAGCATCTTGGTTCTGTTAGGGATTGCACGATCCATGCACTCATGTAAGTGCTTATAAAGTGCATTTGTATAGGATTCAGTAGTCATACCTCTGTTGTCTGTCAGCATAGATGTCGTGAAGTTTGCCACTTCTGTCTTAAGAAGTGCGGAGTTGACTTTGGAGAAATTTTTACGGTGGTTTCCCTAGTGGGGGGGTGGGAGTAGGATGTGGATGTCTAGGGTAATTAGCTTGGGGTCAGATCTGACCAATGAGGAATTGACATCTGGTGTGGAACACTGGTTGCCCATGATGGTAATGACCAGGTCTAGGATATTGCTGCCCCTGGTGGGGGTGTGGATAATCCAAGACACTGGAATTTATGAATTTCAGAAAACGTTGAGCACAAGAGTTGGGACATGAATAGTTTTCCCAGTTAATGGTGGGGTAGTTGAAATCACCCATTATTAGGGTGTTAGGTTGTACCCTAATATTTTCCAGTATATCAAGAAATGAGGAGTGGGAATCCTAGGGCATGGTGGGGATATGTAGCAAGCTACAATTTGGATTGCGGTCTTGCCTAGAGTTAGTTGCACTTGGATAATCTTGGATGCATTATGCTGAGCAACTAGCCTGAAGGTGTGCATATCCTTAATGAATATGGACACGCCTGTGCCTTTAGTGTTTCAGTCCAGGTTAGGTGGCTGAAAGGTGTGGTATGAATTATAGCCTGGTAATGCAGGGGTGCTCTCTGGAGCCTTGAACCAGGTCTCTGTCAATGCACATATGTCAATGTTCTCCATTTTAAGGAATGCCTCGAGTGAGTGCATGTTACAAAATCTAGAATGTACTTGAATAAGATAAGCATACCACAGCAAAATTAGAAGTATTTGCTGTATTGAAATGACCTTCAGAGGAACAGCAATCTTCTGTTTTGTGAAAATACACAAGTCTCCTCACCTTCAACTTCCATAGCTACACAGTTACATTTTTATAGTGTAGATTCAGGTCTCTGAGCACAGATGTAAATGAGGTGTAAACCCATTAGAATTGCTGGATACCAAACTTTTGACTTTGTATAGCAGCTGTAAACATATTGTAGACTCTACAACACTGTTAGCTGTTAATGACTTGCAACTGTGAATGATTAGTGGGGGATAGAAGGAGGACACAACAGTGGTTCAGTCTACCTGACAGGATACACTTAGAAAGTGTAGAAGTAACTTTAGCAAGCTTTTCAATGTAACTAAACAGCACACATTTATCATATTTGTTCAGTAGTAGACAGACTCACCTGCTTGTGATGATAAATGTTTTTTACTGTCATGTAACTTTTTAACATACAGTTAAAGGAGAATGATACACAATGCACTATGGAATGCCATGTGGGACATTACAGCAGAGATAAGGGGAGAATGATACACAATGCACTATAGAATGCATATCGGAGATTACAGCAGAAATAAGGGTAGAATGCATACAATACAAAGAGTAGGCAGAGCTGAATTTCTGTGACATATTTATAAATGGTTATCACTCATTGCACTAAATATGTAAGCCACACCTGTACAACTAGCTGAGAATGTACAAGTGTATGTCCTGTTAATAATATAAGGAAATAGGAATTGCTTTTATGCACATGATTTGCTTTCCTGCTGCAAAACTATATCTGTGGCAAGGAGAGATAACACACCCCCATTGTGTTTTGTAGTTTCATTGGTATGATTATTCATTTCCAAAGCTGTGTAAAATTATTTAACGTGTTAAAATGTTATTTTAAATATTAATATGTGTGGGTTGTGCGGCTTAGCACAAACACAGTGAAACACATCACTACTGAAAATTTAATATCAGCTTGGATGAAATGGCCTGTGCAAATTACAGCTGTGAATCAACAGCATGCCTTGTGAAGATGTTCAGGCACACAAGTCAAGTCCTACATTATTTTTTTAAGCATGAATGATATTAAGAATTTTTTTAGAAAGAAAATGCTTTTTTTCCTTTCTCTGTCTCATTTGCACATTGCTTACCTCTGTGCAAACATGCCTTATAGCTGCAGACAAAAAAAAAATACATTGTTACTTGCAAAAAAGATACATTGTTACTTGTTTTGCCTTCCTTCATGCAAACACATTAAGTGGCACTGAGCAGTGGTCAGCATCCATATATAACATCTACACACAAAAAATGATACATTATAACTTGCTAAAATGAAACATTGTTACTTATTTTGCCTTTCTGTGTGCAAACATGATAAGCTGCATTGCAGAGGAGTCAGAATTCTGGACGGTAACGAGTGTAAAAAACTACAATCACTGCTTAGCATTTCCTATAGCACTACATGTATGTTTGTGGTTATAATGCAGCTGAGCCATGGTTCTAATCTGGCATACTTCAGTTTTTTTAATGTTGTTCCATTTTAATTTATATAATAATTAACAATATAAAGATAATTATACATAGCAATGACTATGTAGAACAGTTGATATCATATGAATTATATATGTAACTTGGGGGTATCCTGACAATTATGCTGCTGTAATTAAATTCTGGGATGGACTTCATACTTTACTGATAGTCATCTACGCAGCTCACATAATACAAGTGTAGCTATAAAACAGAATGTATTGTGTGGTCTGACCCAGAACTTAGAATTCTAACCTGAAAGCAATACAAGTATACGGATTTCCAGTATATTGTCACACATTACTCCTGCATCACACATGAGAATACATAAAACATCACCTTGTCAGGTCACACACATACATGGTATACTCCTGCATCCCATATGGGAATACATATACCATGACCTTGTCAGGTCATACACATACATGGTTAACTGACTCACTCTTTAATGTCTCTATATAATAAATGACCATATCTGACTAACACATCTTCTGTGGCAATGAGGAAACAAACCCCATGTGGAAAAATATTTATTCTTTATTTTACATAGGTTTGAATCCCATTTTGTACAAATTACTTTTATCATTGTGTAAGATCCCACAAAATCTGTGTCAAATCACAAACTGTATCCCCCCAATTCATGTCTTAAAAGTCAAGCCATTCAACAGGTATCGGAGCAGACAAGCCATACATTAATGCCAACTGTCACATTACCCTTCTAATTTCATAAACTGCCTTTCTCTCTGTTTGGCAATGTTGCTCTGCATGCATCATTGATCAAATGTGGTTGACATAGTTATGTGGGTTTGCACACTGGCCATAAAATACGATATCACAAATTGGCAAGAAAATACTTTAACCATTGTTGGATGACCTGTACAGACATGGCAGGAGCTGACAAGAATGGTGCCCAGTTCAGGGTTCAATGATGGGGTTTACAGGTGTCAAGGATATTCACTGCATTCCTTATGAAGCACTACAGCTGTAGGCTGCTGCAAGAGGACTATACCAGGTCTCAATATAAATCAGAGGCTTGGAACAGTCCAGCCAAGGCTGTCTCCAGTATTGCTGGCATTCCACTCACTGTGGAGCAATAGGGCATCATTACAATGACCCGAAATGGTGCAAGCAGGGGCAAATCAAACAGTTGCTGGATGAGTTCAGCACTGCTTACATCCCACAGTTGGGTAAGTCTACAGAGAAAGCAGCATTAACTGATGTAAAATGCTGGAGATATACATAATGCCTGGGAGGCCCATGCTGAATGCTCAGAAAGACTCAGAGAAGCAAGGGGAATGTATGCAGCTCCAATTAACATTATTTTATTAAAATGATTGCTCTTAAAAATGACTATTTTTTCATACATTACTAGTAAATTAAGCATGCATATCCTAACTGTAAAAGCAAACATGCATGCTTTATTCTGCTGCTCAAGGTGATTGTAGGAGTCAAGTGTAATAGTGTATTCAGATGATATGGGTTCAAATCCCACAAGTAACAAATACATGCTAACTAAAAAAATATTTAACATTAATTTCAACAAAATTGGCATAAATGCCATGATGTTAACTTAATATGTATTATTAAAAGCATATATGCATTATATGCATATTGCAAAAATTATTTGGAATGATTCTCAGTCCTATTTTGGATTTTTAAAAAGTATAGCTAATGTAAAAGTAAAAATATATTGTTACTGTACTAAATTATTGTATGTTACACATAATGGTTCTAATTATCTTTTTTTCTCATACCCCACCCCTTCTCTTTCTTTTTTTATTTTTATATATGTTTTTATATGTGTGATCACACCATTCTGATGTCTAATTTTCTGACAACCAACAAAATGATTTCCAGCACAGGAAGGTAGGCCTAGTACTGTGGCTCACCCTGCCACTCCTCCAACAACCGCTGTACCAATGTCCAGCAGAGATGCAACCTGGTGGTGCTGCCTCTGCAGCCCCTGCAGTACCTGGGCCCTCAACATCAGGTAGCATTACCCTGGCAGATGGTGCAGTGGTACCCTCCGGGAGTATTGGTGAAAGTGGGGATGACATCACCTGTCCGGAGCTGTCAGGCATGGTGCATGAGGTCTTAGAAAGTAGCATTGGTGCATGCCTCAGCTGTCTGGAGAAGTTGCTTGTGGGAATACAGAGAGAACCTAAATGTCAAGCAATCCAACAGGACACCAAGGAATCCCTCACCATCCCTGTGTCTGTCTTGTTTGTCCTGTTTCTCTGCACCTGCTTCTTCACCTACCCTACTTACCTGCCCCTCACATTCCTATGTCCCTTCCTCTGCATTCCTTTCTTTTTGAAATAAAATCAAAAAATGGCCACCAGTTCCACAAAAAAATTAATTTGTCCCATACATAGCTCAACACTTCACACGTCTTCTCAACACACCTGATTCAGTCCAATTGGCTATACAACATGATTGTGTTGTCTTCACCCATCTGTGTTATGGTGACAGTCCAGATTCATCCAGTTTTTATATACATGATCATATTACGCTGTTGAAGAAGTGTATAGCTATGGTTCTTTCCTAATTCCCTCCTGCAAAGCCCTATATTGCTTCCCCCTTTGTTTTTCCTCCCTGCTTGCCCCCTATTTCATTACTTTCCTATCTACCCCATTTTCACACCTTTAATCTGGTCAAAAATAGAATTACACATCACCCACATAGCCAGAAACATTTACAATATAAACTGCAGTATGGACACCACAGCATCTGTCAGTTATTTCTCCCATAGCATATACAGTGGATACAAAAAATGTACACACCCCTTTTAAAATGCCAGGTTTTTGTGATATAAAAAAATGAGACCACAATAAATCATTTGAAAACTTTTCCCACCTTTAATGTGACCTAGAACCTGTACAATTCAATTGAAAAACAAACAAATATATTAGGGGAAAAGATATAAAAAATAAAAAAACGTACAATATGCCTTGCTGCATGTGTGCACAACCTTAAACTAATACTTTGTTGAAGCACCTTTTGATTTAATTACAGTATTCACTCTTCTTGGGTAGGAGTCTATCAACATGGCACATCTTGTTTTTGCAACATTTGCCCACTCTTCCTTGCAAAAGTGTTCAAAATTTGCCAGATTGTGAGGGCATCTCTTGTGCACAGCCTGCGTCAGGTCCATGAACACAAACATCACCAGGTGGGTAACCAAATGGATCACTGACAAGACATGTACTGTCAAAATGTGTGAATTCACCTCTAGCAAGAGGACTGTGACCAGGGCCATACCACAGGTTCTCTACTAGGCCCTTTCCTGTTCGTTGTTTACTTTTCAGAAGTCAAGCAAACTTCAACAGCCTTTGTCTTACCAACTTTGTAGATGACTGCAAAATATGGACAATCATTCAATCCACAAACACTATTAATATACTGCAGAAAGTACTAATACACAAAAATGATTGGTGCCAGAGTGATGGAAACCCACCAAATGAACACAAAAGTATAAATTGTTCCCTTTTGGAAACCAAATAACTAAGCTAATTACAATATAGAAAACACACCCCTATAAGTACACCCAGTAGTACGTGATCTGCGTACTGAATTAGATAGTAATTGGAACTTCAACCACCATGTGTCCACATTGATAACAAATCCCTTATATGTGACACAACTCACAAGTAGGACCAGGCCATCCATAGTAAAATACATTATAATGCCATTGTACTCAGCCTCATCACACCAATAATAGAGTACAATGTACTCTTTTATATGTACCTCTCCACACATTTGCAACAGCTGGAGCAACTCCAGAGTTTTTGCACACTGAAGATAAATGGTGTAAACAAGAAGTCGTATGCAGAAATATTGAAAGCCCTATCACTACATTATATCTCCAACAGACTACTATGGGTCAATCTGTGTCTGTCCTAAAGGGCACCATACAATCTGGCCCTGATGGAAATGTTACACATTGTTAATGTTAACTGCTCAAGGGTCGCTCATTCCAAGAGTGTTAACCTAGCCTCTGATATAATAAATCATGAAGGGGAGGTAGATGCATGCTTCCCATTCACGTAAAGCAAAGGCATTTCCTGACCCTCTTCAAGTGCAACCTAGATCAATGGATGGTTAATCATGATTGCACTCCTGCTGTTGCACCCATGTCCCTCATGGATAGAGGCAGTTGATATTAGATAACATAGCATAGTCACATACCTGTGTGAACCTTGTTCACATAACTATTGAAAGTTATGTAAATCATGTTAAATATGACTAGGCATGTATGGGATCTTGGGACTTTAGTCTAGGACCCTCCTATGTACCTATAATTCTAGGAAATTAACTTGTATCCTAGGTACAGAGCCATGGATACACACTAAATGTGTCACGGATGTACCAGTACATAATGTCAGTATTACCATTTGATAGTGTGCGTGAACACATATGCATGCATGTCAGGATTTTGTGGTAGTTTGCAATTTTTCATGGCAATGTCTAGGTGACAGTTATCATGTGGCACAAGTATTGTGTTTGACATGTGCTGATAGAAAGTGTGCTCCAAGTATTGTTTGGTATGTGAACAATATCACAGTGACAGCTTCCTTAATCATTGATGCTAGACTTTGCAGTGCTGTAGTTTCTGTGCACATGGGCATAACTGATGCACAGCAATCAGTCTAACATAGTACTGTACCATTCATTATAAAGGATCACATCTTAATTCACACCTGTGCCATTCATTATAAAGGTGTTTTAAGTGTTGTTATCCATATGACCAGTACCAATGTCATTCAGGGATGCCTTACTCAGGTGTATCACTTTTGGCACAGTGAGCTCCCACATATCTTGTCAGCCATAGATAAGAATACTTTGTGATGCATAACCAGTAGGAGTTAAGAGTACAGACTTCCTTCCAAGGTCTTCTACAAGATGCATGTGTGATATATCTTTCTGTGATGCACCCAGTAAATACGCAGCTTTTTGACAACATTGATGGCATGAGTTACATTCTTGAAGGTGTTGATTGTGGCTTGTGTGCCATGCAAACCTCTCAACTGGCAACAATTGCCCCTAATTTAAACTACAGGTATAACACTGTACCTCTTAACATCCTAAAAAGTGGTCATTTTTGAGGAAGGTGTGTTGAATTCCCTACACTACAGCTGTACAAGTGGGCTCCTGCAGAACATGTATAATAACTTACCATCACATATTTTATGTCAGTGTCACAGATTAATGGTGGTATTATTTTAAAATTGTCCGTGATTGTGCCTGCTTCTGTCTAATGTTGTCCATGAGTCTATTGCTATGTGTCCCTGATTGTTTGAGAGCTATGCTGACATTTCAGTCATATTCAAGCAAACCTTCGCAATATGCACATACCCCTATTGTACATACACCCCAGGATTCATGAAGATCAGCTCAAGGATGGTTTTAGCCTTGCGCCGAGTGTCCTCATTACAGATGGTACAGCAGGGCCATATGATGTCCTCATTACAGATGGTACAGCAGGGCCATATGAATATGTATGAGGGCGCGCTGCCACACCCTCGACGTGCACAGGAAACGTGTGCAAGTGCAGAGGGTGTGTACAAGTGCTCTACAGAGATGTACACATGCCCCGACAGTTGCACAAGCCTGCCTCTAATAGTAAGTCAGTAATTCAGTGTCTATGGATACCAAAATGTATGCTAAGCGTACATGAGTGTCCACGAACAGTGAAATAAAATCGAAGTAGCAAACACACAAGCAAGTAGTGGAATGTTGAACCCCGTCCCTAGAACCTTCACAATTAGATTCCCCGTATCCCTATTTTACATTTGTATTGCTGCAATATCGAAAGTGTAAGCAAAGTGCAGCATGTTTGCGTGTCACTGCCCTCCACCGAGCGTAGCCTACACATCAAAATCATTCAAATAGAGAAAAACATGCGGAATCAGCGTAAATGTCAATTGTGTAGTGTTTAGAACATACACCTAATGAACAAACATTCACAGTTTGAGTCCAACAATAGCAGATATCATTCTCCATGTGGAATGAATGTCATTTTGCTGTAAAACTGACATAAGAGTATTCCTTGAGATGTTTAACTAAATGTCATTTAATCAAAGTGGTACTGTCATAATGAATAAAGCACTAGTAAGCAGGTGTAAGCACAAATAAGCAGCAGTAAACATATGTAAGTACCAGTAAGAAAGTCTGAGAGCACTTGCATGGATGTAAGCAGTGCCCAGCATAGGAAATGTATATAAGTATGTACAGATATATAATATATAATCTATATATGTATATATATATATATATATATATATATATATATATATATATATATATATAAAGAATGAACGTCATAACAATAAAGCATACAAAAGGAATGAGAAGGGAATCAACAACAACTCCAGTATTATATAGCACTGTCAGTGTATGTCATATCAAGCTGGGCAGGAGTGAGCAAACCAGTACTACTCACACCACAGGCAGGATATTACCAGTGGGAGTAACATTGTTGATCTACTAAGTCTACTTTACAATCAGAGGGTAGACCCTGGTGGGACTACCCAAAAATTGATAGGCTGTTTGGCCATCCGACCAATACACAAGCAAGGGCAGGTATGTTCAAGGACTAAATGGTGGGAGAGCCTGAGAATACATGGGTTGGGACAACATACATGTAGGGCCCCTAATGCTAGGGAGAGGGCAATGTGTGGAGGTGTGTCATGGCTACGATAGCAAGTGGACAATGGATGGTATGTGTGTATGTTAAACTCGGGTGGGGTGGAGGAACTATGGGTATGAAATTATGTTTTCAGGCGTGTCAGGGTTGGATGGGCTGGTTCTAATTGGACCACTTCATGGAGGTCAGCGAGTTCGTTATAAGTATATATGCATAAACACATGCATTCATCTATATGTAGAAGTACATTCCCTGTAACACATTCATTCCATTTGCAGACATAAATAACATGAATGTGCCCTTATAAACCTCGACAGTAGATAGAATAATAGGTTGTGCATAAGAGGGAAGGAATGAAACTGCTAAAACGCAAAAGTGTGTACAATGTCCGAAGTCAGTGCTGTGCTGAAAAAACAAATGTGAGGACTTCCTCACACATGGAATCATTCCTGTGATGTGCCCGCTATGGCAATGCCAATTACTAAACTGGTCTATTTGTAAAAGAATTACACTGAACTCGTACATAATTAGGCTCTCAAGTGTAATGTGTGCGTTACTACATAGTAATGCTTATTAATTTATTGTAGTGTCATGTTAACGGGAGTAAGGATGTAATGAAGTATAGAGTCTAATCTTGAAATAAAGACATGCGTGTCCCATGTGGGACAACCAAAAATTGCGAATAGTGTCATTTTGTTCAGTTGTGGACTAAAAGTTTGTGATTTCTAAGGATACATGGAGTGAGTCAACCGATGGGATGGGTCTACAGGAGTTGGGAGTGGCCAATGTGTAGTGGTGTGGATACACCGTGAATCCAACTGGAGAATGGATGACTGCAGTGTTACTGAGGTGTTGGGGTGGTTGGGGAACCAGGAGTCATGGGTATATGGGTATATATGCAAATGAAGCAGCACAGCAATAGTGTATTGGTTAGAGCATGCGCCTAATGAACAGACATTCCTGTTCCGAATCTCACTGCAGCACATACCATTTACCATCGGTAATCTGTATATGAACATATTTCAACATTTGTCCACTGTATAACCTGCAAAATAACAATTAAAAGTGAACTGGAGTGAAATGTCAGTGTCATAATGAGTAAGGAACTAGTAAGCAGGTTTAAGCATATATAAACACCAGTATGCGTTTGTAAGTGCGTTTGTGCGGGGTATGCATTGCTTTACAGACACCCACACACATATATATATGTATATATATATAAAAAAAAAAATATATATATATATATATATATATATATATATATATATATATATATATATATATATTTATATAAAACTATATATATATATATATATATATATATATATATACATACACACACACACACACACATATATATATATATATATATATAGTTGCAGACATATACAGGTATATATATATATATATATATATATATATATATATATATATATATATATATATATATATATATATATACATATATGTGTGTGTGTGTGTGCATAGATATACACAGATATACAGCTATGATAGGAAACAGCACACAAGAATGACATATGTTCAAAGGCTTTGCCAATGGAAGTGAGGGGCCCAAGCAAGAAACATGGAACACATAGCATGACCTTCCACCGCCCCCCAAGCCGGACACAGGAAACATACACACAAACCCGCAAACAATGTAAATAGTCCACTGCTCCCTAGACCACAGGCAGGATACAACCGGGGGGGGGGTACACAGTGCACCCGTGAAATCTAGTCTTGGAACACAGACAGGAGCGTCCCTTGTGGGACAACCCAAAAATTGACATAAGACCAAAAGAAGGTGATACGCCGAACATTCTTTCTGGGGTGTGTACATACCCAGAATACAAGGGTGGGAAAGCCTGATGACCCATAGGTCGAGACAATGTATGACATGGGTCCTGTGAAGTGGAGAGTGGGCAGCATGTAGTGGTGTGTTCAGATCCGACCAGGACCCAGAGTAAGGATGGGTGCTGTAGAGGAGGTGCAGGTGGGAGAACTATGGGTAGCTAGTTATGGGTTTAGGTGTGCAGGTGTTGGCTGATGTGGACCTATATGGACAGCCCCGGGGATGTAAGCAAAAGTGTTCATTGGGCAGAGGCATCACCCAACGAGCAGCCACACCCGCTATGAGTCCCACTGCAGCAAAGTGTGATCTACATGGCAAGGAATGGAATAACCAGATGTAGATGTATATATGTAGAGGTATGTGTGTCTGTATATGTACCCATAGTGACATAGAGATATACCTCTCCCTCTCCATAGTAAAAAATGTATACATACAGAGACAGAATACATATACATACCCGCATATAGATATATACATATGCAGACACCCATAGACCCATACGTTGTTAGATATATATATAAACAGCAATATATAAATATATACACGTATGAATACATATACAGATATATCTGTATATAGTAATGTATATATATATATATATATATATATATATATATATATATATATATGTATATGTATATACATGTTGTATATTGCTAGCATATGATACAGCAGTTACGAATTAAATATGTTCACAGGCCATGCATATGGGGGTGAGGGGTCTAATCAACAAACGTGTAACACGTAGCATTAACCCAACCCCCCAGCTAGGCCGGTGAGACATACAGACACAGTAAAAGTAAAAACACCACTGCTTCCCAGACCACCGGCAGGATACTACCAGTGGGAGAGACCTGCCAGGTCTAATCTTGTAACAAAGACATCAATGTCCCTTGTGGAACACCCCAAAAATTACCGATCATCGGAGTCAGTCCCTGTAATGATTCATTAAACCAGGCTGTAGATGTACACGGACCAGTAGGTTGTGCAAGCACGTGTGTCCTGACACTCGGAGAGTGGGCAGTGTGTAGTGGTGTGTTTATAACCCACCTGCACCCACAGTAAGGATGAGTACTGTAGAGGAGGGGCAGGTGGGGGAACTATGGGTATGCAGTTATGGGCCTAGGCGTGCAGGTGTTGGCTAGCGCAGTTGTATTAGGACCGCCCTACGGATTAAAGTAAAATTCTGAAATGGGCATAGCTTACGCCCATACCTCTCAACCCCAAAGAGCAAATCCACTGGACAGGACATAAACCATTAGGGGAACAAATGGGGACCATACTTCTCAACTGTCCCTGATTTCTAGGGACGCCGCTGATTTTGACTCAAATTCTAACTCTGTCCCACTCCCTCCTAAAACTAGTGACTTTTGAAGGAAAGACGGTGAATTACACGTAATGAATAATGACAACAATTAAGAGTTATAAACTTCATTTACCTCAGAAAATGTGTATTAATTCATATGCTCTGAGTCTGTCAATGTGTCAAGTTAATAGCACTAATATTTTAAATGCGTCCCTGATTGTCCCTGATGTTGTCATGATTTGTCCCTGATTCACAATGATATTTGTACCTAATTGTATGAAAGGTCTGATAGAGACAGAAAGCACATATTCTACTTACAACCTTAGAAAGATGATAGAATAATAGGTATGCAGTAACATGACTCTGCTGATGGATGTGGGTTCCAAAACCCAATTACTTGTTTGTATTGAATGGTGTCAGTTCCCATGTATTAACCAGACAGATGCAGATTGTAAGAGGAACACACCAATAGTATGAGTCAAACTCTGGACAGGCCGCGGATTCCGTACAGTCGAATGGCATGCTTACGCCTAATGGGCAGCCATTCCCAATACTGTAGGCATGTAATCTGATGTAATAGGCATCTCAAGGTAATATCATAGTCCTCACTCCCACCCAGGGGTGTGAGTGTCTGATGCAAACACCAAATGCAGTGCATTTGCAAGTGTGGGAGCAAGCGGGTGTAAGCCTGTTTGGCCGCTGGTATGCAAGTATCACACTGGTGAAACAATGTAGAGGCTAACTGAGTATAAGAAACTGAAACCAGAGGTTAGCATTGCTTAGCTCCGCGCAAACCCACGCACAGCCACTCCCAACTGCTTTAAAGTGCCTTAATCACGCTGTATCCAATGGCCTTGTTCTGCCCAGCAACAAAATAAATGGCCTCTGCAAGGCTCGAAACCAGGACCCTACACACCACAGACAATGCGATTTGCCACTAAGCCATGGCAGATATACAGACATTGAATGTTATCACAAACATATCCAGCATAGTCATTCAACAGTATAGGAAATGTATTCCAAGTAGATGTATGTGTGTGTCTTTATGTCCAGGTATAGATACATACAGATATATATATATATATATATATATATATATATATATATATATATATATATATATATATATATATATATAGATAGAGATATATCAAGAACATCCCATGTGACAACAAAGCATTAAAAAGGAATGGAAAGGGAGACCCCAGCAATGCCTGTATTATGTAGTGGTGTTGTCTTATGTAATATCAAGACTCCCTCAGACAGACATGTGTCATTAATACACACAAACATGTGTACATTGGCCAAATACAACACCAGTATCTGTCCAATCATTATGTGAGAACAGTACTCTTGCAAGGTGCTGTGTGCGACATCATCATCATGAAATAGGTAAATGGGGTAACGATAGTGACGTGGGTACAATGGGGTCATCTGCATCACGTGTACCTGGTTCCTTTAGGAGTCATGTGCATACCATGATCGTGTGCCTGAGAGACAGGAGTGAGGACAACTGGACTATGTTGTGATGCAAATTAAAAAGGTTACATGTGTCCAGTGGACATGTGTGTGAAATGGACAGGTATGTATGGGGAAAATGTTGTTCTAGGAATAGATTGGCCTTTTGTTTCCATAAGGTGAGAGGGAGAAGTGGGGGAAGGAGAGTAGGTATGCTCGTGGAGGATAGGTTGGGAAGGATGACAGACAAGACAGCATACACGGTCAGTATATGACACATGTGTGGGGATGCACCTTGGACGGGGAGGGGTGTTCGGCAGTCACAAGCCCATGAGCCCCCAGATGGAAACAGTGGGACAGAGGTCCCACCCATGAGCAGCCACCACTGCACCAAAACAGCCGCAAAGGTGGCTGTGCTGGGGGCTGCCTAGGGGGGGCAGGCTCACCTTCTAAATGTGACACTCTACCCTCAAGCTGGCGTATCTGGCCTTGAATACCCTTATTGAGCCCCCTACACACCACGTCTGGGACTGTACGATAGCAGACAAGTTCCTGTCTGGACCTGCTCCAAGTGGGGACAAACACCATCCTCAGTGGCAGTTCCACCAGAAGGTGGTGCAGAGCCGACAGAGGTGGAAGTCCAAGGCTGGGCCCCAGATGTGCTG
>NC_056732.1:1688337620-1688547620 GCF_019279795.1 Protopterus annectens | reverse complement strand
CTGAATACAGCCACAGTCACATATGGTAAGAGTACTTAATATTACAGTATATGGACTGTGTGAACAACACCATCCTCATATGTGCCACCACACACCAACCCTACATATACTGGGCCAGTACACAGTGTATTCTGATGCCTGACTGAGGTATGGGACATGTGTCGGTCTGCCCTACAAACATGTACGCTGATAGGGTACCATACACTGCAGCAGCATGCATCACAAAGCACAGGACCAACAACAACGACATCTACCACAGTCTGTACACAGGCCAAGGTACATATTCACATTACACACTCTGTCGACAATCACCATAAGTACACATACCTCACTACTGTACACACTACAACAGAATATCCAGGTTTTGTCCTCAAATATAAGGCCTACTAAACATAACATGTCTAGCAGTCTGATATCTCACTGGCTTGTTATCAGGTATGATGTCAGTAAATAATGATGTGCTGAACATATGCTCCTCTTACTGCATTACATATGGACAAAGGATGACAGAGTTGTGGCTGGAGGCACTAACACAGGACCAATATTGGCATGTTGCTGTGAAAAAAACACACATTTACTGGTGTAACAGGTTTTGTTGTGACATATGTCTACTGAGGGATATGAAGTCAGTAACTCACATGGTTGTCACCATGTACTGACTGCAGTCCTCAGAGTATGCTACTGCATTTCTTAAGATAGGAAATGTGTGAGTAACACAACACATGTAAGACTCCACACAGTGGCCAGTCTGCAGATAGTCCTACAGGTGGGAGTTTCCCCAACCACATAACACTGTCATGACACATATTAAATCATGTAGAACAGCCATATCCACACAAACCCTGTTAAACCAACATTACTTCAAATGTAGAAGAACAATACTTACATTCTGTCCTCATGTCTGAAGCATCCCCCTCCTGTTTGTTGGCCTGTCTCCACAGTGCATTTAGTAAGAGGTATATCCAACTACCCTCTGCTGTGATGCTGTTTGTCAAACACCCACATGAAGTCCTGCTCACAGTGAATGAAACGGGCCAACACCCACATGATGTTCTTCATTATAGGAGTGTGTTTCCATGCAATTGGCTATAGGAATGATATCACAGCTGTTCCACATGCAATCAGCTAGTGGGGGACTGCAATTCGTGCACAGGCCATCAGCTGATCATGAATATCACTTACAAAACACAAGCTACTGCCTAAGCAAAGCAGGTGTACTTTTTCACATCCACCAGAGAGGGAGTGAGAGAGACAGACAGAGACAAAGTAAGAGGGTAGGAGAGCAAGAACTAAGCATGTTTGTGTCACACACTTACCAGTACTGGGTTTCAAACCCCTGCCTGACTATGTATTGCTATTACATTGCTATGCAGTTATTGCACATGACACGGAACTTATACATGGGAGAGCTGTTCAAAGGTATCTTTGAAGGTGAGTGAAATTGGCAACAGTGATAAAGGAGGGATAAGGAAAGTGTAGTACATGTGGCTATCCACCAAAACAGGTATCAAGGACAACACAACCATACTCTCTCAGGGACTCACACACATTATCACAGTTGGCAGGGTCAGGATAAGAACTCCTAACTAACTAGTTTGCTACACTACAATATTACACAAGTATCACATGCGCCACAGAGCTTATCAGACTGATATATGGCCAAAGGGTATGTCAAGGTGACTGGCATAAGAAAGCATGCTACAGTAGGGCAATGGAGGTGTAGTGAGTGTGAATGGCTTCAAAATCATTAATCTCCACAAAGACACACATTTGCCAGTACTGAGATGCATGGGCTCATTGCTTCACAGGTGTGTAGTACTTGACTGTGCCAGAAGGCTGTACAAGGCTAGGCAAAAGTTATACCTTGGCATCAGGCCACATGACAATTGTCTACATTGTGGCTCAGGGGTGTAGTCCCTGGATCGGCCCACGCAGGTGGGTACTCTGTCCATACAGGGGCATGTGTATAAGGCATGGTATTCCCTTTGTGGTTTACATTTGCAGACTCTACAGTTGTTGCAGGCGTCCAGTGGGGAACATAGCAAAGGACCACTGTAAGCAAATATTTGCCTATTGTAGGGATGGAACAGGGTGTCATGTCCTCTTTAGTCTACTGCAATCACACCGTGGTTACTATCTGTGGGCAATATGCAGGGCACTACAAATATAGTGGTTGTTGCCTAGCCAATTATGTTTGTGTATGAGACATGGGTGAAGAGTGTTTTCTGGATAATACAAGGGTTGCCCATATTGTTCACCGATCCATAACGTCACATGTTGGTTGGTATGGATTGTCTACACCAGCCTCTCTGCTGTTTGACATCTGTTGTCCTTGTAAGGTGGACATTGTGACTTATAGTAGATCCTCCATATAAGAATTTTGCAAAACCACCCCACAATGAGTCCTGTTATTACACAATCACAGCTACCTCCCCACAGGATACTGACGACAAACACACACTTGCCAATAGTGAGATTCAACCCCCTACCTAGTTATGTCTTGCTACTATAGTGTACCACATTTATCACATATGCCACGGAGCTTATAGGGCTAGCCCTACTCAAACAGTGTATTTCAAGGTGAATGACATCAGCAGGCTTGCTAAAGTAGGGCAATGGAAAGTGTAGTAACTGTGAATGGCCTCAAAAGCATTGATGCTTGCATACACACACACACACACACACACACACACACACACACACACACACACACACACACACACACACACAGTTCTACAGTTGTCATGCCTGGTATTAGAACTCCTACCTAATTAGCACATCACACTATAGCATTACACAGTTATAGCATGCACCATGGAGCCTACAGGGCTTTCCCTTCTCCAAAGGTGTATTTCAAGGTGAATGACATCAGCAGGCTTGCCAAAGTAGGGCAATGGAAAGTGTAGTGGCTGTGAATGGCCTCAGAAGCATTGATCCCTGCACACACAGTTTCACAGTTGCCACATCTGAGATTAGATCTCCTACCTAAGTAGTACATCACACTACAGAATTACGCAGTTATAGCACACCCAACGGAGCTTATAGGGCTAGGCCTTCTCCAAAGGTGTATTTTAAAGTGAATGACATCAGCAGCCTTGCTAAAGTAGGGCAATGGGAGGTGCAGTGACTGTTAATGGCCTCAAAAGCATTGATCCCTACACACACAAACACAAAGAGTTTCACAGTTGCCATGTCTGTGATTAGAACTCCTACCTACTACATCACACTATAGTATTACACAGTTATTGCACGTACCACAGAGCTTACAGGGATAGCCCTACTCCAAAGGTGTATTTCAAAGTGAATGACATCAGTAGGCTTGCTAAAGTAGGGCAATGGAAAGTGTAGTGACTGTGAATGGCCTTAAATACATTGATCCCTGCACACACACATAAACAAGCACACAGAGCTTTACAGTTGCCATTCCTGGCATTAGAACTTCCACCTAACTAGTACATCCCACTATAGCATTACACAGTTATAGCACCTGCCATGGAACTTAGAGAGCTAGCTCTTCTCCAAAGGTGTATTTCAAGGTGAATGACATCAGCAGGCTTGCCAAAGTAGGGCAATGGAAAGTGTAGTGACTGTAAATGGCCTCAAAAGCATTGATCCCTACACACACAAATGCACACACACAAACAGACACAAACACACACACACACACACACACACACACACACACACACACACACACACACACACACACACACAAAGTTTCACAGTTGCCATGGCTGGGATTAGAATTCCTACCTAACTAGTACATCACACTATAGCATTACGCAGTTATTGCATGTGCAATGGAGCTTATAGGGCTAGCTCTTCTCCAAAGGTGTATTTCAAGTTGAATGACATCAGCAGGCTTGCCAAAGTTGGGAAATGGAAAGTGCAGTGACTGTGAATGGCCTCAAAAGCATTGATCCCTACCCACACAAGCAAACACACAGAGTTTCACAGTTGCCATGTCTGGGATTAGAACTCATATGCAACTAGGACATCACAATAGATAATTACACAGTTATTGCATGTGCCACAGAGCTTATAGGGCTAGCCATTCTCCAAAGGTGCATTTCAAGGTGAATGACATCAGCAGGCTTGCCAAAGTAGGGCAATGGAAAGTGTAGTGCCTGTGAATTGCCTCAAAAGCATTGATCCCTACCCACACAAGCAAACACACAGAGTTTCACAGTTGCCATGTCTGGGATTAGAACTCCTACCTAACTAATACATTATACTATAGCATTATGGAGTTATAGCACGAGTCACTGGGCTTATAGGGCTAGCCCTTCTCCAAAGGTGTATTTCAAGGTGAATGACATCAGCAGGCTTGCCAAAGTAGGGCAATGGAAAGTGTAGTGACTGTGAATGGCCTCAAAACCATTGATCCTTACACACAAACACACAAGTTTCACAGTTGCCATGTCTGGGATTAGAACTCCTATCTAACTAGTACATTACACTATAGCATCATGCAGTTATAGCATGCACCGCGGAGCTTACAAAGCTAGCCCTTCTCCAAAGGTGTATTTCAAGATGAATGACGTTAGCAGGCTAGCTAAAGTAGGGCAATGGGGAGTGCAGTGTGTGTGAATGGGCCATAAACCATTCCTCTGGAAGCACGCACACAACACTCAGTCACACACAACATTACATTTGACAGGACTGTGTATAAAACTGCTAGATGAATGATGACTTGTACTGTCATGTTACACAGTTATCACAAGCACCACAGACACTATAGTGCTGAGGGTTACCAGAAGCAAATGTCTACAGTGATAGACATTTGCACATCATGTGATATTGGCCAATTGGATGTGTGCTGGGTGGGACAGGCCTCATGATGGGAAGCTCTTTGTCACTGTCTGTCACTCTCTTCCCCACATCTATGTATGTGTATGTTTGATCTATTATAGTGTGTTGTCCTTGGATATATGTGTGTATTCCTATCCAATGTGTGTGCAAAGCATGACTGGTGTGCAATGTGGAGTGTGTGCACAGACATCTGCGACTGACAGATATGTATAGTCCACTGTTGTTGCTAAACATGGGCTTCATTTCTTTAAGTGTGGGAGCATGCCCAGTATGACCCTTCTGTATTTTGTTGTCAGACATGGACTTCGTTTCTCTAAGTGTGGGATCATGCCCAGTATGACCTTCTGTATTGAATGTGTGAATCTATTTCACGTAAGTTGTACTCCAGTGCAGGCATTTGTGTTCTACACCTAAAGCTAGCAACCTGTTTCTGCAGGATATCTGTAGACAGGTTGACAATATGGGGTCACAATGGAGAAAGGATAGTGGGATACTGTAAATAATTGTGTCTGTGTGCTGCTTCTGCTGCATAGTTTTGGTGTTAGCAGAGATATTCGGACATATGTACTGTTTTACACTGTGATGTATTATGTCATCAACTACTGACAGATATATGTATTTGCTCACAATAATTTCCTGGGGAATACAAGATGAATGAAGCTGTGTCAGTATTGTGGTCTGCAGCCTGCATATTCTTGCACAATCATGCCATTCTGTAGGGGTAGCTGCAGACACTTGCTGATGGGTCTGTGTAAATGGTTCAGCACCTTGGTACTGTGGTGGCTGAGGATCCCATGCTTGTACATCTATCGACATGACAGAATGGCCATATCCTGCTGTTGCCATACCTCACAGCTGTACAGATTCACACAGGTTACCCAGAGGCAGGGCTTATATTTCTGGTCATTACCCCTTCACATTGTGGTTTACGAGCAGGTTTGTAGCCACCCATTCCTGTGTTTGCAGGCAGGGATAGTATGTGCACACATCAGAGTTTCAGACTTCACACACTCCATGGCGTCCATGCTTCTATTCCCCCCCTGTTATTCTATCCTCTTTCTAACATCATGCAAACGATTTTTGATAAGTATCCCTATAGTTATCACTTCAACCCAGAAAAATGTAGGGATTGGTCCACAGTTCATGCAGTAGGACATGGTGGACATGTTACTGGGATTTGTCAACATGGCCTTACATTTGTGTTCTGTGGACTGTGTTATGTCATTATTTGGGAGTCCATGGGATAACATACATTGGCAGCATGGGCGAGACACAGGCCTTTGACAGAGGACTGTAGGGCATTCAGTAGTGTTGCAGGCTTTCTGCAGCAGGCCAATGCATTCTGTCACTCCTACAGTCCCAGGCTGCAAGCCACTGTATTCCCCTGGAGTGACAGAGTAGGTCTGCAAGGTGTTAATGGCAATAGTTTCTGTCCTTATTAATCCATTGGTGTGGACGCTGGCAGGGTGCTAGGGACACACCTACATGGGGCACCTCTTCAGCATGCTGCATTCTGTGGGTATTCCCATACAGAAGTGGGGTCATATTGCACTCATTTCCAACAGCAGGGATATGACATGTGATATTCCTGTGGCTGATGGTGGGGTGAGCTGAGTGAATGTGTGCTATGGAAGCTACTTGCAGCTGACTCACAGATATATGTGGGACATTCCCCTTATGCAGGCTTGTGCGTGGACATCAGCGGTTTCTGAGTACTTCATACCTGTGCCTTTTGTGGTCTGCCAGTGTTTGGCCAGACTACATCAGTATTCCATACTACACAGACAACTAATGTGCTGCTAACCTGCATGTACAAATTCAAAGATGTGTCCATTTGACAGTAACATTTTATATACCCTCTGTCTAGGGTACTTCCACCTGTGTACTGTTTGTATGTCTGGCCCACATTCATGCCATGTCCATCTTTCAGATGGTGATAGATATTACATCTGAACAATTAGTATGGATTACTGCTGGATTGTGTCTTGCTGGGATGCATTGTGTTTTGCACTGCAGTTGTGAGAACTTGGCCCTGTCTACAACAGTACTGGCCACTGGCCACTGGGACACAACCCTCCATGCCTACATGCTGACCACTTTTGCACAATATACAACACACAACAACCTAACACACAGAGCCTGCATATTGTACACATGCAACAATCTATCCTGATAATTTGGCCAGCTCAGGTAATCTGTACTCCACTGTTATTATACCCACACATGCATGTTACTGCATTTCTACATAGGATTGTGGAGGGGGGGGGGGCACAACTTACAACTGTAAACATTTGCTATGACCGTACTGGTATTTCAGGTACTCTGTTGGCTTCCATTTCATTCTGTATTCTGACCTATCATGTCGACTAGAGGCATATCACTGTACAGTTATTAGGTTTTATTGACCTACATTTCAGTTTCAGACTTCTTAGCCTTCAGAACTAACATCCCACTGCCTGACCTGTTGTAGTATGATTGTGTAGGTCTGGAGGGAGGCTGTGCTACATTGCCATGAGTCGGAGGCCTTAGCACAGCCTTTCTTTGTGTTCGTCTTCACATGTCCTGCTGGCTGAGACTGTTTTTGGGTATGTGAGCCTCATTGACATGCATGTGTGTGTCCTATGAACATATATTTGGCCCATCACATGTCCTGCAGTGGGTTTTGTCACCTTGTATAGTACTGCCTCCTGTGTTGACACCTGTATTTGTTATGGAATTCATGCTGCAGATATAGGTGTCTGCTATCTGCTGCCATCCCATTCAGCCACCCAATTCCCTTGCATGCTCACATCCGTACCATAGATACAAGTAGCAGAACATACTACTCCATTCAGCAATTGATAGTGAGAGTGACTTACCTTGCGGCTATGCCAGTATTGAGGATGGTGCTGGAGGGCTGACTATGTCGGATGCACATAGTACACTCCCTATACATGGTTAAGCACAGGCAGTGTCATGTTTGGTATCCCTTTTACTGTATGTGCGAGTCAGAGTGGGATGTCATTCCCTGGATTCCTACCGTGTCAGTGTATGTGCTATGCATTGCCTCTTTGCCAAGGCCTGGGCATACTGGGCATGCTACCTTTTGCCTACAGGGGCAGGCTCAGGTTGTTCCTCCTCTGAGTCACTCTGTGCCTGTTCTGGCCTTGGCAATGGTAGGGGGGGGGCTGTGTGGCCCTGCCCCATGCTGTTCCTGCTGCAGGTGTTTCCACAGGATCATATTGTATAGCATGGCACATACAATGACAATTTGGGTATATGTAGCTGGCAAGTACTACAAGGCTCCACCGGACATGTCCAGGCACCGGAACCATGACTTGAGCATCCTAAACACATGCTCTATTATGATTCTAGTCTGTGTGTGTGCCTCATTATGGAGTTCTTGTTTGGGTGTGTGTGCATTTCTGAAGGGTGTCATCAGCCACGGCTCCAGTGCATAACCAGCAACCCCCCACTAGGTGGCCCTGTGAGATGTCCCCACTGGCAAATCTCTGGCACAGCTGTGTCATATGCCAGATGTCAGAGTCGTGATTGCTTCCAGGGCTGCCAGCAAACACATCCATTATAATGCCCTGGGCATTGCACATGACCTGGCAGTTGATGGAGGGGAAGCCCTTGCAATTTATGTAGACTCTACCCCTCTCATCAGGTGGTGCTTTGATGTGTATGTGCATGCAGTCTATATCACCCACTACCTCAGGGTATTCTGCTATTTGGTGGAAGAGAAGCATATTGCTGGTCAATGCCTCACGGGTGTTGTGGAAATATATGTGCTCACTGGCATGTGCTGACATGGCATCCAGGAACTGGTGGAGTACCCTGGATGCTGATGCCTGTGAGATCCCCATGATATCCCCAGTTGGCCTTTGGAAGGTACCTGTGGCTAGTATTCTTAAGCCTACACATACCTTGGTATCCACTGGGATGGGTTCCCCTCTGTTGGTTCTGTGTGTATGGCATGGCCAGCACAGTTCAACAATTTGCTGTAGGAGGTCCCTGTCCACCCCATGGTGCTCCACTATCTCCAGCTCATGTAGCCCCTGGTAGGTTACCATGGGTCTGTACACTCTTCTCCTTCTCCTCACTGTGGGTTGGTCATCAGCCTTGTCATTATCACCACCCTCAGCCTCTTCCATGTTGATTTATGAAAGCGAAAGCAGCCCCTATAATTTTGCTGCATTTCTTAGGTAAAATTTCCCTGTTTGTGTACACTGGTGGTGTAGAGTTTGTGGGAAAAACAGAGGGAAAGGTGTTTGCATAGTTTATAGTAGTGTGCTAGGCTGGGCTGGGCTGCTGCCTGTGTAATTGACTGGTTCTGATACATTTCACCTGCCAGCTATGCTAGTTCACCTTGATTATCTTCCTACTGTTGTTTTTCCTTCCGGTTGCCTTCCTGTTTAAGCCCCAAGGCGCGCCGTGCAAACCCAGTGCTCAGATGTGAATGGAGCTGCTATTTCCTGTGTTTGTTTTTTTTTTTAAACCCGGTGCGAGCCATGCACACCCATTTAGGCAATGTAAACACTGTTTAGCAGAAACTGGCCCTCCCTGGAAATGATCAAAGTCTGCATTTCTTAGTGGAAGACAATACAGCTTTAGACACACTCTCTGCTTTAGCTGTGCTTAGCTAAGCGCAAACATGGGCCACAGGGCTCCAATAAGCTTACAGCATGCATGACACACACCCTTATGAAGTCATCTAGCTTTTAGGCTTACACCGTGGTCTTAATAAACCTACATGGTTGGGTGCAAGCTAGCACTGAGGGGAAATCTGTAATTCAGTATCATTGCCCTCATTTGCATAAGATTGACTGCTAATGCATGGTTACAAATCCAACATTCAGCCTTCCCCCTTAGCAGCCACTATTCCATGGTCTTATTGTGTTATGCATGCCTTTGACTATTATGGCAGAATTATGATTTTGTTTTAAAAGTTTATTTCCAGCTTTTTTTTTTTATTTTCGGCCTGTTTGCATACCGCTGCCCTGCACTTAAACGGCCGAAATCGGACCAAAAAAAAGTAACGTTTTATAATTTTGAAATTATTTTTCATGCCTATGGCCATATATTTGGCCTTTGGCATGCCTAACCCTTCTAATACATGCATTTGCATGAGCTGTCATGCCTCCATTTTGTAGTTTGCAGAAATGTATTCAGCTACTGGCTGAATACATTTCTGCAGTCTACACTATTCTTGCACAGACATTTGCCTGCTTCCTGGATCGCTAATTCACCTCATTTGCATGGTTTTCACCAGCAAATAAGGTAATTAGCATACAGGGGCTGTGTCCATGCAGGAATAATGCAGGAGCGCTCGTGCGCATCACAATAACTTATTCCTGGATCGCACGGCAGCCATATTGCCTGCAGTTGCTCTTGAACTATTCCTGCACACTGTGCAGAGCTTGCTGAATCCTGGGGGTTGTTTTATTTCTGAAGATTGTAAAACTATTATTCCTAAAATGTTTTGTAATAATTTGGAGCTTTTCTCCCTGGGCCTCCACTGGAAATGGGATTTTACCCAGTCAGACTTTCCCAGTGATCAAATGTCTATAAATAAATGTACCAGCTGCTGAACATAAAAATGGGCTTCACTTATTTAGCAAAAAATAGTTTTAAGATCTCTGAAGCTCAAGATATTCTGAATTTATTTGTTGATGAGTATACTGGAAGGAAAGATCTTCTGTTAGTTCCAACTTTCCTTGCAACAATATATCCTGTAAAAAAAAAGAGTTTGCATATACCATGGACAAATAAAACTTGTAGATAAGGTTATCCCTGTAAAATTTTAAATGTATCCTTTTGTACTGAGAAACTGCATAAAATGGTATTGTTAGAAATGTGACAGTATGGGTAGAGAATGTGTGTATTGAATGTAAGCAAGGAACTATTCTGAGTACTTTATATTCATTCAGGGAGTCCCACGTGTCCATATATGTCTTATATTTATTTAACATCTGCATATCTGTTAAAATGATGATTACATTTTTTTTCCACCTGTTTTTTCCCACTCTTTGCCCTCACTGCCTATTGATCATCATCCTCCCAGTCATTCAACCTGCTTAGTCTCAATAACCAGAAATAGGGGTGCCTGGGAGGTGTCAACATTCAGACAGCCATTATGAGTGGTGTGAGGATTTTTTTTCTTTTCTTCCCAGCCCTTACTACATAAAACCATGACACATCAGGGATATATATTCGATGGGCTATCCACGGAGGTTATCCCTTTACTTCCACAATGGACATTCCCTCCAAGCAGCCCTGGCCCTCTTTGCACAGCATGAGCATAATTTTCTTGCCTTCACCAGGGAAGTCACACTATCCAATGTGCCTCTGAGTCGACACACACCCGTTCCACCCACTGTACAGGTAAGCAGCCAGGCTCTTTCTCCCCTGCCCTACCCTTCCTGGCTCAACCAGTGACAGGGACACTAATCAAACTCGGTCATCTGAACAGGGACACTAATCAAACTCGGTCATCTGAGTCGCAGTCAGTGTTCCATCCCCCTGTGCCATAAAGCCAGGCTGTTATGTCACCTGTTATGGTACCCAAAGAGTGGCGTACAGCAACAGTGGTCCCTCTCCACAAAGGTGGTGCCTCAACAGATCCTGGAAACTATCGCCCCATAAGCCTGACTAGCTTGGTCTGCAAAGCTATGGAAAGGATCATCATGGACCTCATAAATAAAGATATTGGGGACCTACAGACACTGGCTCCTACCCAGTTCGGCTTTGTTAAGGGCAGATCCTGCCTCTTAAACCTGGTTGATTTCTTTGAAACAGTCACCAAGGCCATTGACGAGGGGAAAGTGGTCCACACAGCCTACCTGGACCTCGCAAAAGCCTTCGATACAATACCCCACTCGGGCATTATAGATAAACTCACCAGCTTAAATATAAACCCCTATGTCACTAGATGGGTTGCAAACTGGCTCAAGGACAGAACCCACATGGTTAGAATTGCTGGAGCCTTGTCAGACTCCGAACCAGTTACAAGTGGCGTCCCACAAGGCTCAGTCCTGGGATCTCTCTTGTTCGATATATATTTCTCGGAGGCACAGGCCAACACAGAAGGACTGTGGCTGACCAAGTTTGCAGATGACTGCAAACTGAGCACCATAATTGACTCTCCAGCCAACACAAGCATCCTCCAAAAGGGCCTCATAGAAACAGACAACTGGTGCCAGAGCCATGGCCTCAAGCTAAACGCCAAAAAGTGTATAGTCATCCCCTTTGGCAAAAACAAAGTGCCCACAAATTACCACATAGGTGGTAATCCATTAAGTACAGAAGAAGTAATTAGGGACCTGGTGACCCAAGTTGATAGCAATCTCTCATTTGACAACCACGTGGCCAAAGTGGTTAGAAAAACATTTTATATAGCCCACCTAATCATGAAGGGATTCACATCTAGATCAGGGGAGGTCATCGTGCCTCTTTACTCATCCCTCATCAGGCCCATAATTGAGTACAATGCCCTTTGGGATGTACCTTACCAGACACCTGCAGCAACTGGAAAGACCCCAAAAGTACCTCACCAAGAGGATCAAAGGGCTCAAACAGATGCCATATGCTGCCCGGTTAAAGAAACTCCAGCTCTACTCAGTGGCATACAGCCTGTTCAGAGGCGATCTGTGCCTGATGTATAAAGCCATGTCCAGCCCGGAATTAATGGACATGCTGCACCTCAGAAAATCCAAATCCCATCGAGCTACGTGCTCGAGAGACTTGAACCTCAGCACTGAAATAAATAGGACATGCTGGAGGGACAGATTCATAACCCAGAGGCTCCCTTCACTTTGGAATAAAATCCCAGTCCAGGTTAGGCAGAGTCCCTCATTGCCTCTCTTCAAGAGGAATCTTGATGAGTGGATGGAAGATCGTAGGTTTACCCCGGGTATCACTTCTGTATCACTGTTAGACAGAGGCACAGTATACTAACCTCGAAAAAGGGCATAGCAAAATTAATTTAAAATGGGTGGCGAAAGCCAAACACACTCTGGCTAGGCTTATAAATGCCCTAGGGCACATAGCCTAGTATGAACCTATGAACCTATGAACCTCTGTTGCTATATCTCTTTTTCAAAACTATGAAGTCAGCATACGCGGGAGACCACTCGTATAATCAAACAAATCAGATAAACAGTAGATAAACGCTTTCGCAACAAAGTTGCTTCATCTCATTTAACATAACAGTCACACATCCAGTTTAAATAATACAATCGATTAATCAACATTTCAACCTCCTTAACTTAAGGGCCGGTTTTAAAGGTACATTGCCATTCAACTCAATGCCCCTATGCACAGCTAAAGTGAGAATCCATTTAATCTCTAAATACTCAGTCGAAGTGTTAATATCCCTAACTTTCTTTAAAAAGTTAGTAGAACAACAGGTCTTCCATCACCTAGCAGTTTCTGAACAATAAGAAGTATAACATTCTAATGTCTGGCATTGTTGACTGACTGTACTCCACAATGGTTTACCACAAAATCAGTAATTTTACAAGGAGCAAGGCACAAATGTGAGGCAAAATTAGTGATGTCCTGAAAAAGGGATCATTAACAAGTATAAACTGACCTAAAGAATTTGGGTGTTTGAAAGGCTGTACAATAAACTTTGTGGTTATCTTAATTTAGTTCCCTTTTTTTATTTGTATGAGTGTATGTATTTATTTATTTGTTTATGGTCACTATTTGTCATTCAGCAGTCTACACACACACACACACACACACACACACACACACACACACACACACAAATATTGCTTTACTTCTAGCTGTCACCCACTGTTCTTGGTGCATGGGGAGGTGCATCCCAGGCTGCCTGAACTACCTCTGATCAGGTGGACAAAGTGTTGTAGTCTACACAGTACTTTTCTTCCAGCTGAATGTTTTTCTTTTTATTATGCTCTGCTGTTACTCCTGCAGAACTTTTCGAAAGCGTTTGCAGATCAAGGCAATCAATGTCATAGTTTTTATAGCCTAATTTTCTTCTAGTTGCTTTTAATTGCCCTTCTGTTCTCCCTTTGATGAACTTTTACAAAAGTGTTTTATTACTGACTGCAGGCAGCATAGTAATTTAAACGAACACATTGCACTTCTAATTCCCTGCATTTGCAGATAAAGAACATGCAAAACTGCCTTCTGTTACACCAATGAACTTATCTAAAGCAGTTTGCTAATCACTCCAAAAATGTTGTTTTATAAGCGTATAGAGCTTTTTTTAAGGTGAATCCTTATTTATTCACAAGTTGCACTTTTGGTTGTTATGGGATACCTTTTTACATATTTCTGGTAGCTGTTTTTTCAGGTCGTCATAGGCAATTAGGCAATGCGGTGAACGTGTACCTTCACAAACATATGCAGATGTGCGCACACAACTTTCCTACTGTGTTTCACCTATCACCTACAACACTTTTTTTTTTCTTATGGTGGGTTCTTTTCATGGTTAAAAATCAAGATATTTATATTTTAACACATGTAGATTTTCCTTTCAAAGTCAAACACAGATAACTAATCCTTCTCTAAACCTCAACTCCTTACTTATCTTTCTATTCTTATTACTTATTTCTGTGTCACAGGAAGGATGGAGAAAATTGATCATCTGCCTGTGTGCCATAAAGTGTCAGTGCTGAATCTTAAACAAAGAAATGTGACTGCCAAGAAAGTGCCATTAAATTAGAGCAACTATGATCACTCATCACACAGCTTGCAAATTATCAGTCTTTTTTGTTTGTGTGTGTTTTAAGGTGGGAATTTAGGTGATCTCATTTAGCTGATATTACAAGTATCCTGTCTGCTTTTATGTCAGTGGGTCTGTTTAAGTAAATTCATAGACTGAAATGTTTGGAAGAAAAATAAACCTTTTTGAAAACAAACCTAAAAAATAAGACATTTTCATTACAACTTATCTATACACTAACTAAATGGCCTGTTAAATATCATTTATTGATTTGTTTGATAATTATGAAAGCAGCTAGAACGATTTGCATTTAGTTCATTATCATTCCCATCAGAATTTTATTATTAGCCTCTCATTATGATATACTTATGTTTGCTTCTTCTTGTAACCCATAGACTTGGCAGAAATTGAATTCTTGCGAATAACACAGATGATCTATAGAACTACAAATGCGTAACAGCCCCGAAGAAAGCACATATGATCCATACTAGTTTAGTGCAACAAATTCATAATTAATTTTGGTAGAACAGAACACATATCAAAGCAAATACGAGTTCATATCTGAATTGCAGATCTCCATGACTTACGTGTTTACATAAAAGATAATTACCTTGCAACAGCCTGTAGGTCTGAGTTAAAATGATAGATTTATCAGCTGTACTTCTCTGAATGTGCTACACATTTAAAAGGGATATCTTACTTCTCAGATTGGCTAATTATCTCAGGGGCACCAACAAATCATTGTAGGATATTTATTTCACAAGCCAGCAGCCATTTCACACTGCAGCAAGGAATTATAAGTATGTCCTAATGAGGACTGCTTGACATTATAGAACAAGTAGATGGACCTCTGAGAAACAGCTCTGCAGTGTTTTCTCAGCACATTTATAACAATTCTGAACTGGTGTTTTATATTAAAAATAGTCTTGCTCATATGTTGTAATTGTTATTGTGAATTCAAGTTATTCAAAAACGCACACACATGTACATGTGCACAAACACCCATACACATGTGCACACACATGCGCACATACACATGCGTACACACAGACATACCCCCGACACATAAACACACAAACATGCACAAACGCACACATACACACACACACATGCAGAAACACACATGTACACACAGAAACGCAAGCACAAACACATATGGACGAACACATGCACACACACATGCAAACACACTCATACACAAACACACACACACACACGCATGCCCACACTTACATATGCACATGTGCACATACACACAAACACACACAGACACACAGACACACACACATACATGCAGACACACAGACACACACACATACAGACATACATGCAAACACACACATACACTTGCATGCCCGCACTCACATATGCACATGCTTACAATCACATGCATGCATGCAAACTCACACACACACACACACACACACACACACACACACACACACACACACACACACACACACACACACACACACACACACGCAAATACAATTTTTCTTCAAATACTTCATTGTCTATATTTCTTTGTTTCCTGTTGAAGCTATCATAGAATAAAGTAACCAAATATACTGGATTTATGCAGTCATTTTATTTTATTTGATACCAGAAGTAATTAAAAAACTGTCTGGTATGCAGTAAAGTATATGAAACAGATTAATTTCTATACATCATAGTATTTTCTCAATTCCACATATCCTATCTTATCTTAAACTCTTCTGTTGACTTTTTTCCTCTACTTCCCATGCCATAACAGTATTTTGTAGGTCAGTAATCCTCTCAGAGATAAAAATAGTGGAAAAAATCTAGTGAAAAGCTTGTGCTATAAATCCATATTATGTCCTGTCCTTTCTCTTCTGTCCTTTCTATTTAGCATAATTCTATCACAATTTCCAAATATAATTGTATGCACCTATATCATATTACCTCTCTCTTTTCTGGTCTGTAGAGAGAAAATTCCATCATATAAATCTTTGATGTATAGCAGGCATTTTCTCGAACCAAAAATATCTGACATTGAAACCTGATGGCTTTTTCACATGACTACTCATAACAATGTAGAATACTATACATACTAGGCTAATATTATACCAGTATTCTAATGTAAATACTGCACATATTATTTCAGACATTTTGATATTATTTATTGTTCTAATTTGTGGCCTGTATTGTATTATTATGCCATACCCAAGTTACTAAATATGCATAAATAAAAATAAATAAACCATACATTCCTGAAAGTATTACTTAGTGTCCCAGCCAACATATGGTACAACTGGCACAACAATTCTCTGCTTCATGAGTCAAAACTTGTAGAATACACCTTAATATGCTTTGCACTGGACTTGCCACCCTTTCACGTGGCTTCTTATTATTTATTTTAGTTATGGTAAGTACTCATAATTTTTTTTTCCATTTTGATTTTGTTAGCACTAGTAATGTCTTTTGGCTTTTCCTGGTTAGTTTTCGCCACAGCGAAACTCCGGTCCACTAATGATTGGCAGTAGATTTTTTATGGTGCCGAATTGCCAGCCCAATGCCTAACCTTCAAGGAAGGCACACCCATTCACACACCTACCTGCATGTCTTTAAACGTCACTTGACCACGGGGAGGACATGCAGACTCCACACAGAAGGTGCTCCAGCCGAGAATTGAATGTGCGAACCTCTTGCTGTGAGGCGACACTGCTAACTGCTGCACCACCGCGGCTCTCTCTCCTGATTCTGTTAGCACTAATCCTTTCAATTCACAATGTAAAACCTGAAGTTCTTTCACTAAGTCTCATCTGCTTTCTCACTATCTTTGCAACTCTATCTATTCTTTCCAAATTGTTCTTCTGACTATTGCTACCATCTTAATCTGATGCAATAATCTTTACCTGCAAACTGATTTTGTTTCTTTTTGTATCATACCGACACCCACCCCTACACACATGCACACACACGCACACACACAATCATGCACACACCAGACAGATATATGCACTCTCACACACACACACACACACACACACACACACACACACACACACACACACACACGCACATGCACACACACACACACACACACACACACACACACACACACACACACACACACACACACACACACACACACACACACACACACACACAGCAAACAGCACTTGGCTTTAGACCAAGCCTTGAGGTTCATCACCAGGAAACATTCTTGCTTATGTTCCTTTCTCCATATCTTTTTTTGAGTTCTGCTGTCTTGCTAAGGTTCAAGTCTAGCTTCTTATTCTTGTAGACACCCCTGACACTTTCAGCTTTTCTAACAGTCTCGTACATGCTAGTGAATTATATACCATATTGAACCAAGATAAATTTTGCCCAAAGGAGCTACTCTTATAATTTTGTAAACCTACAGATAAAGCTGAGTTACATTTGACTGACAACTTCATTTTACATGAAAACCACGTTGATTGTAATATTGTATATTATCACCCCACATGATGGATTATATCTTATGTAGGAGGGCCAGTTTGAAGGAGATTGGAGACTGTAAAGTGGTGACCGGAGAAAGTGTAGTTAGGCAGCATAGGATTGTGGTTTGTAGGATGACATTGGTGATCAAGAAGAGGAGGAGGAGGAGTGTGAGGGCAGCACCAAGGATCAAATGGTGGAAATTGAAAAAGGGTAATTGTGAGGTGGAGTTCAGGGATGAGTTAAGGCAGGCACTGGGTGGCAGTGAAGAGTTACCAAATAGCTGGGTAACTACAGCAGAGCTAGTAAGGGAGACGGCTAGAAAGGTGCTTGGTATCACATCTGGACAGAGGAAGGATGACAAGGAGACATGATGGTGGAATGAGGAAGTACAGGAGAGTATACAGAGAAAGAGGTTGGCAAAGAAGAAGTGGGATTGTCAGAGAGATGAAGAAAGTAGACAGGAGCATAAGGAGATGAGGTGCATGGCAAAGAGAGAGGTGGTGAAGGCTAAGGATAAGGCATATGAAGAGTTGTATGAAAGGTTGGACACTAAGGAGGGAGAAAAGGACCTGTACCGATTGGCTAGACAGAGGGACCGAGCTAGGAAAGATTTGCAGCAGGTAAAGGTGATAAAGGATAATGAGGAAAACATACTCACAAGCGAGGCGAGTGTGTTGAGGAGATGGAAAGAGTACTTTGAGGGGTTGATGAATGAAGAGACTGAGAGGGAGAGAAGGTTGGATGATGTAGGCATAGTAAATCATGAAGTACAATGGATTAGCAAGGAGGAAGTAAGCATAGCTATGAAGAGAATAAAGAATGGAAAGGCTGTTGGCCCAGATGACATACCTGTGGAAGCATGGAGGTGTTTAGGTGAAATGGCAGTGGAGTTTTTAACCAGATTGTTTAATGAAATCTTGGAAAGTGAAGGAATGCCTGAGGAATGGAGAAAAACTGTTTTGGTACCAATTTTTAAGAATAAGGGTGATGTGCAGAGCTGTAGTAACTACAGAGGGATTAAATTGATCAGTCACAGCATGAAGTTATGGGAAAGAGTAGTGGAAGCAAGGTTAAGAAGGGACGTGATAATTAGTGATCAGCAGTATGGTTTCATGCCGGGAAAGAGCATTACAGATGTGATCTTTGCTCTGAGAGTGTTGATGGAGAAGTACAGAGAATGTCAGAAGGAGTTGCATTGTGTTTTTGTAGACTTAGAGAAAGCATATGACAGGGTCCCTAGAGAGGAGTTGTGGTATTGTATGAGGAAGTCAGGAGTGTCAGATAAGTATGTAAGAGTGGTACAAGATATATACGAGGGTAGTGTGACAGCGGTGAGGTCTGTGGTGGGAGTGACGGATGCATTTAAGGTGGAGGTGGGGTTACATCAAGGATCAGCTCTGAGCCCTTTCTTATTTGCAATGGTGATGGACAGGTTGACAGACGAGATCAGACAGGAGTCCCCGTGGACTATGATGTTTGCAGATGACCTTGTGATCTGTAGTGAGAGTAGGGAACAGGTGGAGGAGACCCTGGAGAGATGGAGATATACTCTAGAGAGAAGAGGAATGAAGGTCAGCAGGACTAAGACAGAATATATGTGTGTGAATGAGAGGGATGATAGATGAATGGTGAGGATGCAAGGAGTAGAGGTGGCAAAGGTGGATGAGTTTAAATACTTGGGGTCAATAGTTCAGAGTAACGGTGAGTGTGGAAGAGAGGTGAAGAAGAGAGTACAGGCAGGATGGAGTGGGTGGAGAAGCGTGTCAGGAGTGATTTATGACAGACGAGTACCTGTAAGAGTGAAAGGGAAGGTCTACAAGAGGGTAGTGAGACCAGCTATGTTATATGGGTTGGAGCCAGTGGCACTGACAAAAAGGCAGGTGTTTGAGCTGGATGTGGCAGAGTTAAAGATGTTAAGATTTGCACTGGGTGTGACGAGGGTGGACAGGATTAGGAATAAGTATATTAGAGGGTCACCCCAGGTTGGAAGGTTTGGAGACAAAGCCAGAGAGGCACGATTACGTTGGTTTGGACATGTGCTGAGGAGGTATGCTGAGTATATTGGGAAAAAGATGCTAAGGATGAAGCTACCAGGTAACAGGAAAAGAGGAAGGCCTAAGATAAGGTTTATGGATGTGGTGAGAGAGGACATGCAGGTGGTTGGTGTGACAGAGCAAGATGCAGAGGACAGGAAGAAATGGAAACAGGTGATCTGCTGTGGCAACCCCTAACGGGAACAGCCGAAAGAAGATGATGATCACCCCACATGATATAACTAATCTAGTTATTAATAGTCTCTGTATTACCTTCTCTAACATAAATGTTAAATGGCCTTTAGTTACCTTTTTTCTTTCTACTACTGTCCTCCCATTTTTGCAAAGGTACCACACTTGTAATTTTACCCTCACCAGTCCTACTGCTATGAACAGCAATCTGTTGCAGGTATCTTTAAGGGAAACTTCCGCCATATTGACTAGATTCTTTAAGACATTAAAAGGCAATTAGTTTAATCTTTACTCTAAGTGCCATCAAGTCATTTAGTACCTCATCTCTTTAAATCATACTATCTACCTCACACCCTACACTTGCACCTTCCCTGAAAGGGGTTATACCCCCATCCGCAGTAACTTCACATGCTTGGTCCTTTATTTCCTTGATTTCTGAATGTCATTTATGCATAATTGCAGCTAATATTGTCCTATCCTTTTATTGAACTTTAATAGAAATATTTATCAAACAAGAATCCCACAACGGATGCATATCCTAGTGAAGAAAATGATTAGACTGAATAGACAGAACCTAACTTTAACAAACATGCATTGGTTTAGACAAAGGGACAGAAGTTTCCCCATACCACTGTTTATGGCATCTGTTCTGATACATTCCATGACATAACATATGATACTGGTAAGAGTTATGGGTCCTTAATTACCTGGATCTACACTGGGGTCACCCTTGAGTAGGGAAATTTTTATAGCAGTTGACAATCTGTCAGATACAGAATCAATTAAAAGACTGAGGTTGGACAGGTTAAGCAGGGTGTTACTATCATAACTAATAATATGTTTAAGGGAAGAACAGTCAGAATTCCTTATAGTGGTATACATTTTGATCATCACTATAACAAAAAGTGGGGTTAAGGGCTTCAGTGTGGTACCTTCAGGATGGGTAAATTAAGCAGTCAGCTGACCACAGAACAGAACATTGCCTGTTGATCTGATGTAGCAGAGATCTATCTAGACAAAAACACTGCTGTCTTACAACAGATCTCAGCTTGATAAACAGCAGAGTGAATATCAGGCCTCTACTTAGCAATCACAAGACCAAGTATGCTATAATTCACATCCCTGGTCTCCTAGATCAATGAGGTTTATTGTACATGGCCTATGGGGTGGCATCAGATATACATTATGGTGGAAACAAATCCATAGTGCATGCCATGCAGAAGCTTGTGTGGATCATCTGCTCTAAGAACCAAAATGAACAATGGAAAAAAAGCAGGAACAGAACATTTACAGAATTCATATTTCTGCAGTGCATGAGTTCAAGGTCAGAGTTCTGCAACAAGGGTAACTCTACTGCTAACCAAACAAAGTAGTGATTTGAGCAAGGCACTGCCTCAGCACCAAATCAGAAGTTGCTGTACAAGGCTAACACTGACTGTAGACAAAATCCCAAATTATACAGACAGATTGCTGGGACAAACCCATAAACGTTTCATCTGTCTAAATGTTAAAGCCACCTACATTTACTCAGCTTGAGATCACTAACACAAGAGTCAGCAATGATGTCCATAAACTCTTCAATGAATGTCCTTACACTATTGGGTAAATGGAAGGGAACCCAGACCTTTGATAAAGAATCACTGCCTCAGCCCCCACAGTGTTTCCTATACTTACTAAATTCCAGAGAATGGGAGGGATCTTCTGGGTGAAATAAAGAAAGAAATGTTCATCCTGCTAATTGTCCATAGTGTAGATTTGGTCAGCATTACACTGTAAGACCTGAATAACTTCCTGCTTGTTGTGAATGGACCTAGTACTTGCATACCGTACCTTTAGTGGGTCTGCCAGTGCCTATGTCACTAAAACCTATATTCTGTAACCAAATGGATCCTTAAGTGCATTACATAGGACAGAGGGTTGACCTGTATTCAATTTCATCTGAGTAATGCTTGATTATCAAACCTGATGGAACACCTGTACACTTAAGGTTTAAGACCATGAGTCATCTCCCTTGCTCCATCCTATGGCACTTATACAGTACCTTCTACAAGTGCAGAAGTTATCAAAATGGAGTGTTTGATGTTAAAAAAGTTAGAACACCATAAGAAGGTTCCTAAGATAAGAAATAATACCTTGAACCATACTTTAAATGGCAGACCTTAAGTAACAGCAGTGGTGAGTCTACAGTCCAAATAATACACATTATGAAGCAAACAGTAGTAGTAGTAGTAGAGTATTACACTATAATATGGAATGCCATAGGTTCTTGCCTGACCACTGAGTTTTCTAGTAAAGTAGAGGTAGAGTTCAGTGGGAGAGCATTTGACTGCAGATCAAGAGGTCCTTGGTTAATATCCAGGCACCCTGGTAGAGTGGCATTTTATCTGGCAATTAGCACAGAGTGTTAAGGATATGCACTTTTAAAAAGCTGCTGCCTGTGGTACAGGGTTTGATTCCTTCAGCCTCCATTTGCCTACTGTGTGACCTTAAGCAAGTCACTTAACCAGACAGTACTTTGGGGCAATCAGAAAATTGTGCTAGGCTCCTCGATGGTCTCCTGGACTGCATGCCAAGTAACTACATATGAACCTAAACAAGGTAGATTCAGAGAACACCAAAAAGTAAGATCTTGTTTCTTAATATCTCTGCTCTAGTATGAACTACAGCCACAGATAGGAGACACAGGTACTTAGTTTATAGGCTGTAGTATGGCCAAGGACAACACATAAAACTGGCACTATATGGTGACACCAATAACAAAGTTGCTGGCTGTAAACCTGTATCCAACTGTTGTGTCTGGGGTAAGATTTAGACTCATACCTCTCATCTGTCCAGATTTTTGCAGAATGTCCAGATTTTTGTCTTATATTTTTGGTCTGTTCCTCATATAGTTTGTGTTTTTGGGCAAATTAGTGAGGATTGAAGTCACTAAATAATGGCATAGATTTGAGGTTCAGACTTCATATCCTTCAAAAAATAAATGTTAACAAAATTCCTTGTTATTCTAATAACTTTCTAAGTTTATAAGAGCAATATTTAGAATCTGTCCCTGTTTACCTCTATCCCTCCATTATTTTAGGCTTTGTCCAGAATTTTGCTCTAAGAGGTTGAGAGGTATGTTAGACAGGATGTCTAGGCATCACCCTTAAAAACTCATGTAGATGTTTAGATCATAGTGTTTGATGCCTGTGTTTATGGCTGACAGTGGCCAAAGTTTGACCAACCCGTTTTAACTAGAAATAAATAAACAATAACTTACTTGTGTATTTTATTGTAATCATGTGTGGAATGCTGATAAATAAAAGGAATATCCCTTACCCAGCTTTACCTGTTTCATAAAAACAGAAAACAAGCATGATCATTAGAGATTAGCCCATCCCTTCAGTGGTAGCCATATATCTCAAGGACAAATTATGCCAAAGAAATGCAAAAAACCTGGCAGTTGATGAAGTAACATTATTAGCAAAAAGAAATAGCTTTAAGAAACCTTTATATAAAATGCCATATACTCTGATAAAAGAGACAAATTCAATGAGAAACCATTAAGATGGATTACATGGTACTGAGATAGCCCATTTTCACTGGAGCAGAGCATCTGCCTTTGCCATTGATGGCCAGTGGTTGAATATTGATTCTGTCCTACAAGGCCTGCTGGGTTGAAGGAGGAGAAGGACAGATAAGGCATTGCTTGATCACCTTTTCCAAAGAAAAAAGAGCTTGCAGAGTTTTAAAGGTGGCAAATCAACCTATAAAATTCCACTAAAAGAGAGGAAGTCCTGGTTAAGGTGAGGAGAAAACTTATCTTGGTGGCATACTGCTCTTACATGAGTGAGCATCTAGGTTTTGCAAATTGTACTGCACACTGATTCTAGAAGTGTTGCTAAAGGACTGTGTGAAAACGACAAATAGAAGGATGGTGCCAAGCAGTTTTGCCCTGATCACATTGCCCACCTTCTCACCATTCAGGGGGCAAACTCAGGCAGAACAACGTAAAGACAGCACTAGCAAGAAGATAAAAATAAACAAATACATTTGGCTTGATAATAATGAAAATGCTTCATAAGCGTAATATTACCAATATTAGCATAACTATTATTTTCAGAAATTGCTATAACTTTTCAGGAAAAATATGTAGAATTCCTTGAATGCTTTACAATAAGATTGAATTAATGCAGTGTTTTATTTTCTTTCAAAATGTCTGGAGCAGGAAAAAAGGCAAGTATGCACAAGTACTTAAAAATATAACATCATCTTATGGGTATTATAAAAGTCTACAAGTGTGCATATCAGAATCAGGAGAGACACATATCACCATATTGGCAACAAATATTTGTTTTCTGGAATACTTTTTGAAGGTTGTTTTCAGAATTGTATGGTACATTCAAAACTCTGTGCAAGATTCAGTCTCTTCACAAATAGGGTTAAGGGTTATATACATTTTTTGTGAAGAAAGACTAAAATTAACAACAAAGTACATCATGGTGACTGTCTGCTGGATCACTCTAGGAGTCAGCAGCAGCTTGTGAGAGGGGGGAGAGCTTAGTTAACTAGCCTGCAGGATGCCAGTGGAATTAGTTCAACTTTCAGGTTCATAAAAAAAATATCCAGAGTTACAAAGTCTTAAATAAAACATATCACACACACATACATGCTGGAATATATTTTTTTAAATTACTTAAGCAGCCACAATCTCAGTTGCAGTTGCTTAAATTATTACTTATGCTGCTTGCAGACTTACAGTTGCAAAGACCAAGGAACATTCATACATCATATCACAAATTGCATTACCGACTGAAGGAACAGCATTTAATCGGCCATGGTAGAGACTGTGACTGCTTAAATGATTACAAAGACTGCTTGCAGGGACAAATCAAAATGTCTTGTACAGTGTTGATTACACCCCTTAACAGTTTGAGTTGAGGGCAGTCACCCCTTCATTCCACATTACCTACAGCTTTGCAGTGCCCCCCCAAGAAAATGCAGGCTTGTTTTAACCAAGAATGCTGAAGAGTAGCAGAGGATCATTCACACCCTGCAGGAGGAATTCTGGATCCTGCCAGAAGTTCAAAGACAAATCCAAGAAGTGGCTGCATTTGAGATACAGGAGATAAGGGCCAGCCGCATCTAGAGAAAATGAGCTTCATTGATGATGTCAAAACCTTCTTAGTAATGTTCAAGTCATCAGTTGAATGAGCAGATTGGCTAATTACTGAGTGGGCTAGGCTGACAGCTCTATTTCTGAGCCAGGAATCCCATAAAACATACTGTAATGGGTAACTTGTACAAGACAATGGCTACAAAAAGTTAAAAGTACAGATGTTTGGAGGTGAGGTTTATTGCTGCAATCTACAACCAAACTTTGTATGCTTGAATCTATATCTCAGACAATTCAACATGCTCTCAACTGCTTACCCTAACCATTCTGGCACAGAAATGTTTAAAGCCAGAAGGTAATTCAGCACCCTCAGTTGTGGAACTTATTGTAACAAACTATTTCCTGAAAAGCCTAGCTTCCGCTACCTATCACTGGAAATGTTAGGGCAATTCAGCCTCTGCAGACCAATTGACAGAGATGTCTGGGAAATGTGTGATAACATGTCAGTTACTGCAGAATATGGGGACCATCCAGTGCAAATACTAAACACCGAAAGTGTGATAAGAGTCCTTGGGACACAGGTGGACAGTAGTCTCTCCTTTGATAATCACATCACCACAGTAGTCAAGAAATCCTTCTACGTGGCACACCTTATCACAAAGGGGTTCACCTCCAGAAAAAAAAGAGGTCATTGCTCCTCTCTACTCATCCCTCATCAGATACGTTATAGAGTACAATGCCCCATTTGGCATGTACCTCACAAAACATCTACAACAACTAGAAAAGCCACAGAAATACCGACCTCAAACAGATGCCATATGCAGACCATCTCAAAAAACTCCAGCTCTACTCCGTCGCTTATCGTCATCTGCCTAACATACAAAGCCATGTCAAACTCAGATCTGTTCAACATGCTACACTTAAAGAAGCCCCGATCCTTCCAAGCCACACGCTCCAGGGACCTAAACCTTGCCACCACAATAAACAGAATATGCTGGAGGGATAGAGTCCTGTCCCAGAGACTTCCCATGCTCTGGAACAGACTACCCATTCATGTCAAGCAAAGCTCCTCATTAGCCCTCTTTAAGAAAAATCTTGACAATTGGATGGGAAATAGGAAATTCACCCCGGGGATCACTTCTGTGGCTCTGCTAGACAGGAGTGCAGGAAAATAACTTTCTTGGGTGGTGAAAGCCAGGGAACTTTTTTGGCTAGGCTTATATAGAAACCTAGGGCCGATAGCCTAGTACCTACCTATGAACCTATAAATGGACCATAACAAAAATGCTGCAGGAGTATGAATGATATAAGGTGTAAGGGTAAAGAAAAAGGCATTTGTCTTTCCATAGCAATAGGCACTATCCCAGGCAAAACTAATCTGGGAGTGGGACTAAAAATATGTTGGAGGGACTATGATGTTTTATGTGTTCTGATTTTGGGTCCATAACTAAACCACATGAAATAAATGATCAGTTTCTGCAATATGATGCATGCATTTCTGTTTGCATTTGGTATAAAACAAGCTATTGTTAGGAGTATTTCAGAATAAATTCAGACATGTGACATATGAGTAGATGGAGAACAAGTATGAGCACTGCTTTATTCTGCAAGCATGGTAACTTTATGAAATGAATCCAGAAAAAAGTGGGGTCATACATGCAGGTAGTGGTAAAAGAGACTATCCCACAGACTGAAGGAATGTCTCATACCTTTGGTACACTGAGTAATTGCATTGGGACAATATTCAGAATTATTCATGAAGTCATTTTAAAAACAGATTTTCACTGATTCCATGTTTTGTGGACATCTATAAATAGTGGGCCACATTCAGTAGGTGGGGAGAATGGTGAGGAACATTTGGAATTTAAAGAAAAAGTCATAGAGTTAAGCTTGAATGACAGTAAAATACCCTGACAGTATTGACTGGTAAGGAATGATTCAACCATAATGAATTTGGGTCCAAAATCAGTTACAGATCCAAAGACCTTGTAGATATGAACACTGATCACAAGAGTTTTATGAAAGTACAGTGAGAGGATCCCACCTTAAAAAGGTCTAGAACAAGATATACAAAGCAAATGGGATTGCTGTTTTATCAAATCAGCCTTTCATTTAGCCCTATTTTAAAAGAGACTATGATCACATTTAAAGATAGTAAAAAAAACGGTGTAATTAAATGATTACTAGTACTTCAGACCTTTCAAAAAACAGTGCTGAACTTGGCTTATTGCCATATTTCATAGGGCCACAAGGGGGTAAAGAAGAAAAGAGACGGCCTCTTAGAGAAGTTTTATTGTCCTAGGGTATTTTTTTGTCATAGAATGATGTTGTGTTGCTTGCTTCAAAAGTCAGAAAACTGCACTTTTTAAAACCTTTCATTCTTCCTTAGTATCACTGTCTGCAATTAATGTTCCCTCTGAAAGAATTGTCATGAACCTGGAAAGATCCTAAGTCAAAACTTGAAAATAGCTTCAGTGTATATTGATATTCTTAGGCTATTGCCACCCATTATGCCAAGGCCTTGCCATTGTGTACAGCTTTTGCCAAACCTATGTCAAGAGAGCTGGTGCTTATATTTGGTTGAGTGGGAATCCCTAATGAAGTTCTAACATACCAAGGGACCCCTTCCATCTAAGAATGTGAAGGAATGTTATAAGTTGCCACAAGTTAAACAGCTTGGGACTTTGGTGCATCACCCAAAATGAATGGTTTAGTGAGACATTTTAACAAAACTCTAAAGAATATTTTAGGTTGAGTAGCTGGCACCTTACTGCCATGTCTGTTGTTAGCCACCAGGGAGGTACACTAATCATTTTCTGTGTTGACCCTGTTGAGTTACTTTATGGAAGACATCTAGAAGGCTATTGAGTTTAGCAAAGGAAACACTGGAAAAAAAAGGATATAACTTTGCAAATTGTCACAGGACATTGCTAAAATGCAGGAAACAGTGGCAGATATTGTGCCTACAGTGAAAGAGAACATGGGACAGGACCAGGAAGATCAAAGACAGAGCTACAGTGCAATGTTAAGGTGAGGATAGTCCAGGCAGGGTATAATGTGTGAGCTCTCATTCTCTTAGTAGCAAGAACATACAACAAGGGTCATATGAAACAATAAAAAATGTAGGAGAAGTAAACTACATTAGACAACCTGACAAAAGGAAACCTTCACAGATGCATTATGTTAATGTATACAAAACCTTAGAAAGATAGAGAGGTTTTAATAGCATCACAAGTGACTGGGTCAACCCAATTTCCAAAGCCTGACTTAGAGGTATGGATAGCAGAAACTGTAAAAATGTTTCAAAGAAAAGAGGTTGTGGTAGCCTCCCACCTATCTATCTCAGCCTCATCTTGTCACAACATGCTACTAAATTTCTTCCTGCCCCCCTTTCTCCTTATCCTCTCATGCTTATCTTCTTATCACACTGATCTAAATATTGCATCAACATCCCCCACTCTCTCACAGGATACCCCTGCCTATAATATTTCCCTATTCTTCCTAAGCTCTCTCTCACTCAATAACACCTCCTACATCGAATTCTACAAAATAAAATATTTCAGCTGTACTCTATCTACCCAGAAATGTAAGTTAAGACCTTCTAACTACTGCTCATATTACAAAAAAAACCTAATGTTCTTCATTCAACCCTCTTGCTAGATGGAGATATCCACCCCAGTCTTGGTCCTTCCTCTGCCAACACCCCCAACTACCTCCAATTCACTTACAACTATTCAACACCCCTCCCCTCTAACAAAGAACATCTCTAGCTCCTCAATAAACATACTAAGCCTAACCGATAAAATAACTGAATTACATGCATGGGTAGCCCATCATTCTCCTCACATCTTGACACTTTCTGAAACTTGGCTCAAACCTCATATCTCTAATCCTGAAATCCTACCCCCTGGCTATAATATCTTCCATCAGGACAGACTAACCAAAAAAGGCGGAAGTGTTGCTATCCTGTACTCAGACCAACTCAACCTCACCCTCCTCTCCCTCTCCCTCCCCAATTTCCATCCAGCTGAGCTTATTCTAAACTGTCACCTTAACCAATGCAAATCATTTTCCATTTCTGCCAAATATAGTCCCCATGGCAACAATATACATTTTCTAGACTCTATTCTATCCTGGCTCTCCCAACATCTTCCCTACGAAACAATCATATTAGGAGATGTCAACACTGATTGGAATAAAATGATACACAAGTCTCCCTCTCTCAGTATCAACCTCCATGGTTTCACTCAGCTTATAACAACCCCCAGCCATAGTAACAAAAACACCTCCTCAACTCTGGACTGGATACTCACATCCAGCTCTAGCTACGACCACAGTCATGCCCCCTTACCTGACTCATTAAGTGACCACCTTCCCACCTTCATTCAAAAGCTGTTCTCCCACTCCATGAAAACCCACCTCTATAGAGAATTCCATAATCTATCTAGCTTTATTAAGGAAACCTTTAACTACCAACTCTCTCTAGTTAATTGGTCACACTACTATGATCTCCCTCTAAATGATGCAGTTCTTGATTTCAACAATACCTTCCTTAGCATACTAAATTCACTTTCACCAGTTAGAAAAAGTAGAGTCAAGACTAACTCAGCTCCCTGGCTCACCAAAGACACCATCTCCACAATAAAACATAGAGACAGTACTTGGAAGCAATGGCTAAAGTCAAAATCCTCTTCTCTCCTCTTTAAATACAAAGAATTCAGAAACCTCACTAAAAACATGTCATTCAGGACAAGAAAAACTTCTATCAGGAAGCCCAATCTACTCACAACTGCAACCCTAAAAACTTTTGGAATACCATGAACAAAATTCTTCACAAAGGGAAGCACACTATCCCCAACCCTTTCCCCAATAACACACCACTTGAGATTGCCACCTTACTTAACAATCACTTCATTGAATCCATCCATAAACTTACTCCTCCAGGCCAAAACCTAACTCAATCCCCCACCATCCCCAGCTCCTGCCCCTCTAAAGCCTTTTCCCTAAAATCCATCTCCACTGCCTATATAAGATCCTTCCAACTGAAACTTAAACTCTGTTCTCCCTCCTTTGACAACCTACCCCTACATTTTTCTCAAACTTGCAGCGAATACTATTTCATATCCCATCTCTATCACTATAAACTGCTCTATTAATGAATCCACTGTTCCTGACATCTGGAAATCCTTCTATACTATTCCCCTTCATAAGGGAGGTAACTCCACAAATCCCTCTAACTTTTGACCCATTGCCATCCTCTCCCCTCTCTCAAAAATCATAGAGAAACGCATTCACAAACAGCTCCTCAAAAACATACTTCATGAAAACCTTGTGAACCCCTCTCAACATGGCTTTAGGCCCCATCATACCACCTCCACAGCCCTTCTATCTTTCACCCAGTCTATAACCAAGGCCAGAGATAATAATAAACTGGTTTCATGCCTTTTTCTGGATCTTTACAAGGCATTTGACACTGTCTCCCATCCTTCACTTCTATATAAACTATCCAAGCTCAATCTCTCTGCCTCCATTATTCTCTGTTTCTCTAGCCATTTTAACAACAGGTTGCATTCTGTTTGATGGCAAACTTCCTGCTCTCTTTTGCTATCTGTCCAAACAGGAGTGCCTCAAGGATCCATCTTAGGGCCTCTACTCTTTAATATCTTTACAAACAATCTATGCTCCGCCTGCTGCTCACCCTCACTGATTCAGTATGCAGAGGACGCTACGCTTATAACCTGCTCAAATAACTCCTCAAATAACCTCACTGACCTCCATACCCTCACTCAGCATTCTTTCCACACCATTGAATACTGGTTAATAAGCAACCAACTCATCCTTAACCCCAAAAAAACTAAATTACTTTGTTTTCTTCCAAAAACTATGCCTACTTCTGTATCTCTTCCGTAGACAACACCATTATTCATACCGACTCCCATACCAAACTCCTAGGTATCACAATAGAAATTTGACCTTCACATTCAACATTGTATCAAAAAAACTAATCAAAAACTTGGTTTATTGTACAGGAACAAAAAATATCTATCCAATACCTCAAGAACTTCTCTTGCCCAAGCCTACCTCCTCCCCTGCCTACTATACTCATCTCCTGTATTTACTTACCTCCAAGCCAGCCTTATAACCAAACTTGAACAAACCTACATCCATATTGTTAGATTTGCTTGTAACATCCCCTACAAATCTCACCACTACCTCACTCTTAAACAATTACAATGGCTTGAATTTCCTCAGCTACTCCAACTACCTCAGCTAAAAATGGTACATTGTCTAATTTACAAGCCTTCAGATTGTCCCTCACTGTCTTCTTTTATATCCCTCTGTACTCCTGCTCATACTCTCTATAGCTCAGATCAATCCCTATCTGACACCTACAAACCAAACAAATCAATAGGGCAATTGCTCTATAAATGTACAATAGCCCATACTTGGAACAAACTTCCCAACAATATACGTTCCATTAAATCTCTCTTCAAAAAAGAACTAAAAAAAACCTTGCTAATTCACCATCCTGCTCTTGCCACCACCCCACCTAGCTCATACTGCTTATATATGCCCTTAACTTCCAACCTCCCATTTTCTAAAGGAAACACTAGATATATTGTCTCCTCAAAAACAAATTAACTTTCTTGTTTCTCATCTCTTCTCACATACATATATTAAATTACTTTTTTATGCATTTCTCCACCCCCCCTATTTCTACCTCACTATTAAATACCATTTTCTACCTGTTTCTATCTTGTCAGTTTCCTTCATTATTACTGTCTTAGTTAGATTAAGTATAATTCCAGGTTCTTTCTGATATGCCATTCGTTTTTAGGTTTTCTGTATATATTTGTGTTTAGTATTCCATGTTATCTTCTGTATGTTATTAATTTATTATGCTTTCATGTGCATACTCGCTGCTTTGATATTCTGTAAATATTTCTTATATAGTCTTCTTATTGTATTTTTTTTTTTGTGTGGAGCTTTTCTCCTTGAGTCTCCACTGAAAATGGGTCTTTGGCCCAGTTGGATAAACCCGGTCAACAAAAGACAAATAAATAAATAAAAGAAATAAATAAAGAGATGAAAGCATTTGTCAAAAAAAAACATTTTTTTGGCTATCCTGTGGAAGACTAACTTAATTAAACATGATATATCTATACAAACAAGGGCAAAGGTTGAGACTAAAACTCCAAAGAATTTATAAGATACAAAAAAAAAAAGCATCAGTGGTCATGTGTTACTAGTGTCAAAAATGGGCTGCACAATTAGTTTCTGCAATGTTTTGCATAACCTTAAAGAGATCTCCAAATGTAATTCCTACCTTAGGCCACTTGTTGATAATGTATAGGGAGACTATGAAAGGCAGTTTATTGCAAAGGACTGAGACTATGAGCTGATAAGTATTATTCTTTAACCAATTATTTTATTCCCTTGGCCTTTGTTTGCTTACCTGGTGACTCTGTGTAAGTCATGTAAACAGATTGTTCTCTTTGTTAGCCACTGTAAGCAGGCTTGTACCTAGCAGGTCTACCCAGTTAAAATGCATAAACAGAAAAGGCATGGTATTTCACCACCCTGGGCCTAATGAAAGGCTACTTGCAAATTTCCTCAATCAAACTGGCAGAAAAGAAAACTGCTTTCTCTGCTTCATATGTTCTGTTATAATAAAAACATTGCCTTTTGACATGCATGGGGCTCCAAATATGCTACAAAGAAGAAAGGGACAACATTTTTAAACCTTATGACAAGAATACCACTGCATACTAGACAGTGTAATAGTCTACAATGACAACTAAGAAACACTTTTTCCCCAAGGTCTAAATATTGCTGGATACCACCTGCGCAATTCCTTCCAAGTGCTCTACTGGCATGCAGGAAGCCAAATATTTATACCAGACCATTGGGCAAGGCCTGGTGAAGCCTTGGCTAAGGAAGGTAGGGATATATGCAACTGGCTAAAGCCATACACTTAAAAACAACTCAGGGCCTTTTTAGGGCAAGTCCACTATAACAAATGGTTTATTCCTCACTTTATTGCAGTGGCATATATTTGGCCCGATCAGACAAAGGCAAAGGCCCATATGAAAACACAGTGGTCAGATGAAGCAGAACAGGCATTCTTGAGTTTAACACTAACCTATGTGCAAAGCTACTATGAGTCACCTGTAATTGTCCATAGGATCATAGGTGGTTAGTGGGCCATTGACACAATGTTCATTATAAGCCTAGGTGTGCATCCACAATATAACACTAGAGAAACCCAATATAAAGGATCTTGCCTAAACTCGAGATCTTATTTAGGGATGACTGCCCACATCTAGGAAGGTCATAGGTGAAATCCCAGATAGGAATTTGTGGTTTTCCATCCAGTCATCCAGGCTACACTTAAACAGGGTCATAGAAGGGCTTTGTTTGATGTGAACTGGTATCCTATTCCAGAGGAGCAGCAACCTCTGAGAGACATATCTGTCTCTCCAGTAGATACTATTTACAGTATGTCACAGTCCAGGTTAAGGTCCCTGGAGTGGGTGACGCTTGTCCCATTTGACTTGTGGATGTACAGCATTTCCATTAGGTTTGGATCCTAGATTGCCCTGTAGGCCAGGCACAAGTCTCGTCTGAGTAATCTGTATGCTACTGAGTACAGTGACAGTGACCTCAGTCTGTCAATGTATGACGTGCTGGAGACCCTGAATTTTCTTGGTTAGAAATTTCTCAGAATGTCTTGTGCAGACTGATGCCCTTGATGTGAGGAAATTATTTCTATAGTCTCAGATAATTCAAGGTGACACAGAACCCTTCTGTTATTTTCTCAGGGAACTGAATCTGTTACAGACAAGAAGGAATGCATAACCACAATATGGTCAGTCTCTACACTTAGATATCACTTCATGTGTAGTTACTTTAAACCTATAACAGATTATATCCCTCTCAAACTGATGAGCAAGAGCAAGGATACAAATCTCCCGGGACAGTAAATGGATGTTAAGCCTATATCCTTGTTACTTTGCAGTAGGACATAGACCTGTGACCATATGCAGAAATTTAAATGAGCTGCTCTGCAGTATACTTTGGCTGCACAGGTTATTCGGTGCTCTGTTTTTGAGGTAAGGAAAGGAAGATGTGTCAGGGTACAAGTGTTGTTTCCTGGCAACATGCATATAACCTCTGAGCTTTCACAATATGTTTGGCTGATCTTGTGATAGAAAGGGAGAGTTCCACTTTAAACAGAACTAAAGAGAATGTAAGTAGGTGCCTAAAACCAGGGCTGCTGTAAGACAGGCAGTTCAATGTGCATTTGGAAAGAGACTTAAGAGTTGTTGAGCTTCAAGAAAAAAAAACCCCAGAACACCTGTATTCTACCTCAGCAATGGCTTTGACAGCCAAAAATGAAAATATTGTTGCTGCTTAAAAGAATGTCTTTTGAAAATCTTAAATAAATTGTTACCAGGAGACAGAGGAGTGATTTCTGCTAACCAGGAATGGACAGAGTTAGCCTGCAAAGACTAAGGGAGGAATTTAATAAAGCCTACATGGTCTTTTTTACTGTGTAGGCATTGTGCCGCATTGCTTACATGAAAGTAAGCAGGTTTTAGATGCAGTAAGCACTGCTGGGTGGCATGCATGCACACGCCAACAAGGGAAGTTCTGTGGCAACCAAATCACCTCATAAGCAGGTGAATCTCATGCATATGAGTCAGATAAAGCGATGCAGAAAGCAGATAAGCAGCTCTTCAGACCCCATGTCACTGCCTGTAGTGTACACTGAAAAAATCCACATACTGGAGTGTAGACAGAGGAAAAAAGGGGCTGTAAAAATGTCAATATATGGTCAGAAATGGCATACCACATATAGATATGAGTGAAACTATCCTCTTGTGTGTCTGAAAAGTGAAAGGAAATAAGTTCAATTAATTTAATTTATTTTTTTTTTACTAATCTGGGCATGTTTGCAAAGCCTGCTTTATAAAAAAATGGAAAAAAAATGGAAAAAACAAAATTAATGTTATTCAGCAGAAATATATTACAGGACCTTGCATGGAGTATCTGCAATGGTGCATCAGTGCTGCTGCTTGCATTGTAGGGCTATGAAGTGTGTAGTTTCCAGGCTGTGAGCACCGATTTCTATGCAAATGAGGTGGAGTTACTGACTAGCATAAAGGAGTAATCATGTTCACACATCCCCTTTGTGTAGGCAGAGAACCATGTTGGTGTTTACAGAGGAGATGGCTGACATCAGGAGAGGCTGTGTCCAATGACTTCTAAGCTTATTTTACCTTAGCTGCACTTTTATTTTAGCTTAGCTGCACCTGTTTGCATGGCGTGCTGCCATGCTGAGCATGGAAGTCTGGGGGGTGCGTACACTAAGTGCTGAGCTTTGTTTACCTACTGGGCGCACGTTTGCACAGCACATCTCTGTGCTGAGTGTATCTAAATGCCAATGATATATTAATTAGTTTTTGACCCCTGTTTAACTTAAACTAGGGCCATTAAGTGATGTTAATGATATACTAGGCAGGTGGAATGCATCATAGGTTGCCAATCATGCAGGCAGCACCTACAGCTGCCGCAGGTCTGCTATATTTGTATGTGTTAGATGCTGAAGTATTGGACACTCTAAATTGGCCCTAGGTGTGAGTGTGTGCGTGTGTGTGTGTTCCTGCAAGGTTAGATGCTGAAGTCAATGATGTTGCTGCTGCTGACAATAGGCCTAGATAGAGAAGGAGAAAAGTGTTCAGACCCAAGGTAACCTTCCAGGAGCTACATGAGCTGGAGATTGTAGAGCGGTACAGGGTGGACAGGGACATACTACAAAAATTTGCTGAACTCTGCCACTCTCACCTCAGACCTAAAGCCATCAGAGGAGAACCCATCCCAGTAGAAACAAAGGTATGTGTAGCCCTTAGAATACTAGCTACAGGTACTTTCCAAAGACCAACTGGCAACATGATGGGGGTCTCACAGGCATCAGCATCCAGGGTACTCCAGCAGTTCCTGGATGCCATGTTACCACATGCCAGTGAGCATATTTTTTCCTCTCACCCCTGAGGTGAGGGCCAGAAATATCTAACACTTCTACCATGTAGCACACTAACCTGAGGAACTGCGTGCCATAGATTGCACTAATGTACACATTAAATCACCACCCGGTCATGAGGGTAGAATATAAGTCAACCGCAAGGGGTACCACTCCAACTGCCAGGTCACGTGCAATGACCAGGGGATTATCATGAATGTGTGTGCTGGCAACCATGGCAGTTATCATGACTCCTATATCTGGCAAACATCACAGCTGTATCAGATGTTTGCTAAGGTGGACATCCCACATGGTCATTTACTGGGGGATGCTGACTATGCCCTGGAACCATGGATGTTGACACCCATCAGAAATGTGCACACACACACACACACACACACACACACACACACACACACACACACACACACTGAAGAATGACATAATGAGGAACATGCACAAACTAGGAACATCATAGAGCATGTGTTTGGGTTTTTGAAGTCATGGTTCCAGTGCCTCGATATATCTGTTGGAGCCTTGCAGTACCCTTCAGTCACATGTGCACAGGTGTTCACAGTATGTGCTGTGCTACACAATATGATCCGTGGAAACAGCTGCAGCAGGATCAGCAAAGGGAAGGGATGCACAGCACCCCACCAGTGCCTAGGTTACCACAGCCACACTCACAGGAGGACTCAGAGGAGGAACCACCTGATGATGTCCCTGTAGGCAGACATAGGCATGCCCAGTACACCCTGGCTTTGGCTAAAAAACGACGTATAGCACATTCACTAACAACCTAAGGCCCTAGGGACTTACTCCTTACTCCTACTCACATACATACATTGAAATTGTTGATGCCAGGCAACCCTCACAACCTGTAACTATCCATGTATTGGCTGTGTACAGTTTGCATCAGACAGCGTCAGCCCTGAATTACAGTTCTGGCAACTGCTTGATTCGCAATGTAAGTCTCTAACCTACACAGTACTTGTAAGGATTACTATAATATGGTATGGTATGGATGGATCTGCTGCATTTATACAAGGAAATATAGTGACCTATTTGGACAGATATAACATCCACATGGGACTACAGATGCCCAGTCCAATAGTATGTGCTCCCTAATAATCACTAGGCGTCATGGTTGGAATATTCACTATATCAGTCAAAGGAGATGTTAAACAGTGGTGTCACATGATGTTTGGACTACTGTGTATCCCAGCAGATCATGTGCTGTTGTTTCCCCCACCCCCAACACAGCAGTGTTCCCATATAACTGCTTTACCAGTATGTCAGCAATGGTATATCAGCAGACCAGGCAATCTCAGGGCTGTAACATAGAACTCAATCAAATGTTGTATGTCTCATGTAACTCAGGAATAACAAAGTACATATTTTTGCTGTTGATTGTGTGATGAATGACTCATTTCTGTTTGGCCGCCTGTGTGGCTCAGTGGACTGGGGAAGTTGACATGTGGTTTCTCTAGGAGGTATTTGTGATTTAGGAAGGTTACATGTAAGTGCCTCAGTATATGTGAGTCTATATGTCTGCGTTGAATTGTGCATGATGGGTGCAGCATGTGTACTACTGACAACCTTATTGACATTAGGAGTATTTTTATGTGAGAGTTTTGCCTCCAGTGACATGTAAATACATCTCTCATATACCATGTCAGTTTGTTTGAGAATTAACTGGTTGTCAGTAAACATGAGGCAATTTCTACATTGCCTCAGGATGCCCATATCCACCAAGCCAGTAATAGAGATAGTAGGAAAGTTCATATCTATGGTAACAGACCCTTTTTTATTGATTAGACTGTTGGAGTGATAATATCAATCACTGTCAGGAGTATCTGGTTTGCAAATATGTGGACAGTGCTTGTCACTGCAAACTAGTTGTCCTGTGTGCATCTAGATATTGGAAAAATTTCAGTTGTGCTTTTACAGGAAAAATGTCACTTAAGGTGTCTGAGTCTGTACACAGCACTGCCAAACACTTGAGGGGAAACTAATACATAGACCCTGAAAATTTAAGGATGAAGTATTTAGGAAAATATTCTGAAGTTAGAAACAAATCAACCAGTACTTACTGAAAACAAAGAATTAGCTTGTTAAGAATGATGAAAAGAGGGGAGTTGCATGAATGGCTACTGCCTGGCTACTACCAATGCTGGTCTCACCACAGCTTCACTCTGTTGGGGTACAACGCTCCTTTGCTTCTTCTCTCACCAGAAGCAAAATGTTATCACCAATCCCAAGAAGAGAAGCAGCCCATCACAGACCATCAATGCACTCTGCTCCTACTCTCACCAGGATCAGAATATAAGCACAGACTCCAAGCTGTCACCTATAAAGCAATTATTAGGCTTTATGGTGATCAGCATTCTCCAGGAAACAATGTCCCTATATTCCTTCTCTCACCAGGAGAAAACAGAATCACTAATGCCTACATGGATTTTATTAAATTCCCATATATGTTTTCCAGAAGAGTTTAGAATTAAAATTGATGACATTACTTCCTCAATCACTGGATAAAATCCATCGTCGAGTTGTTTTATATTTAAGGGAGCAGGGAAATTTAAGAATTATTATTATAAAGGTGGATTGTGCATCACTGAATTTGTATTATAGATGGAGAAGATAGTTATAAATAAGGAATCATATATGTGTAAGTTACTTTTACAAAAATAATGTTTGGTGTAATGGGAGGTTTTGAAAGGAGTGAAGTTTAGAAGGTGTGATAAAGAATATTGTATTTTAATTTACTCAGAAGTAAAAACATTCAGGTTGACAAAATAGTAGGAAATAAGAGAAGACGATATACGTAAATAATAGAAAACAAGTATAATCTACCATGTTGGAAGGTGCTAGAAGAAATGAAATATTACAGAGGTAGAAAGAATAAAGACAATACACTATATAAAATTGTCTAATATTTTGGGATTTCACGAGGAGATTGCTTCCTAAAAATGCTAGTGAAGGCAAAGTTAAAATATAAGACAGGAAAGACAGAGGACATTTGGTGAAAGGTTCTGGCTAGAAAGAAATAATGGAGCATGTTTTCTTATACTGCAACACTATTAGAAGATTCAGGAAATGTGTTACCAAGGTTTTGTAATATGTGGAATGAATTAAAAACATAATCAAACATAATTGACATATGCTATGGATTTTATAAGGATTTAACAATGGATAGACAAGAAAGGAGAAGGTATGTAGCAGTGTTATGTAACAGGATATGAGAAAATAAAAATGAGAATATGTTACTTCAAATTAATTATTGGTTATAGATGGTTTAGGAAACTGAATGTGTAAAGCATTATTTGCATCAAAATAGTTTTCCTATGTAAATGATTTAGTGATCCAGTCAATTATGTATAACATATCTGTTAATGTTAATAAAAGTATTCAGAATCAGAACAGAAAGGAAGAGAGTTACAGTGCTACTGGGATCCTTTTACAAGAGTAATATAAATGAACTGCGGCCCTAATGTACACAAGTATTATTCAAGACACTCCACACCTTGCATACAAACATATGTGAAAGGGCAGGACAGGCTGTTCTTGGAAAAGAAGTACGGTGCAAAGCCTTTCTTAAGTTGCAACTGAAAGGTGGAGAGCAACAGGTATCTAATTTTCTCCATATATAAAATATGCATGTCGAGTTAATAAGAAGATACAGGGGAAAAAAACTAGGGAAACTCCAGCTTGTTTGTTACCTTCTCTATGTACTTCTATCTATGACATGCAAGGAGGGCACCTAGTATTTACATAATAGTAAGACCCTATTAATATAGGACTCACATTATTCAGATGTACCCCTCTCTGTTCTGCATGCATCCCAGCATATATGACTCAGCACATAGCCTCGCCTGTTTGCTGCAGTCCCATGAGTATGCCATGCAACCATCCTACTGTGCCTCTGTATGTGAATGTTTCCAGGACATGTGCAACAATTGATAGCTGGTGCACCAAATGAGTGCTACGTGTGTGGTACTTGATAGCTGGTGCACCAAATTAGTGCTACATGTGCAACAATTGATAGCTGGTCCACCAAATTAGTGCTACATGTGCAACAATTAATATCTGGTGTACCAAATGAGTGCTTAATCTGGCAGGTCTGTAGCCCTGCACAGTCAATAATATGTCCATTTACCAATAATGCCCATTGGCTAGGTGACTTCAGCAGCCTAGGAATCAAATGGTTGCTCTGTTACCTCCTCACATAATTTAGTGAGTTTGATCTTTAAGAAAACACAACTTTGTTTAACTATTAACATAATGCAGCTAATGGCAATGGTCATTACAGCTACAAAAAAACATTAGAAGGAATATACATCTGGTGATATCATAAAGCTAACTGCCATTTGTGATCACATGCACAGATGACATATTGTCATATAATTAAATAAAATCAAGATGTGGAAGAATTATTCTCAGGGAAGTATGTTTCTAACTACATCAGAAAACATAAATTCACTCTGTTTTTTTTCTTTTTTAATAAGAACAGTCTATCAAGAAATATGAGGCTTTGAGAAAACAGTGATCCCTCAACAATCAGTACATCACATTGCTGCCAGAATAATGTTGGCACCTGCTTCATAATGTAGCAATTAATGTGGGTTATTTTGGACTACAAACAAGTTGCTTACAATTATGAATAAATTAAGAAACAAATTGATGAACGTCTTCTCAGTATTAAAGAATTATAGACTGTCACTTTTGAAACTGATACATATCAAATAATTTGAACAGCAAATGAGTATGTTCCTGGAATAGTAAAATACTGAGTGCCTCAGTTAGTGATAAGGGAAACAAGCAAAGAGGAAATAATATAAGACTGGCTGGTATTCCAGGAAAAAAAAGGATGATCCTATCAGTAACATTTTCTAAAGCTTGGAATTCATTGTATCTGAATGAGCAAAATTTAAAATAAGTGTACATAGAAAGGGTGCACAAGTTGCCTAGCTTGCCAACCACCAACAGATGTGATGACTCCAAACACAGACACTTATTATTAGGCTGACTTCATAAAGACAGACACTGCAAATCCTTTTTAAAACATAATCTAAGTTTCCTTCCTAGTTGAAAAGTAGCAGCTTCTTGGGATCTCGACTTTTCTACACATTTGATTAAAACCTATTTTATATGTTTAATTGCCCTTTTTATACTGGCATAGTGGGTAGCAGTATCACCTTACAGCAAGAGGCCCTATAGTTCAATTAGCAGCTGAGGTGCCCTCTGTGAGAAGTCCGCATGACCTCCATGTGATTTTGTGGGTTCTCATTGAAAATTCTGTTTTCATCCCCCTTCCCCCCGAAGACATGCAGTACTTGGATTGGTAGCTAAGTTGTCCATTGGTGTGCATTTGAAAGGGTAGAAAGGCCTCACATTCAATCTGCATTCCCGACTTGCCCAGTAAATGTTACGAATGGCATTGGCTCTTCATGTGGTCATTACAGGAGTCAGATGTGAATTGATGTTGAATGGAGAGTTGGAAAATTGTAACCAGTTTTGTCTAAAAAAATCTTTCAAAGCAAGGGTTCTTTAGGTAATATGCAACATTTTACAGGTTTTCTATTAATGTGGATATCATTCTTACATGTATGCAATAAGGCATGAGAAGGTGTGCATGGTACAAATACTACTTCATGTCTGGGGGTGTCATAAGGCATGAGAGCATGTGCCTTACAATCCCATGATATGAGGTATTATCTGTACCATGCACACCTCAGATTAATCACCTCACAGATTAAATGGATATCTGTACCTTTTTGCAGTTACATTCTTTACACATAATAGTTTATGTATCATAATTACACGTTTTTCAGTGTATCTAGTGGATTTCTTCAGTGCCAAGTTGCCAGCCCGACACCCAACCTTCAGGGAGGGCACGCCTATTCACACTCACACCTACCTGCATGTCTTTAGTGTCATTCGACCATAGGGAAGACATGCAGACTCCACAAAGAAGGTGCTCCAGCAGAGAATCAAATGGGAGAACCTCTTGCCACCACATGTATTACTAAACTTTTACTGTAGTAAGCATTTTGGAGGAAATCATTCATTTTAGCATAACATTAAGTTCATTTGAGATAGTCACAACTGCAGTAGATTTATGAGAAGGATTAAGAAAGTTCACATCACTGTCTTTAATCTTAGATGCACTGGTTAGATATATGTAATGTTACCATTCAAAGCCCATCAGAGGGTTTGGGCCTGGCTTGGTCATGGGTAATTGCCTGATAAGTGTTAAAGTTTGGGTGCCAGTCTATGTTTAATCAGTTCAACGATCTTGACTGCAGTGGGTGTCGACAGTAGTACCTCCCACTCGGAGAACTCCAGTTAACTGTCAGCCTCCTACTCTGCAGACAGTTGAATAGTTTGATTTATAATGATGCTTGTTACAAACATGGCATGCTGCACAAAATTTTTGTGAGTTAATTGGTTTCTTTGCTAAGGTACATGCCCCCTCAAGGGCAATAATCTCCTGCAGGCAGCAGTGTGGTTTGCCATCTGCAGGGGTTGGGAGCAAGGTTGACGAATTCAAAGTTGTGCATCGTTCAATTGTCATATGAGGTTGGCTCAACAGTATAGTCATACAGGAAAGATGTCTAGCAGGAGAAAGATATGCTACTTTTTCTTGCAGTAAAATATTGCGACTGCATGAGGCACTCTCAATGTGAGAGGGTGGAACAATACTACTGAGGCTGAAGCCTGCACTGCCATTGCAGCTGCGACTACAGCTTGTACACAGTGGGGCAAGGATTACACCACTGGGTCTAGCTGTGATGAATAGTAAGCTATGGGGCGTTGTTTGTCCCCATGCTGTTTTTGGAAAAATCGCTATATCCTAGGTATTTAACCTGTTTTTCCAAAAGTGCAGTTTGTTTTTGTTTACTTCTTGTCTTTGGTAGCTGGTGTGTGGTTGGGGTTAGAGTTAGGTTAGGTGAGGGTAAGTGTCGCTAATGTCGGACCTTGGGTAAGTGAGTTAGGGTTTAGTGCAGGTAGGGTAAGTGTGTGTGCGTAGTGTCGGACCTTAGGGTTAGGGTTTGGGTTAGGGCTAGTGGATATGTTATGTAGTGTACTGTGTTGTTTTCGTGTAGTGTGTCGGTGTAATGGTGTTCGGTGTTTTGCGTTGTCGGTATTTTTTGTTGTCGGTCTTTTGGTGTCGGTGATTTGTGTTTCGGCGGTTTGGAGTTTCGGTAAATCGAAGGTGATCCATCATAATTACACGTTTTTCAGTGTATCTTAATGTAAAGAGGATGTACCAATTTTAACTAACTGATACTGTTAACTATATGGAATTTTGGTATGAAAATTTCAGGCAAGCCATATAAGGGACCCTTCTGTCAAATTGTTGCAAACTATTGTGATGTTCCCTTAGAAACATGCCAATATTACACAGCACCTTAGCAGTAGCTCTTCATGTATTACTAAAAAGTCTTTCGCCTTTTCCCAGTTAGGGGTCGCCACAGCGGAACTCCGGTCCGCTAATGATTGGCAGTGGATTTTTTCAGTGCCGAGTTGCCAGCCTGACACCCAACCTTCAGGGAAGGCACGCCTATTCACACTCACACCTACCTGCATGTCTTTAGTGTCATTCAACCATAGGGAAGACATGCAGACTCCACAAAGAAGGTGCTCCAGCAGAGAATCGAATGGGAGAACCTCTTGCTGTGAGGCGACAACACTAACCGCTGCACCACATGTATTACTAAACTTTTACTGTAGTAAGCATTTTGGAGCTAGAATAAAATCGTATAGAAATCATTCATTTTAGCATAACATTAAGTTCATTTGAGATAGTCACAGCTGCAGTAGATTTATGAGAAGCAGCAAGAAATGTTACATAAGGTTTGTAACTAAGAATATTTTAATTTACTGAGATTCAGAAATAAAGCAGCTGATGGGTCTGGCCCACAAGCAAAGCCTCATGGACATCATCACTGCCAGTGCATTCCCAACTCTGGCTACAATTTGTGCTGTTTGGTGTGCCCACCCACATCACAACCCAGCTGCTGTTGATGTACATGCAGTACACCCAGCAGTTGCCCTAGCTGCATTCTTACCTCCCCCTGCAAATGGAGAAGCAGACTTCCTCCACTCATCTAGCACCATGGTCACTCAACAGTACCAAAACATCTGGGATGTAGACAAGGTTTCGTACCTCTCTATATTCAAACATAGTGTCAGTCACCTAATAATTGTTAGTCCATCTGTTTCTGATGTTGGGAGCACTGGTGGAAGATGAGCAAATTATGAAATCCAAGGCAACATCTTAGTTCCTCCACTCCAAAGAAATGATATGGGCTTTAGGTGTTTAACTTCCATCACAATGCTTGGCCAGTTGTCCATCCACCGCATCATATCAGGTTCCACTGGAAAAATAGCAAAGAAAATAGTATTCAATCTATACAGGACACTGAACCTATAACAAGTAATGTAGGGATACTAGGGGACTCAATGAGTAGCGGTCTAGCAAATCTGCTATCTAGGATTAAGAAAGTTCACATCACTGTCTTATCTTAGATGCCAAGACTTTAATATGAAAGGAGTATTATTGTCAAAGGAAAAATATACTTTAAAAATGATCAAAACATGGTAGGTTCAGGTTAGGGAACTTTAATCTTGCAGCAAGGAGACAAAAACGTGCTAATACAGATTTTGTCTAACTAGAAAGAGGAAATGCTTACATTTTTATACACTTTCTAATAAGACATTCCCTACCAAGCTGACGTAGTGAATCACAAGTTTTGTCATCATCATTTAGTAATAATTGCTTTCACAATATTCTGCTGATTTATCAATTTTTGTGAGAAACTTCCTAAGGAAAACAACGTGGCCTTGGCTACCACTGATTAGATATATGCAATGTTACCATTCAAGGTACTATGGCTAATTTGAGCACAAAGCAAGTAGTTCATTTCTCTAACAATCCTTTGTCTATATTATCTCTAAACTTCTGCAGCTGCACATGTTCTCATACTTTGAAAAGTGCTGATTGTTTAAAATCATTACATTCAAAGGATATAGCATTGTTCATTCATTCTCTCCTGACCTAGCAGATAACCACCTGCTTCTCAAGTACATTTCCAAAAGGCATAAACATGAATATTGCTGTGCTAGCAATTACTAGGCCAGAGTGCATCTTGCAAGTTTCAGAAAGCACACTGCAGTTTCAAAAAGCATCTTTTCAGTCTCATATGAAACTCAACTTTATATAAAACAGTGCATATAAAATAGAATGAAAAATGTGTTAACTTATTTAGTTTCTAATTAGCATTAAGCATACACACATTAATACATATTTTTCTGACAATTATTCACTGTATACTTTTCTGAACTTAAGTGTAACTTAACAAAAATCATGACCAAGGCACGCGCGCACACACACACACATACACGCACACACACACATATATATATATATATATATATATATAGGTCTAGTTAACATTATCGACTTTTTAAAATATCAAAATTTGGTTGTGACCATATGATCGACTTTTTAAAAACTCAAAATGTTTGTACTGAGATCATAGAAAAGTAAGAAACAGATCATTTTCCATATCCCCAATGTAGTGCGATCTTGGAATTGCTATAAATGATTAATAGGGAGTGTGGGTGGCGCAGGGGATTGTGGAGTGGTGTGCCCTCACAAGAATACTGTATGTGGTGAATGCTTGCATTTCAATTTTTTTAAAATGTCATATATATATATATATATATATATATATATATATATATATATATGTATGTAATATATGTATATATTATATAGGGGTTGGGAGGGTGGCCTAATGGTTAAGGTGTTTGCCTTATAAACACAAGGTGCGGGGTTTGAGTCTCACAAGGGATAATTAGCTAGGCTTAAAATGACTCGCAAGGGCAGTTAGCTTAGTACTAATCTATGAACCTATGTATGCATACACACACACACACACACACACACACACACACACACACACACACACACACGTTATTTACTTAGTAAAAACACTGCCAATAAATGAAACAACTAGATGCTACAACCTTCTTTTAGCGCTTTCGTCCAATTTAATAAAATATGAACTTCATTAGAAACAACACCCATACTAATTAGAGCATTTAAATAACTAACAATCATGTCACATGTTACTGAATACACCAATGAAATGTAATATGCACTCCATGTTGATGTCATGATTTACAAACATTTTAAACTACAAATCATTCTTTTTTTAAAAAGGAAGAATTGAACTAAAATTTGTAACTTTATAACCTTTGTGCTTGTTAAAAAGCACTTAATATTTATCATATCGTTTAATCCAGGAAACTGATCTGCATTTAGTAAAATTTGTCATAAGGTTTCTTTACATTCTAAAAGAACTTTAAAATATCCACTAAACATGTCATTGTTAACTCTCTCTAATATAAAAAATGAAAACTTTTTGAAACTAGGACGAATCACAGAATGTTTTGCTAGTGCGTTAGACATATCCTTTTTACGTATAGCCAACGTATGTTCGTATTTACGTTTATTCAATGCTCTTGTTGTTTTTCCTATATAAAAATGTTCACAGAAACTACACATAGTTGCATAAACTACATTGGTTGCTTTACATGTGTAATGTCCCTTACCCAAAACTACTTTGTTCATATGTTGGAATATTACTGATGTGGTCTCTGTAATATATCTGCATTGTTTGCATGTCCCACAAGGAAAGGTACAAGCATTAAAACATGTTTTCTCCTCATTCCTGTACAAAGTACCCCTCTCTAGAATAGTCTTAATGTTAACTACCCTTTTATAAGTGAACACAGGGGAATCACCAATAATTCTACTCAATTCTGTGTTGCCCAAAACTACTTTCTAGTTGTTTAAGATGGTATCTCTGATGTATACCATCTCATTAGTAATCGGAATTGGAAAGGCCAAAGAGTAATCACTTACTTTTGTAGTTACTTCTAATCTGCAATGGGCTTGGTCATCAGCTTGCCTTAAAATTGGGCAAGCTTTGTTTGTTCTAAGACCAATGACCTCATTTATTATGCTGTTTAACCAGGCCATATCATAACCCCTTTGTACAAAGAACCCACTAAGTTTCTACATTTCCCACTGAAAGATCTCATCATCACTAGTTAAATGACTGAGTCGAATGAGTTGTCCTTTTACAACTCCTCGTTTCATAAATGCTGGATGTAAACTGTCATGATGTAAGTATTGGTTGTAAAATGTGGACTTCCTATAAATACAGCTTTCAAAATTTGAATCATTATGAGTGACAGTTAAATGCAAGTCCAAAAAATCAATAGTGTCACCAAAACTTCCCACGGTATATTACAAAAAATTAGTAAAACTATTCAAATATTGAACAAATGTCAAAAAGCTTTCTACATCCCCTTTCCATAAAAAAAATCAAATCATCTATGTAAAGTTTGTAAAATAAGATATTTTCAGCTAAAGGATGGGTAATGAGAAACCTAATCTCCCACATTGCCATCACTGAATTAGCAAAACATGGGGCTACACTACACCCCATTGCAATGCCTGATGTTTGCTGAAAAAATGTATTTTCAAATGTGAAGAAATTATTCTCTAATACACGTTCTATCAAGGTACAAACTGTACTAACAAGATTGTTATCAAAGTCAGTGTATTGACTTAAATAGTCTCTTAAATATCCTGTGCCTATGGTTTGATCTATACAAGTGTAAAGAGAAACATCTAGTGATGCAAATTTAACAGGTGTTTCTAGTTTATCTAGTTGGCTCAATGATTCTAACAAATGCCATGAGTCTCTTAAATAAAATTTAGAGTTCTGCACAATGGGGTTCAAAAGTTTGTCCAGCCATATGGAAATCGGTTCTGTCTTCGAAAAACTGGCAGACACTATAGGTCTAAAAGGAGGATCTTCCCTATTTTTGTGTACCTTAGGGATACCAAATAGTGTTGCCAGTTTAGGATGTTCAACTAGTAAAAAATTATAGACAGAATAATCTATATTCCCTTGACTGAACAAATCAAACAAACAAGTATCCAATCTCAAAAAACTTTGTGCAATGTAATCTGCTGTGACATTTTTGTAACAACTATTGTCACTTAACAAAGATTTTAATGCCACACTGTAGTCCGTAGACCTCATAACTACAATAGTACCACCCTTGTCGGCTTTCATAATATGCCAACTTTTATTTTTTGCCAAATCATCCAATGCTGATTTTTCAGAAGGAAAGAGATTTAATTTGCCATCATAAAACCCCATAAATTTCCTGAAATCTTGCTCACATAACTTCCCAAAAACCATAAGTGTAGAATTTAACAATGGGTTATATGTACTTTTCCTTCTGATTTCAAATTCTCGAGGTTCAGGTCTAGTAACTCCTTCAAAAATGTACTTCAAATTAAGTTTCCTTAAGTATAATTTCAAATCTACTATCAATCTAGGAATATTCACATTATTAGATGGAATAAAGGAAAAACCCTTTTTGAGTACAGAGATCATATCATCTGTCATGACATCACCAGTCAAATTGCGCACATTAATAGAAAAGTCTAGTTCTTCTTGTGCCCTTTGCCCTTTCCCTTGATCCTTGTTTGGACCTTCCCGGACCATCTCGGAGTCTTTTTGTTGCCTGTCTTCTCCATTAAAAAAGGACCAGATTTGTTGACAGCAGAAACTGCCTGTGCATATGAAGTGGAAGCTGAAACATTGTCTGTGTGAATGCTTCCACTGTTTACATTGTCATTGTCATTTCCAGGACACACAACTGAACCAGTGCCATTGCTAACTACATCAATGTTGTTCATTTCCATGCCATTGATACCACTATGGCTTGGGGCACCCTTGTTGTCCTTAAACACCTTAACTGGATAAGCTGCTTTAAAAGAATAAGCAGCAAGATCTCTCCTGAGCTTTCTTTGTTTTCTCAAAATAACTGAAGCTCTGTGTCTCTCCAGTTTAGCATTGATACCAAAATATAAGGACGACAAAAAGCCAAAAGCTTCTGAGACCGTAATCTTATTGTCTAGAGTCTCCGTTTGCTTTTTCAAAGATACCAGTTCAGCCTTATAATGCTCTATAAGCATATTCATATATGTGAGTCCTGTATTGTTGAAAAGTTCAACCAACTGAGTGTGAAGCATATCCCCTTGCACAACACAGTTAGGGAATTTAAACACTCTCAGGCCATAGGGTACACCTTTTAGGTTAATATTTTCCTCTAGATAAAATATCTCCAACTGTAACAAAACTGTTTTAGTACACAGTCTTTCTAATAGGAAAATATCATTTTTACAGTTCGTAAACTCATCGGGACTAGACAGAACTACAATGTCACTTACTTGACTGGCTCCTGTCCCACTTTAGCAATGAAAATAGTATTCAATCTATACAGGACACTGAACCTGTAACAAGTAATGTAGGGGTACTAGGGGACTCAATCACTAGCGGTCTAGCAAATCTGCTATCTATGATTAAGAAAGTTCACATCACTGTCTTATCTTAGATGCTAAGACTTTAATATGAAAGGAGTATTATTTACTCTAAACTTTTCTGAACTTAAGTTTAACTTAAAAATCATGACCAAGGGACGTGCGCATGCGCACACGTGCACACACACACACACACACACACACACACACACACACACACACACACACACACACACACTCACACACACACACACACACACACACATATATTTATATATATGTAGGTCTAGTTAACATTATCGACTTTTTAAAATATCAAAATTTGGTTGAGACCATATGATCGACTTTTTAAAAACTCAAAATGTTTGTACTGAGATCATAGAAAAGTAAGGAACAGATAATTTTCCATATCCCCAATGTAGTGCGATCTTGGAGTTGATATAAATGATTAGTAGGGAGTGTGGGTGGCACAGGGGGTTGTGGAGTGGTGTGCCCTCGCAAAAACACTGTATGTGGTGAATGCTTGCATTTCAATTTTTTAAAATGTCAATCAGATTGTTTCAACCATATGAGGTCCAAGTTTTAAAAATGTAATAATATAACCTAGATCTATATATATATATATATATATATATATATATATATATATATACATATGTATGCATACACACACACACACATGCACACACACACACACACACACACACACACACACACACACACACACACACACACACACATACATATACATGTTATTTACTTATTTATTCATTTTTATTTATTTATTTATTTTATTTAATTTTAAGTTAGTAGACTATCTCCAGAGGCCCATTTTTAGTTGCACCATTGCTACCTAGCAAATCTTAACATAACATTAATACAAAGGATTATGTTATCTTTAATGCAAAGGTAGTAAATACTGCAACACAAAAACAGAAGACAGATCAATAAAGTGATGTATAATTTAATGATACCATTCATTTACATGTGAAATGGAAGATATCATAGATTATAGAAATCCGCACTGTTAACAATGTAGAGCCAGTCCTTGAACTGGAATCACATTGCCAATACTCACCCTCACAGGGCATTGTTTGCATCCAGGAGGATGAAACAAATTGGGCCTGAAGGCCTCTGAGATGCTCTCCAAAATGCTGAAACTGAATTTTCCCGTTTTCGCAGTGTCTGGATGGGTTATACATATCTGTCTATGAGCAATCTGTTATTTCACTATTTTCCATGACCAGTGATGGAATGCAGTCCTGGGTGCTGGGACTGCCTGTATGATTAAGGCATGTATGGATTACTGTTTCCCTTATTGTTGATGCTGGATTCCTAACCATGATATTAAACAATACACTCATTTACTTTCCTCACATTATATAGATGGCATACAGACTTTCAGTGAATACCTTATTATTAGCAATTATGATAGCTCAGTCTACAACTCCTTCCATTTTTCATGTTGTACATTAAGACGTTTCTCACTGGTGAAACCACAATGTGCCAGGTATAGACAATAAATCCTAAAGGTATTTGTGGCAACAGCTCAGGGAGTGGAAGAGATATAGAAGAGGATCCTAAAACTATAAGGCATCTGGGTCAAAATAGTCTCATGCAATGTAGTGGGACCCTCCCACTCATCAACAGGGTAGGAACTGAAGAAGATTAAAACGACTAGGAACTGATAGAGGTATACTGCAGGAGTTAAGAATGAAGAGGGAAGGTGCTCTGAAAATTGCAGGAGCAGTAGGGAGGTGTGGAGTTATAAAAGAGTTAGGGAACAAAAGGAGAATTCTTATAATGATTAAGAAAGTGTTAAAGGGGACCCACAAATTTGTGCTTTGAGAATGTCAAAAAATCTCTGAAAAGAAAGGTGTTCAAATCCATGGTGTGGCCATTGCTTCTTGATGGCAGAGAAACCGAGGCAGAACAGCTGAGGAATCTTGAGATGGTGGTGATGAAGTGATTGAGATAGGAAGTAGGATGCATATTGTGAGGCACACAAGAAATGAAGATGTTGGATCAGAAGGCAAATTAGCTCCAAATGAATTTTGCAAGGGACTTCTAACTCTGTACTCGTGTATCCCCTTGTGGAGGATTTTGCCCTCACATCTCTAACTGCATACAGTGAAGAGAGAGGAAATTCTAATACAGCACACAGAGGGCCTAACAAACAGCAAACCTTCGCTACCCACACTACAATGAAATGACCTACAAGCAAGCACATTCTTTGACAAGGTATTGTCGTGAACATGTTTCTACAATTTGAAACTATACCAGACTTTATTAGACGTACATATAAAGCACACATTAATCAGAATTATCACTGAAGTAATTGAAGTGTCTCCTCTTAACATGTGCAATTCTTAGCTATCTGAGATAACATGTTTGTGGGAGTTCCATTCATAAATGCTGCATTTCCTAATCTACAGGTGAAAAGTGTGAGGAACTGAAACTATGCGTTCTTCCTTCTTTCTTACAGACAAGTCTCAATATCAAATAAAACATATTTAAACTGAGCCTTTTTAAAGAAATAAGTATACATTTTTGGTGCTGCTGCGATAACAGAGATTCACTTAACGTCAGACCTCCATGTCTCCTGGAATGACATCTTCTACAGGCATTTAACTCCACATTCCATATTAGTTTCTTTCCTCTCTGTAAACTGTCTGAACATTAAGGCATTACTGACTTTTAGGTTCATAGGTTCATAGGTTCATAGGTTTATACTAGGCTATCTGCCCTAAGGCATTTATAAGCCTAGCCCAAATTATTGTGGCTTACGCCACCCCTTATATGAAAAAATACTGTGCCCATTAGTTTGTTGTGCCTCTGTCCAGCAGTGACACAGAGATGATTCCTGGGGTAAACCTACGATCTCCCATCCACAGGTCTAGATTTCTCTTGAACAGAGTCAGCGAGGTGCTCTGCCTCACATGGACCGGGATTTTATTCCACAGCATAGGGAGTCTCTGAGTGATAAATCTATCCCTCCAGCACGTCCTATTTATATCCGTGCTAAGGTTTAAGTCGCTTGCTCTAGTGGTTTTGGTGGATTTGGATTTTTTGAGGTGGAGCATGTCCATTAATTCCGGGTTGGACATGGCCTTGTATGTCAGGCACATGTCACCTCTGAGCAGACGGTATGCGACTGAATAGAGCTGGAGTTTCTTCAATCTGGCAGCATATGACAGATTTTGGAGTCCCTTTATCCTTTTGGTGAGGAACTTTTGGGGTCTCTCCAATTGCTGCAGATGTCGGGTGAGATACATCCCGAATGGGGCATTGTACTCGATCATTGGTCTGATAAGTGAAGAGTACAGGGGAACAATGACCTTACTAGATCTGGATGTGAATCCCTTCATCATCAGGTGGGCAATGTAGAAGGTCTTTCTAACCACTTTAGCAATGTGAGTGTCAAAAGAAAGGCCACTGTCAACCTGGGTCCCCAGGTCCCTGATAACCTCTTCTGTGCTTAGTGGATTGCCACCTATATGGTAGCTTGGGGTTACCTTGTTTTTCCCGAAGGGTATGACTATACATTTTTTGGCATTTAACTTCAGGCCATGGCTCTGGCACCAGCTATCTGTTTCCGTGAGTCCCTTTTGAAGGATATCCGTGTCCGATGCACTTTCCACTATGGCGCCCAGTTTGCAGTCGCCTGCAAACTTTGTCAGCCAAAGTCCTCCCATGTTGGCCTGTACTTCTGAGAAGTAGATGCCAAACAATAGGGGCCAAGGACCGAGCCCTGTGGGACACCACTTGTGACCGGCTTGGAGTCTGACACAGCGCCAGCAACTCTAACCCTGTGGGTTCTGTCCTTAAGCCAGTTTGCAACCCATCTTGTGACATATGGGTTTACATTTAAGCTGGTAAGTTTTTCTACAATACCCGAGTGGGGTATTGTGTCAAAAGCCTTTGCAAGGTCAAGGTAGGCTGTATGGACTGCCTTTCCCTCATCAATGGCCCTGGTGACTGTTTCGAAGAAGTCAACCAAGTTCAAAAGGCATGATCTTCCCTTGACAAAGCCAAACTGGGTCGGGTCCAATGTCTGCAAGTCCCCTATATCTTTGTTTATGAGCTCCATTATGATCCTCTCCATAGCTTTGAAGACTAGACTTGTTAAGCTTATCGAGCGGTAATTACCAGGGTCCGTAGAGGCACCGCCTTTGTGGAGTGGGACCACAGTTGCCGTACGCCACTCCTTGGGCATGTATCCTGTGGTAAGGCTGAGATTAAACAGCTGCCTTATGTGCGGGTTTAATTCCTCATTTAGCTCATGTAGCACACAGCCGGGGACACCATCCGGTCCCATTGATGCTGTGTTTTTAGCTTTAGAGAGAGCAGCTTTCACCTGCGCATTTGAGATGTCCGGGAGGCTACACTCGGCTGGGATAGTTATCTCTCCTTTAGGGGGGGGGAGAGGGGTGAAGTTTGCACTGAACCTGTCTGCCAGTATGTTGGCAATGTCTGTGGGTTCAGTGATTTTTGTATCATTTTGGACTAATTATGAGCATATCTGGGAGTTTCCACCCAGGTTCCTAACATAGCTGAAAAAGGCCTTATGATTGTCCTTTGAATTCATGGCAATTTTTCTCTCAAAATTGGCCTTAGTTGATTTTATGAGTGCTCGTATTTTTTACTAATAATGATCAGGGGTGACTTCCCTTTTATGGATTTTGTTCTATCATGTAATAGCTTTCTCCTCTTATTGTAAAGTTTGTTAATGGCTGGGGTCCACCAGACTGGACGTTTGCCCTTTGTGGAAAGAGTCTTGGTTTTATTTGGGATTGCCTGATCCATGCAGTCCTGGAGGTGTTCATAGAAGGCATTTGTAAGGGCTTCCGCAGCTTGGGTTGTGGTTTCCTCTGGCTCAGGGGCCTTGAAGGATACCACACCAGTCTTTAGTGTGAAGTTTGCTTTAGAGAAGTTCTTCACTATGGTCTTTTTTGCTTGGGGGGGGGGCGGGATGTGGATTTCCAGTGAGATTAGTTTATGATCAGATCTCACCAATGAGGGATATACTTCCGGTGTGGAGCATTTTGTCCCCATGTTTGTGACAATGAGATCTAGTATATTTTCTCCTCTTGTGGGAACAGTGACTAGCTGTTCCATGGCATTTGAATTTATGAACTCCAGGAACCGTTGGGCTAGAAAGTTAGGGCTTGAGTAATGTTCCCAGTCTATATTCGGGTAGTTGAAGTCACCCAATATGATGGTGTTTGGAGATACATTTATACCCTCCAGTGTGTCCAAGAACGCTGTGTGGCCTTCCTGAGTTTGAGAGCGTGGCCTGTAGCATGCTACAATTTGTAGAGCAGTTTTGCCTATGGTTAGTTGCACCTGGATGGTTTCCGAAGCTTCTGCGTTGCCACCAACCTGGAGGTGTGTGTATCCTTTATGAATATGGATACACCCCTCCTTTGTGGTGTGGTCCGGGTTTTGGGGCCGGAACGCATGATATGAGGTAAAACCTAATAGTGCCGGGTGCTCTCAGGAGCCTTGAACCAGCTTTCAGTTACAGCACAGACATCAATGTTCTCCATACTGAGAAGGGCCTCGAGTGCGTGCATTTTGAGATTTAGACTTCTGGCATTGAGCAGCATTACCCTCAGTTTCTTCCCATTTTTGTTTTCTAGGGTGGTAGGTTTAGAATTTGAGCCTTGCCTAAAAAAGGCACTATGGGGTGGCAAGAGCCTTAGCCAATATCCGAATCCCAGGGTGACAGGTGCAAGCCGTCCCTTGCGACAGCGTGGCTTGTCAAGCATGTCATCCCAGGCAGACAGACACTGGATCCCCTTTGAATGACACCAGACATTAAGCCAATTGTTAAAGCTGATCATCTTGTCTCTATATTGTGGCATCATTCTTGGTGAAGGAAGGATACTGCTCAGGGTTAGGGTCATACCTGCCTGGGCTACATAATCAGAGAGCTCCTCTATGTCTCTTTTCATGTAGTCCAGGGAGGTACGTCTCAGGTCGTTCACACCAGCATGGACAATGACTGTGTCATATTTGTACTTGCCATGGAGTGACCAGTGCTTGTGTTATGTGGCGGATTCTAGCGCCCGATAGGCAGCTTACTGTGACCCTCTCCTTGTTCAGCCTGGTGAGTGGGACGTCAGTGTGTCTGACTATGGAGTCACCTATGACAAGTATGTTTGGTGTTGTATTTGGCCTTAAGGGCTGTGACTGCTTTGCACACTGCTTTTGTGGTTTATGTGTTGCTTGTGGGGTGTCTTGAGGTAGCAGTTGTTTGGGTGTCTGCTTTGGAGGCCTCTGCTGTTTAGGTAAATTTTACTCAGAGCCTCCGAGTATGTCTTTGTGTGTTTATGTGTTTGATTCAGTGGAGTGGTAGCATTATGTGAGGCTGGTTTTGTGGTGTGTGTAGTTGCCTTCTCCTCCTGTCTGGTCTTGCCAGTCCTGAGTTGAGAGAGCTCAGCCTCAAGTTTGGCTAAATAGCTGCATCTCTCGCAAGTATTTGTGTTATGTGGGAGGAGGAGAGGGTTGTCTGTGTACATGAGGCAGTTATAACATTGCCTCAAGATTCCCAGATTCACCAGCTGGACCGGAGAGGAGATTGACAACTGACCTTTGGACATGCTAGAATAATATTGAGAAATCCTTAATTGAAAACAAGGGCCAGTGGGGAGTGAGGGTGTAGTGCTTTTAATTTTTAGTGCTGACTTATATAATTGCTTTAGTGAGCAAGTGCCAGGTAACTTGAGTGCAATGTGTTACAAGTAACTAAATGCAAAACGACAAACAGTAACTTTCTTTCAAGTGAAACAAGGAAATAAGTACAGTAAGCAATGCAGATATCACTAGTGATCCACAGAAGCTGAGAAGTTGCGTATTAGGTGGAATTAGCTTCCAGGAAATAACAAGCAAACAAACAACAAGCATATAAACAAAGCTAGATTCAGTAGGCCTGGATCTAGTCTATGCTAGAGCAAACAAGGTGAACCAATTTCAGTAAGATACAGTTCAAATATTCAGGCACTATAAACCTTTAACCAGAAAATTCCCAGCTCAGAAGGGCAGAGTCCAGCCTCTTCTCTCACAAGAGTGCAGACCACGAACCTTCTTAATGTAAAATAACTGGCCTGAAGCCCAAGTGCCTAAACCAGAACTAATACACTTGGACACTGGGCTCTCAATCAGCAGTTCCCAACTTAGAAGGATGAAAGCTACCTGTCCTGCCACCACAGTGCTTGCCACAAACCTTCCTAATGTAAAACAACTGTTCTGAAGCCCAAGTGCTTAATCCAAAAGACTTGAATGATAGCTACACTTTAATCAAGTTACAACCAAGCAGTAATAAATACCATTGAATACTTTAGAGAATGTCTGGATTAGTGCTCAAGTTACACAAACAAAGCTAGATCCAGCAGGCTCGAATCCAGTCTATGCCACAGCAAACAAGGCGCACCAACTTCAGTAAGGAACAGTTCAGATATGCATGCACTATAAGCCTTTAACCAGAAATTCCCAGCTCAGAAGGGCAGAGTCCAGCCTCTCCTCCCACAAGAGTGCAGACCACGAACCCTCTTAATGTAAAATAACTGGCTTTTTAAGCTATCACTTAGTAAGACCTTAATGTCCAGGCAGTTTTAACAGTGTAACAAAACTTTGTCATGCTCTGCTGTTCTTCAGAATCTTAGACTTTAAATTTTCTGCTCTGTCTCTCTTTTTTGTCTTACCATCAGTTAGCTAAACCCCAGTGTATTAATTGCACACAGCATCCATACATTCTAACACAAAACCTTATTCTCTTAGTAGTCCCTGCCTTTTTCATCACTGTGAACTGGACATTATTGCTAATTCAGATTTTCTGTTAGCCAGAATATCTGTTTCACAAGGATTCATTACTTACTATTCAAAAACAGGCATGCTGATATGACAGCCCAGTCAGTGTGTCCATTGTAATCGAACCTATACCAATAGAAACAAGAACAGATGCTACGGTATTGTTCATCAGCTTTCTATTGGTATCTGATGAAAATACCATCTATAACCTATTTTATGAAGGACAGAGCAAAATATAAGGAAAAACTGGGACCTTATGCAAAACTCTGTACAGTTGAGAGGAATGGTTCCCAATATTAAGAGCAATCCTAATACTAGTATACATACCTCTCAGCTGTGCAGACTTTTACAAAATGTCCCTGATTTTCTTTATATATTTGCCTTGACGTTCATAAATTAATTTTACATTTTTTGTCAGTCAATAATCCCACATATTAGAGTATTATACTAATATCTGTCTCTCTTTTTAAAGACACAGATAGAAAAGGCACAACTGCTGCGGAGATGCCACTTTCATTAAACTGCATAATGTACTGTGAAAATGTAGCGATGTAAGTGCCATATGCATGTGCAGTACATATGAATGCAAGGAAGAAACCAAAGAACACTAAAGTGCAATAATAAAATGTCATTGTTTAGGAAAGGTAAGCTATTTTCTTCTTAAATAATGTCATTGTATAATAACAATAACCCAAGAGTGGGTGGGGTTATCACAGCATTTACCCATGGCTGGCTTTTTTAGATCACTCGAGCTTCACTCTTGTGATCAAACCACACCAACTGTGAGTAAATCTCATGATACCTGCACTCATGTGTTATTGCTGAATTATAACTCATTACTTTTCTTCTCTGGACTTAAGTAATCTCACTAGACCTACTTTATTGTGATTTATTGTCTAATTAAATGACAAAACATTCTCTGTCTGAGTATTATCTTCTATGCTAAATGAATACTTACTTTAATATTGTGTCTTTTGGCTTTTCCTGGTTAGGGCTTGCCACAGCGGAACTCCGGTCCGCTAATGATTGGCAGTAGATTTTTACGTGCTGAGTTGCCAGCTCTGACGCACAACCGTCAACGAAGGTACGCCCATTCATGCATGTCTTCACACAGAAGACGCTTTAGCTGAGAATCGAACAGGACAACGTCTTACTGTGAGGTGACAATGCTACCGCAGCACCACCACCGCAGTTCGAATACTTACGTAACATGCCAAAATTAGATTTTTGTAGGAGGACATGACCCTGTTTTCTACAGTCTCAGTCTGTCTGTCTGTCTCTCTCTCTCTCTCTCTCTCTCTCTCTCACACACACACACACACACACACACACACACACACACACACACACACACACACACACACACACAGTCTGTCTCTCAGCTGTAGTCCAAGCTGCACATTGTTTTCCACATTAGCATTTTTCAAGTTTTCATTTTTAGCCAATTGGAAATAAATGGTGTACTTCCCTTTCTGGGCACAAATGGATATTTAAAAACTGTATATAACATATGTAATTTAATAGCTCCTGACAAGGGGCTCAAGCCAGCTCTAGAGTTCAAGTAACTGCAATACCCATTATGGTCCAATGAAAGGACATATCTGTTTACATCACATCTGTTTTCCATTGTCTTTGTGTTTTCTGTTAGAGGACCTACACAACATTTATTATTTTATTCTTCCATGGTAGACAAAGAATAGTAAAAATGTAAGTATTAGCTGCTGAAAAGAAAATAAATGAGACTCCTTTGTTTAGCAAAAACAGTTTATACCTCTTAAGTTCTTTCATCATCAACATCATCAACCCCCTTTTTCTCCTTTTCTATATGGGAGCAGGGTGTCTTGTAAACTGCCCCCATCTCTCTTGATTCAGTTCTACACTCCTGCCTTTTTTGACACTCATGCCTGACTGTTGCAGATCTTCTCTTACACAACCCATCCACCTCTTTGCTGGATGCCCTCATTTCCTCTTACCTTCTTCCTGTCTGTCCCAAATCTTCTTCACCAGATTGTCTTCTGCTTTTCTGCACATGTGCCTGAACTGCCATAATCTGTTCTCTTTGATCTTTTCTGCAATTAGAGCTACACTGGCTTCTGCTCTTATGTCTTCCCTTCTTCGTGTGTCCCACAATGTGCACCCTACCACCCTTCTCAGACACTATTTCCATCACCTCTAGCTTTCACATCTTATGTTAATAGGTTCATAGGTAGGTACTAGGCTATCTGCCTGAAGGCATTTATAAGCCTAGCCGGAATGTGTTGGCTTCTGCCGCCCCCTTAGATTAGTTCCCTGTGCCTCTGTCCAGCAGATCCAATGAAGTGATCCCCAGGGTAAACTTTCTGTTTCCCATCCACTCATCAAGGTTGCTCTTGAAGAGGGTTAACGAGGAGCTCTGCCTAATGTAGATTGGAATCTTGTTCCAGAGCATGGGAAATCTCTGGGACAGGAATCTATCCCTCCAACACATCCTATTTATTGTTGTGATGAGGTTTAGATCCCTGGAGCGTGTGGCTCGAGGGGATATGGTTTTCTTTAGGTGGAGCATGTCCATCAATTCTGGGTTGGATATGGCCTTGTATGTCAGGCAGAGATCACCTCTGATAAGGCGGTATGCAACAGAGTACAGTTGGAGTTTCTTCATTCTAGCTGCATAGGGCATTTGCTTGAGGCCAGTGATCCTCTTGGTGGGGTACTTCAGTGGTCTTTCCAGTTGTTGCAGGTGTCTTGTAAGGCACATCCCAAATGGGGCATTGTACTCTATGATGGATCTGATGAGTGATACATAGAGGGGCCCAATGACCTCTTTCGATCTGGATGCAAACCCTTTTGTGATTAGGTGGGCCACATAGAAGGATTTTCTAACCACTTTGACAATGTGATTATCAAAGGAGAGGTTACTATCTACTTGTGTCCCCAGATACTTTATTATGTCTTCCGTATTTAGGGGGCTACCACCTATGTGGTAGTTTGTGGGTACTTTGTTTTTTCCAAAGGGGATTACTATGTACTTTTTGGCATTTAGCTTGAGGCCATGGTTTTGACACCAGGTATCTGTCTCAGTGAGACCCTTTTGGAGGATGTCTGTGTCAGCCAGAGAGTCAATTATAGCCCCTAGTTTGCATTCATCTGCCAACTTGGTCAGCCATAGTCCTCCTGTGCTTGCCTGTACCACTGAGAAGTATATGCTGAACAGGAGGGGTCCTAGGACTGAGCCCTGGGGAACGCCACTTGCAACTGGTTTAGAGTCAGACCTAGCACCCGCAACTCTTACAATGTGGGTTCTGTCCATGAGCCAGTTAGCAACCCATCCTGTGATGTAGGGGTTTATGTTCAGGCTGGTGAGCTTGTCTATAATACCTGAGTGGGGAATGGTGTTGAAGGCCTTTGCGAGGTCTAGGTAAGCTGTGTGGACCACCTTTCCCTCATCTAAAGCCTTGGTAACTGTCTCAAAGAAATCCACCAGGTGTAGGAGGCATGATCTGCCCTTAACAAAGCCGAACTGGGTAGGGCCCAGTGTTTGGAAGTTTCCAGTGTCTCTGTTAATAAGATCCATGACGATGCACTCCATAGCTTTGCAGACCAAGCTAGTCAGGCTTATAGGGCGATAGTTCCCGGGGTCCGTTGTGGCTCCACCTTTGTGGAGTGGAATAACCATAGCTGTGTGCCTCTCTGTGGGCATGTAGCCCATGGAGATGCTGAGTTTAAGCAGTGTGTTTAGGTGAGGGGTTAGTTCAGCTTTGAGCTCATGTAGAACACAGCCTGGGACACCGTCCGGTCCCATTGATGCTATGTTTTTGGCTTTGGAGAGGGCTGTTTTAACCTGAGTGTCTGTGATTTCAGGGGCACTACATTCTTCTGGTATAATTATGGGCCTTTTTGGGGGTGAGAGGGGGTGAAGTTTGCACTGAATCTGTCTGTCAGGGTGTTGGCTATATCGGTCGGTTCAGTATATTTTGTGCCATTCTGCACTAACTCCGAGCAGATCTGAGAATTGCCACTAAGATTCTTGACATAGCTAAAGAATGCCTTGTGGTTATCTTTGGAGTCCATGGCAATTTTTCTTATGAAGCTAGCACTGGATGATTTTATGAGGGAATGTAGTTTCTTGCTGATACTGATCAGGGATGTCTTCCTTTCTTGGGATTTTATTCTTTTCTGTACTAGTTTCCTCCTTCTATTGTATAGCTTGTTTATGGTAGGGGTCCACCAGACTGGTTTCCTTTTCTTGGAGGAGTGACCCTTGGTTTAGTTTGGGATGGCACAATCCATGCATTCTTTTAGGTGCCCGTAGAGTGCATTAGTAAAGGATTTTGCAGCTTGGACAGAGTTATCCTTTAGCATGGAGGCTTTGAAGCGTCCCACCTCGGTCTTAAGTGATGTAAAGTTTGCTTTTGAAAAGTTTTTCACGGTGGTCTCTTTGACCGGGGGTGGTGGTGGAATGTGGATATCCAGAGTGATTCGTTTATGGTCAGATCTAACCGGCGAGGGGTTGACCTCTGGTTTGGAACACTGGTCTCCCATGCAGGTGATGACCAGGTCCAATATGTTGTCACCTCTGGTGGGGGTGTTGACCAATTGATCCAGGGCATTTGAGTTTATAAATTCTAGGAAATGTTGGGCAAAAGAGATTGTACTTGAGTAGTTCTCCCAGTTAATGTTTGGGAAATTGAAGGTTCCTATACCAAACAGTAGTACTGGTACCACCACTGTTTTGTAAACCTAACTTTTCAGCTTCTTTGGCAATGTTCTGTTGGTTTCATTTTATAATCTCGAAATACTAAAATATCGAATTTTAGTATTTCAAGACTATAAAGTCAAAAGTGCAGTTATGCGAAACTGCATAATATCGAATGCAGAAATATTTAATCTGCGTTTGTGTTATCGCGTTTGTGATGTTTGTGGATTTAGCTGGGGATTCAGGTAAGTGGTGTTCTTGTAAGGGTATTGGGTAGGGATTTTAGTGTATGTGAGTGTGTTTAGTGGTGAGTTTTATGTGTTTGTGTGTTTATTGCGACCTCAGAGTTAGTGTATATATAAGTAGCGGGTGTGGGGGGGTGCAGTGGGGCTTGCTCCTCTGCTTATAGGTGGGAAGGTGTCATTGTTCGTTATGTTGTGCTTGTGTGTGTTGTTTTGTTTGTTATTGTTTGATTAGGTAGGTATATGTGTGCATGTTTTGTGGTGGTGTGTGTATGTGAATGATTGGGATTTTGAATTTCACATTTGAGGGTGTTGGTTTTTTTGTCTTTCGGCTTTATAGTCTCGAGATACTAAAATTCGGTATTTTAGTATTTTGAGATTATAAAGTGAATCCGTTCTGTCATATACTGCACCTGACACTCTATGTCAGCTGTTCTTCAGTTCTTTGTTGATGAGTATAACAACTTGTGACCTACTCCAAAAGTGTTCCTTTTCCAAAGCATCTCAGCTAAGCCTCAAAGAAGCAGTTATGTATGGCTCAAAGATTTGCATGGTTATCTCGGGCGGAAAAATTATTTTAGACCCTTCTAAATAACTTAATGTTAATAAAACCTTGGGCATTGAATTGCTAAAAAACAAGAACCTAAAAGATGTTTTTCCACCATAAATTCATGTTTTGTTCAAAACCATCTTCAGATGTGTTAAGAAGGTTATAGGAAACTTCCCTGCATGTCCCGGTTTGGGAATCTGCACCCTACTTAGGAACCCTCCTGCTCAGACTGAGTAGGTGGAACTGCTTATTTTACTAAAAACCTGTGGAAAGAAGCCAGCCTGACCTTCACCCCAGCTTGAATAATGTCAGATCAGCCCCCACCCCCCTGCTTGTTCAAGTTCAGGCATTTCCAGGGCCTGATAGGCATAAAAATGGGAACTTCCCTTCTGCAAGGTCAGGAGGACAACTTTATCTGCATTAAACAAGTTTTATAACTCTATATATAATACAAAGGCACCATATTTGGACATAAGATCTTCATGATAGCTATACTGCATTGTTCCAGAAGAAGACCCAAAACTCAAGCAGGATTTTCATACTGCTCTCCTTTGGCACAGTTTCCAATGGTAGATGACTGCTTAGCATAAATGATGTAGCTTATATAACCATAAGAAGAAATATAAGCTAATTTGTGCACAGCAGGTCACCGTATACAGAGGAAAATGCCATGTGCCACTGCCGCAATGAAGCAATGCATTAAATAATCTTCTCACCCTATCCACCTACTTTCTGCATCCTTTCCCCACACATTCACTTACTGATAGTATTGTATACTTAGGCATAAATGTCTACACCTTTCATTTCATGACTCTGGTGTATAATCAATGCAGAAACACATTACCTGTACAAAAAAACAAAAACTACTATCATACACAAATTAAATGTGACTTAAATATATAATTAAACAAAATGTCCCCATTCTCCCTCTAGACTACCTACCACTCCATTATATATACAGCTATATTAGAGCTACCAAAACCATCAGTGCCATCTCATCCAGTTTTGAGATGCTGGTAGCTGCCCAGTCTACCAGTATGCTACCACTGCCTTAACTTGAACTGTTTATTGATTCAACATGAACTGGAAGCCACTGCCAACTGTTTGTCTGACAGGTTTAGCTCAGATTTCTCCCCTCACTCCCCTGCCCCCAGTAGTCCAAAGGGAATACCTCATACCACAATCCCCATGACCATTACTGGAGAACAGGTCATCAATGCACTTTCCAAGGCCAAAAACACTGCATCAATAGACCCTGATAACATCCCAGGATGTTTACTAAATATTATGAAATGTGACCTCTCTGGTACACTTGAAACACTTTTCAACTAAAGCCAACAGTCAGGTTTTGTGCCCAACAAGTCGAAAATGGCTACAGTCATTCCTCTGCACAAAAGAGGTCTGACCACTGATCTGGGTAACTACAGGCCCATAAGTCTTACCAGCTTCCTATGTAAGGCCATGGAAAGAATCATCATGGGCATGATAAATAAGGACATTGGTAACCCAGAAATGGTGGACCCATCACATTTCAGCTTTGTTAAGGAAGGTCATTCCTATTAAATCGAGTGGATTGGACACCAAAACATTGAATGAAGGTAAGACTGTGTACACAGCTTACCTCGACCTGGCCAAGGCTTTTAATACAACACCGCACTCAGGCATTATAGACAAGTTCACTAATTTAGGTATAAACCCTTTTAGCTCCATTCGGTACGAACCTGACCAGTCATATGCAGTAGCAAAGCAACCTCAGAGGTTCCTTACAAACAGAATACAAGGCAAACTTTCCTTATGCAGAGTACCTTAAAGCACTTTGCCTGTATTCAGTCTCTTAGAGATTTCTGAGGGTGAATCTATGCTTGGCTTACAAGGCATCTGCAAACTCCACACTTATGAATCTCCTATATATTTATAAGTTAAAGAGTACCAGAAATACAAGGTTTAAGGACCTGAATTTTGCCTGTGACATAAACAGAACATGCTGGAGTGACAGATATGTGTTCTAGAGACTTCCTCTAATATGGAACAGACTTCCAATCCACATGAAGCTGAGTTCTTCTGTTACCCAGTTTAAGCGCAACCTAGGCCAATAGATGGGGGATTGGAAATTTACACCAGGCCTGGCACCTATGTCTCTTATGGACAGAGGTAGCTTCTAAATGCCTGTCCCTCAATATCTTATTTGAATACAGGACATGATTATTCTTTTGAGAAAACATGGCTAAGCTTAGAAAGCCCCCCCCCCCCAGTTGTTATCCTCATAATAATCTATGATGAATCTATGAAAGAAAGAAAATGATTTGCCACTAATCTTTCAATCCCATTTAACACAATCTATTCAGAATAGCACCACATTGCTTTCCAAGGTTATAGAACTACCATTTTAGCTGAAATAGAAATTATGTTTCGCTCATAGGATCTAAACTGCAAATAAAGTTAAAAGCTTAACCATTTATTTTACTTGATTTGCTGATTTACCATTTTTCATTGGCATTTTGACAGAGTATCAAAACTACATACCAAACTTTCAGGGCATTGCCATACTATGTAATTGGTGGCAAAATGTATGTATTATCAATATATGGTGCAATGATAAGTGTGATTGCATAGAGGGATAAAGCCCTGACTAATGTCCAGACAATCAGAGTTTGAGTTGTAGTCTAAGCTCTGGAGGAGTCAGGTTGGAGTGGTTGGGTGGTATAGAGTGACTAAGGCTAGTTCTTCATCCTCAAGTGGAAATGATGGTTCCATTCTCTAGCTGCATTCTGCAGCCTGTAAGTGGAAGCTTGCTGGCTACAGTGAAGTAGCACAATCTCAGGGCATGGGCTTGACTTAACGTTAGTAATGGTATCTCTCATTACCATGTGAGTAGAGCATTTTACCCCACCAAGGTCGAGATGGCAAGACAGCATCCAATAAAAAAGTGTATTGGCTAAGAAGAGTAGTGGACTAATCCACAAACTGACTAGCTCAGATTCATACAGTTGGCAAATGAAGTCTGACAGAATCAAACTCTGCAGAACTGGAAGATAAAGGATCAGATAACAGTACAGCACCTTAAACCTCTGTGCAAACTTCCAGATATTTATAGCAAGGTGTGCCATCAATTTTCTAGAATATCTGGCCAGGCACAAAAAGGCCTTAGCTTGCTTTTTGGTTTGTGGTAACAGCGAGTTCCTTACTGCCTCTACCTTCTTCTTCTGTAGTTTGACAATACCCCTCCCTATTATGTAGCCCAGATAATCTACCTCTCTCATGTTAGTTTTACGGGCATTCACAGTAAGCCCTACTTGCTTTACCCTATTGCCTTACCACTTATAGATTCATTGTTAAGACAACCTGTACTTTAACTAGGTACGATTCCCATCCTGCAGAATGCATGAGTATGTTATCTAAATATGCGGTGGCACAAAAAGTATAAAGCTTAAAGACCCTATCTATTTACTGTTGGAAGATAACCAGAGAACCTCGGAACTAAATGGGAGGACCTTGCACGGAAACAGGTTATTAGAAGTCAAAAGGACTTCACCTAAGCTTCCTCAGTCAAGAGAATTTGGAGTTAGTCTTCATTAAATTGAGGCCTGTTCAAACCTCACTTTCCCTGGTCATTCACTTTGAAATAGTGTTTGACTTACTTACTAAAGCCACTGCAGAGCATTATAGTTCTGACTGACTTTGGAACCAAAGTTACAAGGCTATTCCATTCATTGGTAGATCTTTCAATGATCTCGAGCTAATGAATCTTTTTTTTTCATGTTTTCTTAGTTTTCTTTTGGGCTTCATGGATCCTGTAAGACTTCAATTAACCTTCTCCTCAACAGTATATTGTTTAATTCTACTAATCTTACCAGTCAATTCTGAGAATATTTATTTTATAATAACACTTGTACTTCCTATTTTTGGGATCTATCATCTACTAGGACATTAGGTATAGACAACAGCCTTCTTCCCTTATCAGGCTCCTTGGTTTCTGATGCCCAATTTATCATAACTGTCTGTACCTCTCTCCAGGGCTTTAACACATTCATATTTTAAGTAAAAAAACGAACAACAGAAGAGCAAAGCAATGAAGGGGTATAAAATGCTAAGTCCCATAGACCAAGTCACTCGAAATTCATAAATTGCAATGTATTCCGACACAATTCAGTGGTAGAAAGAAATTTATTTGCAATGCAGGTTAGCGCTTTCGCTGGTTAGCTTCTTCAGACCTTAAAACAAATAAAACAACTGTAATCAATGTTTTAAATATACAAAAAGGCGCGAAACTTAAAATGCTACTTAAAGCTGTATCAATCCATTCATAGATGCCAGAATGTATACAATGATAAAAGTGCATTATATCTTTAAAAATGTATCATATCATTAAAAAATATATATATATTAACACAACATGCATTTACCTAACAATTCAATACATACTTAAAAACTCATGACATGTGGATTATAAACATTCTTAAAATAAACTCTTAATATAAAGAGTTTTTTTTTAAATAAAGGACACTCCTACTAATACATGTAATTCATTTATTATATCTCAGTCTCCTCAACTTCAAAAGGGGTCGTAAAGGGACTTTTCCATTAAGTCCCGTTAACATATCGGATCTAAACTTAATAATCCAGTGTGTCTCTCTAGCCTCAGTGTAATAACACTTGTACTTCCTATTTTTGGGATCTATCATCTACTAGGACATTAGGTATAGACAACAGCCTTCTTCCCTTATCAGGCTCCTTGGCTTCTGATGTCCAATTTATCATAACTGTTTGTACCTCTGTCCAGGGCTTTAACACATTCATATTTTATACCTGCCTGGGATATTCCTTTTCTGTCTGTTTGACCTTAAAATTGGCATTACTTACTTGTTTCTCTTTGACCTTAAAACGTTCTTGCAACTTTTATAAAAACTTGTTCTCTGCAGTGGAAACTCAGAAACTTAGTTCTCAACCTGGAACTCCTGGTTCCTAGCATTCCTGTTATATATTCCCTATTTGGGTAGCTTATGCCCTTTCCATATATTTTCAAATGATGGGTATTACTACCTTTAACCTGTCTTGTGAGCAAGTGTAATTTTCCAATACACCATCAAATGAGGGGTCTTTTCCTATGCCCACATGTCTGGTGATGTCTAACACCCCCCTGGGGTGCTACAATACAGGTGTTCAAAAGGAATAAGTTTACTTCATGATTGTGGCTCTTCTCTGATGGCATATAGGATTTAAGTTAGGAGATGTTACATCTTCCCATGTTCTTCAGTGATGTTCATTAACACAGAGTCCTGTTGAAATATTCCACCAGGCTGTTAGAACAACTGAGATATACTGATGCCCTGAGTTGTTTTGCCTTAAAACACTGACACTGGTGATGCATAATTCAAGACATAAATGGGTTCCCAATTTAGTAAATATTTCTTTTAAAATTCCTACTCTGGAGAAAAGTGAAATCAGCTTCCTCACTATTACATTAATAATAGGTTTGAAGAACAGGATTGCTTCCAGATATCTAATGGCATGATCTAGGATTACTAACATTTACTGGAATCCATTACTAGACCTAACTAGTAGCCCAACTATATTCTTAATAATCTACTCAAAAGATAACTATATTAGTGTCATGTAAATGAGGGGATTTTTAAAGCCAGGATTTGGGTCTGTGTTTTGACATTCAGAGCATCCTACATAAAAAGAATCAATTTATTTTATTACTGCAAGACAATAAAATCTAGCAAAATGTTTTCCATACCTAGATGACCTCAAAGTACCTAGCTGTATACCAGCCTCATCATTAGGCTTCTGAAGGGCTTAGGTACAAACAGCTGCTTCCTCTTTCTCTTTAGTCTACTTAGTAAGTCTGTTTATGTTATATATGTCTCTTCTCAGAGTTTACTATTATTCTAGCAATGTTCTAAGTTTATAATATTTAAAATTTGTCCCTATTTTTTGGCATTTGTCTCCTATTATTTTAGGCTTTGACCAGATTTGTTGCATTAAGAGGTTGAGCGGTATGCCTATATATTTGTTCTCCTAGAACCACCTAATCGTTTTCCTTAGCCTTTATTGTATCCAAGTCTGTTAACATTTGCATCTGTTGATAGTTCCTTGTCCCATTTTTCAGAGGATGGCAAATGTAGGGCCAAGGACTATGTATATGAAAGTCCATCCCCTTAATTTGGGAAAACAGTGAATATACGCACTATTGCCTTACCACTTATAGATTCATAGGTTGGTACTACACTATCGGCCCTAGGGCCTATACAAGCCTAGCCATAACAATTCCCTGGCTATTTATTCCCACAGTATTTACTTCCCTGGACCTCTCTTTAGCAGGGGGACTGACGTGATCCCTGGGGTGAATTTCCTATCTCCCATCCAGTCATCAAGGTTCCTTTTGAAGAGGACCAAAGAGGCGCTCTGCTTGACATGTATGGGCAGTCTATTGCAGAGTCTGGGGAGTTTCTGGGACAGGAATCTAACCCTCCAACACATCCTATTTATTGTTGTGATGGGGTTTAGATCCCTGGAGTGTGTGGCTCGATGGGATATGGTTTTCTTTAGGTGGAGCATGTCCATCAATTCTGGGTTGGATATGGCCTTGTATGTCAGGCAGAGATCACCTCTGACTAGACGGTATGCAACAGAGTACAGCTGGAGTTTCTTCAGTCGAGCTGCATAGGGCATTTGCTTGAGGCCAGTGATCCTCTTGGTGGGGTACTTCAGTGGTCTTTCCAGTTCTTGCAGGTGTCTTGTAAGGTACATCCCAAATGGGGCATTGTACTCTATGATGGATCTGATGAGTGATGCATAGAGGGGCCCAATTACCTCTTTCGATCTGGATGCAAACCCTTTTGTGATCAGGTGGGCCACATAGAAGGATTTTCTAACCACTTTGGCAATGTGATTATCAAAGGAGAGGTTACTATCTACTTGGGTCCCCAGATACTTTATTATGTCTTCCGTATTTAGGGGGCTACCACCTATGTGGTAGTTTGTGGGTACTTTGTTTTTTCCAAAGGGGATGACTATGCACTTTTTGGCATTTAGCTTGAGGCCATGGTTTTGACACCAGGTATCTGTCTCAGTGAGACCCTTTTGGAGGATGTCTGTGTCAGCCAGAGAGTCAATTTTAGCCCCTAGTTTGCATTCATCTGCCAACTTGGTCAGCCATAGTCCTCCAGTGCTTGCCTGTACCACTGAGAAGTATATGCTGAACAGGAAGGGTTCTAGGACTGAGCCCTGGGGAAAGCCACTTGTAACCGGTTTAGAATCAGACCTAGCTCCCGCAACTCTTACAATGTGGGTTCTGTCCATGAGCCAGTTGGCAACCCATTTTGTGACGTAGGGGTTTATGTTCAGGCTGGTGAACTTGTCTATAATACCTGAGTGGGGAATGGTGTTGAAGGCCTTTGCGAGGTCTAGGTAAGCTGTGTGGACTACCGTTCCCTCATCTAAAGCCTTGGTAACTGTCTCAAAGAAATCCACCAGGTGTAGGAGGCATGATCTGCCCTTAACAAAGCCAAACTGGGTAGGGTCCAGTGTTTGGAGGTTTCCAATGTCTCTGTTAATAAGATCCATGATGATGCACTCCATAGCTTTCAGATCAAGCTAGTCAGGCTTATAGGGCGATAGTTCCCAGGGTCCGTTGTGGCTCCACTTTTGTGCAGTGGAATAACCATTGCTGTGTGCCACTCTGTGGGCACGTAGCCCATGGAGAGGCTGAGTTTAAGCAGTGTGTCTAGGTGAGAGGTTAGTTCATCTTTTAGCTCATGTAGAACGCAGCCTAGGACACCGTCCGGTCCTATTGATGCTGTGTTTTTGGCTTTGGAGAGGACTGTTTTAACCTGAGTGTCTGTGATTTCAGGGGCACTACATTCCTCTGGTATAGTTATGGGCCCTTTTGGGGGTGAGAGGGGGTGAAGTTTGCACTGAATCTGTCTGCCAGGGTGTTGGCTATATTGGTCGATTCAGTATATTTTGTGCCATTCTGCACTAACTCCAAGCAGATCTGAGAATTGCCACTTAGATTCTTGACATAGCTAAAGAATGCCTTGTGGTTATCTTTGGAATCCATGGCAATTTTTCTTTCGAAGCTAGCCTTGGATGATTTTATGAGGGAATGTAGTTTCTTGCTGATACTGATCAGGGATGTCTTCCCTTCTTGGGATTTTCTTCTTTTCTGTACTAGTTTCCTCCTTCTATTGTATAGCTTGTTTATGGTAGGGGTCCACCAGACTGGTTTCCTTTTCTTGGAGGAGTGAGCCTTGGTTTTGTTTGGGATAGCACAATTCATGCATTCTTGTAGGTGCCCGTAGAGTGCATTAGTAAAGGATTTTGCAGCTTGGACAGAGTTATCCTTTAGCATGGAGGCTTTGAAACGTCCCACCTCGGTCTTAAGTGATGTAAAGTTTGCTTTTGAAAAGTTTTTCACGGTGGTTTCTTTGACCGGGGGTGGTGGCAGAATGTGGATATCCAGAGTGATTAGTTTATGGTCAGATCTAACCAGCGAGGGGTTGACCTCCGGTTTGGAACACTGGTCTCCCATGTAGGTGATGACCAGGTCCAATATGTTGTCACCTCTGGTGGGGGTGTTGACCAATTGATTCAGGGCATTTGAGCTTATAAATTCTAGGAAATGTCGGGCAAGTGAGTTTGTACTTGAGTAGTTCTCCCAGTTAATGTTTGGGTAATTGAAGGTTCCTATACCAAACAGTAGTACTGGTACCACCACTGTTTTGTAAACCTAACTTTTCAGCTTCTTTGCAATGTTCTGTTGGTTTCATTTTATAATCTCGAAATACTAAAATATCGAATTTTAGTATTTCAAGACTATAAAGTCAAAAGTGCAGTTATGCGAAACTGCATAATATCGAATGCGGAAATATTTAATCTGCATTTGTGTTGTCACATTCGTGATGTTAGTGGATTTAGCTGGCGATTCAGGTAAGTGGTGTTCTTGTAAGGGTATTGGGTAGGGATTTTAGTGTGTGTGAGTGTGTTTAGTGGTGAGTTTTATGTGTTTGTGTGTTTAGTGCGACCTCTGAGTTAGTGTATATATAAGTAGTGGATGTGGGGGGTGCAGTGGGGCTTGATCCCCTGCTTATAGGTAGGGAAGGTGTCTTTGTTCATTATGTTGTGTTTGTGTGTGTTGTTTTGTTTGTTATTGTTTCATTAGGTAGGTGTATGTGTGCTTGTTTTGTGGTGGTGTGTGTATGTGAATGATTGGGATTTTGAATTTCGCATTTGTGGGTGTTGGTATTTTTGGCTTTCGGCTTTATAGTCTCGAGATACTAAAATTCGGTATTTTAGTATTTTGAGATTATAAAGTGAATCCGTTCTGTCATATACTGCACCTGACACTCTATGTCAGCTGTTCTTCAGTTCTTTGTTGATGAGTATAACAACTTGTGACCTACTCCAAAAGTGTTCCTTTTGAAAAGCATCTCAGCTATGCCTCAAAGAAGCAGTTATGTATAGCTCAAAGAGATGCATGGTTATCTTGGGCGGAAAAATTATTTTAGACCCTTATAAATAAGTTAATGTCAATAAACCCTGGGCATTGATTTTCTAAAAAACAGGAACCTAAAAGATGTTTTTCCATCATAAATTCATGTTTTGTTAAAGAACATCTTCAGGTGTGTTAAGAAGGTTATAGGAAACTTCCCTGCAGGTCCCGGTTTGGGAATCTGCACCCTACTTAGGAACCCTCCTGCTCAGACTGGGTAGGTGGAACTGCTTATTTTACTAAAAACCTGTGGAAAGAAGCCAGCCTGATCTTCACCCCAGCTTGAATAATGTCAGATCAGCCCCCCCCCCCCCCCGCTTGTTCAAGTTCAGGCATTTCTAGGGCCTGATAGGCATAAAAATGAGAACTTCCCTTCTACAAGGTCAGGAGGACAACTTTATCTGTATTAAACAAGTTTTATAACTCTATATATAATACAAAGGCACCATATTTGGACATAAGATCTTCATGATAACTATACTGCATTGTTCCAGAAGAAGACCCAAAACTCAAGCAGGATTTTCATACTGCTCTCCTTTGGCACAGTTTCCAATGGTAGATGACTGCTTAGCATAAATGATGTAGCTTATATAACCATAAGAAGAAATATAAGCTAATTTGTGCACAGCAGGTCACCGTATACAGAGGAAAATACCATGTGCCACTGCTGCAGTGAAGCAATGCGTTAAATAATCTTCTCACCCTATCCACCTACTTTCTGCATCCTTTCCCCACACATTCACTTACTGATAGTATTGTATACTTAGGCGTAAATGTCTGCACCTTTCATTTCATGACTCTGGTGTATAATCAATGCAGAAACACATTACCTGTACAAAAAAAAAAAAAAAACTACTATCATACACAAACTAAATGTGACTTAAATATATAATTAAACAAAATGTCCCCATTCTCCCTCTAGACTACCTACCACTCCATTATATATACAGCTATATTAGAGCTACCAAAACCATCAGTGCCATCTCATCCATTTTTGAGATGCTGGTAGCTGGCCAGTCTACCAATATGCTACCACTGCCTTTACTTGAACTGTTTATTCAACATGAACTGGAAGCCATTGCCAACTGTTTGGCTGACAGGTTTAGATAAGATTTCTCACCTCACTCCCCTGCCCCCAGTAGTCCAAAGGAAATACCTCATACCACAATCCCCATAACCATTACTGGAGAACAGGTCATCAATGCACTTTCCAATTCCAAAAACACTGCATCAATAGACCCTGATAACATCCCAGGATGTTTACTAAATAGTATGAAATGTGACCTCTCTGGTACACTTGAATCACTTTTCAACTCAAGCCAACAGTCAGGTTTTGTGCCTAACAAGTCGAAGATGGCTACAGTCATTCCTCTGCACAAAGGAGGTCTGACCACTGATCTGGGTAACTACAGGCCCATAAGTCTTACCAGCTTCCTATGTAAGGCCATGGAAAGAATCATCATGGGCATGATAAATAAGGACATTGGTAACCCAGAAATGGTGGACCCATCACATTTTAACTTTGTTAAGGAAGGTCATTCCTATTAAATCTAGTGGATTGGGCACCAAAACATTGAATGAAGGTAAGACTGTGTACACAGCTTACCTCGACCTGGCCAAGGCTTTTAATACAACACCGAACTCAGGCATTATAGACAAGTTCACTAATTTAGGTATAAACCCTTTTAGCACCCACTTGATAGCCAACTGGCTCACTAATAGGATCCAGGAGGTCAAAATAGGTCAGGCCACTTCTACCAAGATGCCAGTGACTAGCAATGCCCCCCCAGGGCTTGCTACTCTACTTGCTCATTTTTGGCATCTATTTCAATGAAATGGAAAGCAAATAATGAAGATTTATGGCTGACTAAATTTGTAGATGATCACAAGCAGGAGGTTATCATCTACTCCCTTGCAGACACAAAGATTCTTCAAGAATGTGCATCTCTGACTAACAAGTTGTGCCAAAACACTGGTCTTAAACTTAGTACTAAGAAACGCATAATTGTACCCTTTGGGAAGTCAACTATCCTGGCTAATTACCATGTTGATAATACACCCCTAAGAGTCAACCCAGTGGTCAGTGATATGGATACGCACATAGACGGTGGTCTTACCTTCGACCACCATTTGGATACAGTGGTGGGGAAATTCTGTTATGTTGCACAGCTTATAAGTAAGAGCATGGCATCTAGGTCCAAATAGATCATTATCCCATGGCACCCTGCCCTTATCAGACCAATCACAAAGAATAATGCTCCATTCGGTATGAACCTGACCAGTCATATGCAGTAGCAAAGCAACCTCAGAGGTTCCTTACAAACAGAATACAAGGCAAACTTTCCTTATGCAGAGTACCTTAAAGCACTTTCCCTGTATTCAGTCTCTTAGAGATTTCTGAGGGTGAATCTATGCTTGGCTTACAAGGCACCTGCAAACTCCACACTTATGAATCTCCTACATATTTATAAGTTAAAGAGTACCAGAAATACAAGGTTTAAGGACCTGAATTTTGCCTGCGACATAAACAGAACATGCTGGAGAGACAGATATGTGTTCTAGAGACTCCCTCTAATATGGAACAGACTTCCAATCCACGTGAAGCTGAGTTGTTCTGTTATCCAGTTTAAGTGCAACCTAGGCCAATAGATGGGAGATTGGAAATTTACACCAGGCCTGGCACCTATGTCTCTTATGGACAGAGGTAGCTTCTAAATGCCTGTCCCTCAATATCTTATTTGAATACAGGACATGATTATTCTTTTGAGAAAACTTGGCTAAGCTTAGAAAGCCCCCCCCCCCAATTGTTATCCTCATAACAATATATGATGAATCTATGAATCTATGAAAGAAAGAAAATGATTTGCCACTAATCTTTCAATCCCATTTAACACAATCTATTCAGAATAGCACCGCATTGCTTTCCAAGGCTATAGAACTACCATTTTAGCTGAAATAGAAATTATGTTTCACTCATAGGATCTAAACTGCAAATAAAGTTAAAAGCTTAACCATTTATTTTACTTGATTTGCTGATTTACCATTTTTCATTGGCATTTTGACAGAGTATCAAAACTACATACCAAACTTCCAGGGCATTGCCATACTATGTAATTGGTGGCAAAATGTATGTATTATCAATATATGATGCAATGATAAGTGTGATTGCATAGAGGGATAAAGCCCTGACTAATGTCTAGACAATCAGAGTTTGAGTTGGAGTGGGTGGGTGGTATAGAGTGACTAAGGCTAGTTCTTCCATCCTCAAGTGGAAATGATGGTTCCATTCTCTAGCTGCATTCTGCAGCCTGTAAGTGGAAGCTTGCTGGCTACAGTGAAGTAGCACAATCTCAGGGCATGGGCTTGACTTAACGTTAGTAATGGTATCTCTCATTGCCATGTGAGTAGAGCATTTTACCCCACCAAGGTCAAGATGGCAAGACAGCATCCAATAAAAAGTGTATTGGCTAAGAAGAGTAGTGGACTGACCCACAAACTGACTAGCTCAGATTCATACAGTAGGCAAATGGAGTCTGACAGAATCAAACTCTGCAGCACTGGAAGATAAAGGTCCAGATAACAGTACAGCGCCTTAAACCTCTGTGCAAACGTCCAGATATTTATAGCAAGGTGTGCCATCAATTTTCTAGAATATCTGGCCAGGCACAAAAAGGCCTTAGCTTGCTTTTTAGTTTGTGGTAACACAGTTCCTTACTGCCTCTACCTTCTTCTTTTGTAGTTTGACAATACCCCTCCCTATTATGTATCCCAGATAATGTACCTCTCTCATGTTAGTTTTACGGGCATTCACAGTAAGCCCTACTTGCTTTGTGGAGTTTAAGACAACCTGTACTTTAACTAGGTGTGATTCCCATCCCGCAGAATGCATGAGTATGTTATCTAAATATACGGTGGCACAAAAAGTATAAAGCTTAAAGACCCTATCTATTTACCGTTGGAAGATGACCAGAGAACCTTGGAACTAAATGGGAGGACCTTGCATGGAAACAGGTTATTAGAAGTCAAAAGGACTTCACCTAAGCTTCCTCAGTCAAGAGAATTTGGAGTTAGTCTTCATTAAATTGAGGCCTGTTAAAACCTCACTTTCCCTGGTCATTCACTTTGAAATAGTGTTTGACTTACTTACTAAAGCCACTGCAGAGCATTATAGTTCTGACTGACTTTGGAACCAAAGGTACAAGGCTATTCCATTCATTGGTAGATCTTTCAATGATCTCGAGCTAATGAATCTTTTTTTTTTTTTTTCATGTTCTCTTAGTTTTCTTTTGGGCTTCATGGATCCTGTAAGCCTTCAATTAACCTTCTCCTCAACAGTCTACTATTTAATTCTACTAATCTTACCAGTCAATTCTGAGAATATTTATTTTATAATAACACTTGTACTTCCTATTTTTGGGATCTATCATCTACTAGGACATTAGGTATAGACAACAGCCTTCTTCCCTTATCAGGCTCCTTGGCTTCTGATGTCCAATTTATCATAACTGTCTGTACCTCTGTCCAGGGCTTTAACACATTCATATTTTATACCTGCCTGGGATATTCCTTTTCTGTCTGTTTGACCTTAAAATTGGCATTACTTACTTGTTTCTCTTTGACCTTAAAATGTTCTTGCAACTTTTATAAAAACTTGTTCTCTGCAGAGGAAACTCAGAAACTTGGTTCTCGACCTGGAACTCATGGTTCCTAGCATTCCTGTTATATATTCCCTATTTGGGTAGCTTATGCCCTTTCCATATAATTTCAAATGATGGGTATTACTACCTTTAACCTGTCTTGTGAGCAAGTGTAATTTTCCAATACACCATCAACTGAGGGGTCTTTTCCTATGCCCACATGTCTGGTGATGTCTAACAACCCCCTGGGGTGCCTACAATACAGGTGTTCAAAAGGAATAAGTTTACTTCATGATTGTGGCACTTCTCTGATGGCAGATAGGATTTAAGTTAGGAGATGTTACATCTTCCCATGTTCTTCAGTGATGTTCATTAACACAGAGTCCTGTTGAAATATTCCACCAGTCTGTTAGAAAAACTGAGATATACTGATGCCCTGAGTTGTTTTGCCTTAAAACACTGACACTGGTGATGCATAATTCAAGACATAAATGGGTTCCCAATTTAGTAAGTATTTCTTTTAAAATTCCTACTCTGGAGAAAAGTGAAATCAGCTTCCTCACTATTACGTTAATAATAGGTTTGCAGAGCAGGATTGCTTCCAGATATCTAATGGCATGATCTAGGATTACTAACATTTACTGGAATCCATTACTAGACCTAACTAGTAGCCCAACTATATTCTTAATAATCTACTCAAAAGATAACTATATTAGTGTCATGTAAATGAGGGGATTTTTAAAGCCAGGATTTGGGTCTGTGTTTTGACATTCAGAGCATCCTACATAAAAATAATCAATTTATTTTATTACTGCAAGACAATAAAATCTAGCAAAATGTTTTCCATACCTAGATGACCCCAAAGTACCTAGCTGTATACCAGCCTCATCATTAGGCTTCTGAAGGGCTTAAGTACAAACAGCTGCTTCTTCTTTCTCTTTAGTCTACTTAGTAAGCCTGTTTATGTTATATATGTCTCTTCTCAGAGTTTCCTATTATTCTAGCAATGTTCTAAGTTTATAATATTTAAAATTTGTCCCTATTTTTTGGCATTTGTCTCCTATTATTTTAGGTTTTGACCACATTTCTTGCATTAAGAGGTTGAGCGGTATGCCTATATATTTGTTCTCCTAGAACCACCTAATCGTTTTCCTGAGCCTTTATTGTATCCAAGTCTGTTAACATTTGCATCTGTTGATGGTTCCTTGTCCCATTTTTCAGAGGATGGCAAATGTAGGGCCAAGGACTATGTATATGAAAGTCCATCCCCTTTATTTGGGAAAACAGTGAATATACGCACTATTGCCTTACCACTTATAGGTTCATAGGTTGGTACTAAGCTATCGGCCCTAGGGCCTATACAAGCCTAGCCATAACAATTCCCTGGCTATTTATTCCCACAGTATTTACTTCCCTGGACCCCTCTCTAGCAGGGCGACTGACGTGATCCCTGGGGTGAATTTCCTATCTCCCATCCAGTCATCAAGGTTCCTTTTGAAGAGGACCAAAGAGGCGCTCTGCTTGACATGTATGGGCAGTCTATTCCAGAGTCTGGGTACTCTCTGGGTCAGGAACCTATCCCTCCAGCATGTTTTGTTCATTGTGATGACAAGGTGTAGATCCCTGGAGCATGTGTCCCTGAGGGATTGGGATTTCTTTAAGTATAGCATGTCCAACAGCTCTGGGTTTGACATGGCCTTATATGTTAAGCAGAGATCGCCTCTGAGTAGACGATATGCTACAGGGTATAGTTGGAGTTTTTTTAGACTGACAGCATAGGGCATCATCTTTAGGCCTGTGATTCTTTTAGTGAGTTATTTCTGCGGCCTTTGCAGTTGTTGCAGATGTCTTGAGAGGTAAATACCAAATGGGGCATTGTATTCTATAATGGGTCTAATGAGGGATGAGTACAGTGGGACAATGACCTCCTTTTTAATGCATGAAAAGCCCTTAATGATGAGATGTGCCACATAGAAGGATTTCCTGACTGTTATGGCGATGTGGCTATCGGAGGTGAGACCACTGTCCACCTGTGTTTCTAAGTCTCTTATCACATGTTTGGTGTTTAGTGTACTACCACCTATGTGGCAATTCACGGGTACATGTTTTTTCCCAAAGGGGATAACTATACATTTCTTGGCATTGACCTTGAGCCCATGGCTCTGGCACCAAGCATATGTTTCTGTAAGGGCCTTTTGTAGAATATCCACATCATTTGGGGATTCGGTAATGTTTCCCAGTTTGCAGTCATCTGGTTCTTTAAAGTGATGGAGGTCCTCCCCAATTACCATTTCATAAGTTAAATATGACACAACTACAACAGGGTGCAGTATCTTTCAATTCTCAATAGAATGCACACTATGTCCACAGCTTTTTTCATGAGAGTCATGTTTACAAATATATTACCCCTTTATAAGGGTGACCACACTAACAGAATCTAAGAGCCCCTGCAGTTATTTTCCTTTTAAGAGTACAGCACACTTAAATAATTGACAGTTGCACTAACAGAATGCAGGGTCAGTTATTCCAGCAGAAGTCTTATCCCATTCTATAGGTACATGCCACTCAGAAGGCTTGACATTCACTTTAAAATTAACATCGCTGTTAAAAAAGTTAGCAATGTGGCCTTTTTTCCACTTTTAAAACAAAGTGTATGCAAATTGCCCCACTGGATTAATAAGTGATCTTTTCTGCCACTCCAGTTGACTTATCTTTATATATTATTTATTATATAAGAACAGTAGCACCACTTTCAGAATCATTTTGATCTGATTGTGCATCCAGTTTTTTATTACATCTGGTGATGCTCATTTGAATGTGTCAACCAATCTATCATTGTTTCTTTACTATCGTGACCCACCTTGTCTGACCACAACAATCCAATGTATATTCAATAAAGCAACTAGGACCTTAACATTCTATTTTTAGAAGAAATGCACTCTTTACATTTTTGGGCTTGGGCCTGCACTGCAACCCCAGTCTGAGCAGGCATTTCTTTATATTCTCATACACTTTGTAATCTGTACCCTTCATGTCCACAAAAGCATGGAGGACACCCCCTGACAGCAGTGTGGAAAGTATTTGAGCTCAGTCAGCTCGGACTCATCCCTTCTGGCAGGTAATCTGTTCACAAGATACTGCATAATCCTCAAAGTCCACCTCAGAGCTCAGCAATTTCAGCAGTGGCATGGCTCATAGTATCACAGTGGATGGTACAACCACTACCAAATAATTGACAGTGACACTGATCATTTGGAGGCATTGCCCCACAGTTGTCATCTTATCAGCAATGCAGGAGTAGGTGGTTTTACTTTAGAATGTGAAGCAGGTTTCTCCAAAAAACAGCATCACCCTCCACAGGGCACATTCTCTCTGCCTCTGGAACACCAGGGCTAAAAGGAGGTATACTGTCTTAGAAATGCAATAAAAAGCTTATGAATACAGCCTAGGACAAGGACCAGAAGTAGGTATACTCTTTCAGGTATGAGACACAAGCTTCTGAAACAGAAACTGAAATTAAGTGTGCTTAATTTTACAAAACTGCAGTGTACTTTAGTGTAAAAGTTAATACCATGGTGGTATGACCCCCTCTGCAACACCTTACTCATGTGTGCTACAATAAATCTACCATGTCCCTAACCCTAACCCTTCACATTACATTACTAAAAACCCTTTCCCTAACAGTAACGCTGTTCAGACAATGTGATTCACTCATTGTGTGCTTCACTTATTTATTTCTTCACTCAGTGTTTGTCTCTTGTTTGTATAGCACTCATTTCTGTTGTTGATCATTGACGATATAATCACACACACATATATATTGTGTCTTTATATGTAGAAATAAATTATATATTTAAAATGTGTATGTATGTGTACATGCATGTGTGTGTGTGTGTGTGTGTGTGTGTGTATATATATATATATATATATATATATATATATATATATATATATTTATATATTTTACATATGGATGTACAGATATGTTGATAACCAGTTTGCTATTTTCAGCTTATTTTCTGCCATTGTTTGACTTGCCTAAGTCTATCAGAATCAATCTAATGTTGCTGTGAAGAAATTATTTTAAAACATCGTCCTCTAAAGATTTCTTTAAACTTAAAAACTGTTTATAAATTTATTTCATCAAAAGTCAGTCTATAATTGATCTAAATGAAAATTGTTTTCATTTTAAAAACGCTGTTTTTTCTTTCAGATGCTATGTATTTATATATTTGCTACAATAATAGTATACTTGTTTCATTTTAAATGCTATACCATGTAAAGATTATGTAAGCATTTCCATGCTTTCACCTATATAATAAATAATCTACACCAAGAGGTCATGATTTGCAATACATTTAGAGGCTGCATTTTTTGCCATGTAACAAAAAAGTGCTCTGAGCCCTTACTGCCAGTTTGTACTACCAGTGGTTCACAGAAATGTCTACCCATACTAGTAGGTCATGCTGAAGTGTAATGTCGACTCATACTAGAAGGTAATGCTGAGGTGTAATGTCTACCCATACTAGTAGGTAATGCTGAGGTGTAATGTCTACCCATACTAGTAGGTCGTGCAGAGGTGTAATGTCTACCCATACTAGTAGGACATACTGAGATGCAATGTCTACTCGTACTAGTAGGTCATGCTGAGGTAGAATGTCTGCTAGGTCATGCTTAAGTGTAATCTCTACATACTAGTAGGTCACATTGAGATGTAATGTCTACCAATACTAGTAGGTCATGCTGAGGTGTAATGTCTATCCATACTAGTAGGTAATGCTGAGGTGTAATGTCTACCCATACTAGTAGGTCATGCTAAGATGTAATGTTTACCCATACTAGTAGGTTGTGCTGAGGTGTAATGTCTACCCATACTAGTATGTTGTGCTGTGGTGTAATATCTACCCATACTAGTAGGTAATGCTGAGGTGTAATGTCTACCCATACTAGTAGGTCATGCTAAGGTGTAATGTCTACCCATACTAGTAGATTGTGCTGCGGTGTAATTTCTACCCATACTAGTAGGTCATGCTGAGGTGTAATGTCTACATACTAGTAGGTCATGCTGATGTGTAATGTCTACATACTAGTAGGTCATGGTGAGATGTAACATCTACCCATACAAGTAGGTCACTCTGAGGTGTAATGTCTACCTATACTAGTAGGTCATGCTGAAGTGTAATGTCTACCCATACTTGGAGATCATGCTGAGGTGTAATGTCTACACATGCTAGTAGGTTATGCTAAGGTGTAATGTCTACCCATACTAGTAGGTTAGGCTGAGGTGTAATGTCGACCCATACTAGTAGGTCAGGCTGAGGTGTAATGTCGACCCATACTAGTAGATCAGGCTGAAGTGTAATGTCTACCCATACTAGTAGGTCAGGCTGAGGTGTAATGTCTACCCATACTAGTAGGTCAGGCTGAGGTGTAATGTCTACCTATACTAGTAGATCAGGCTGAGGTGTAATGTCTACCAATACTAGTAGGTCAGGCTGAGGTGTAATGTCTACCTATACTAGTAGATCAGGCTGAGGTGTAATGTCTACCCGTACTAGTAGGTCATGCTGAGGTGTAATGTCTATACATGCTAGTAGGTTATGCTAATGTGTAATGTCTACCCATACTAGTAGGTTAGGCTGAGGTGTAATGTCTACCCATACTAGTAGGTCAGGCTGAGGTGTAATGTCTACCCATACTAGTAGGTCAGGCTGAGGTGTAATGTCTACCCATACTAGTAGGTCCATCTGAGGTGAAATGTCTACCAATACTAGTAGGTCAGGCTGAGGTGTAATGTCTACCTATACTAATAGATCAGGCTGAGGTGTAATGTCTACCCATACTAGTAGGTCATGCTGAGTTACACCAAAATGTATGTACAAGCAGTGCCATTTTATTTAGCTCCATCATAAAAAAATGTCCTAAACTGAATATCCAAACAAGTTACGCTTATGGTGTCATGTTATCCCAAGCAGTTATTTTTAAAATGAGGCCAAACCTAATGAAAATGGGTTCAAAGATGCTCCCATCCACATAAGTTAATATACAAGCAAAGAGTCCTACATCTGATGCAGAAAACATTGCCAGATATAGCACACCATACGACTTAGATATTCTACATTAACATTCAACAGCAATGTAAAATGTTAATGCAACAGCATGTCCCACCTGACTGAATGGTCCTTTGGGGCAGTGGCACAGCTGTACCTGTATGCTGACGCAGGTGCTGCAGGCATTACATGGTTTTAAACCCACACACCTACAGTACCAGTGCAGGCTTACAACTGGAGTTGGTATCAGGCATCAGAGGAGTGAGTAATGCAAGCCAAGGACTGGTTGCATCCAAGATTAGGTTGTTTAGGAGCTTTCCCATTCATATACAAGGATTGTTTCAAAACATCAGTGTTTTAAAAAAATTTCCAGTATGATTTTGTTGTAAGCTCTACACCTTGCTCTTCCTGCATTTGCAGATGTAAGTGTATACATAACAGACTTTGCTTTTCATTCAGTCTCCTCTAATATAAAGTTGGCGCAGTGATGAAAGCCAGCTTCAGGGATTGCCAGCTCCAGCTGTATGTCAGAATTGGAGTTACATAGATTGAATATCAGCAGTAGCAGTAGTTCTGACATGGAGGTGGAACTGTGGGATAGTAACATCACAGGACTTTGGTAGATATACAGTGGTACCAGTCTTCAGGCTGTACTTGAAACAGGTCATGAGATTAATTTACATGTCATTTTTTCTGAACAGGTAATGACATTCATTGATATTTACCTTTCTGATTCTCATTACCTATCCTTGGCGCAGCTTGTAGTCAACTTACACAAGGTAGTGGAGTAGCATCAGTTTGGTTAAGGCATACACCACCCCCTTACAATGTCATACACATGACAAGGTTGGAATTCATTCTCAGGGTAGAGTTGTAGGCTGGAGACACTTGGGAAGCATTTCAGGGTGGAGGCTATCCACAAAACTACCTTTCATGAAATCCTACAGGCAGTCTTACAAATAAGATTATACAGTTAGGTACATATATCATGAAGAGGACTATGGTAACATTTACATATAATGTTGCTCCTTTTTACACAGGCTCCTCATGACAGTCACAGAGACACACCCTATCATAATTTTATTGTCCTTGGTAGACGATTGCACCACATCCCCATTGGTCACTCTGATCTCCTATTCACGGTATACTCATTCAGCGGTAGACTCCCATGTCCTTGTCCTTTTATTACTGTAGTTTTACATATATTTTATATATTTATATATATATATATATATATATATATATATATATATATATATATATATGTATATATATATATATATATATATATATAGAGAGAGAGAGAGAGATACACATAATGTCATATCAAGACCCCATTCTACTGTGTTTCAAACTGTACCATACACACATCACATGACCTACTAACAAAATCCCACATTCTCATATAGGAACAAAAATCACTTTAGTGACTTGCACAGCCCTCCATAGATGGCTAATGACTGCAACTCAGAGGAGGTGGTCCGTGATCATATACAGGTCTTTGTTGCTCCCTGGTTCAGTTACTACATGAACGGTTATTCCAAAGGTGCCAAAATGGGGTAGTTGGGTCTGTTTGTCTTCTGTGTTAAATGGGGTGCTTAAAACCACATTGTACCTCACATACAGTGTGTAGCACTGCACTAAGATGGGGTTCACCCCCATATTGGAGAGAATTTCATTGGCATGAATATAGCACACTTGAACTAGCTCCTCTGACATAGATATATAAAATCCTCACTACAAAACAGATGACCCAGCAGTGGAGGAACTGGCAAGGTGAGGCAGAAGAATGATGAGGCAGTGCCTTCTCGGCTCTCTCAGGTGTGGAGGGTGAGGTGTCCATGTCCAGGGTATCTTCTCACATTCAATTTTCTGGTAGAGACTAGAGACTACAGGAGGCAGGGCCTCCACATGAGTTGCATTACATGGAAACAGGGGACATGCCCTTACTAAGACCCACTGTCTTCCAAATCCTCAGCATAGAATAAATGCCATGATTTCCTGAAGAAAGGATGATATCACATCTGCCATTCGGTCTTTGCACACAGAGGAAAAATGGGCCATGTGGTTCTTTCTCCTGGCAAAATGACTGGGCTAATTCTGCATTTTGATGGAATGTTTGATGATCACTGATTATTGCGGAACAGGAGTAAAAAGACAAGTTAAAAAAATTGTTGCACATTTACACTTCATCTATGTGTATATTATCTTTGATATAGACTTATTGGTCACAAGTATGATATAAGATAAACAACGGTATAAGTCTTGCTGCTTTTTTACAAGTGATTGATGTATCAGTCCCCAGGCATGAAATCAGCTTTTCAGGCTGTTCTATTACTGTTGCTACAGCTCATTTACTGTTACCGAAAATAAAATCACATACGTAAGGCTTTAATTAGATGCTGTACATCTAGTTCACTTTAATAATCCTCTATGTTGCTCACTTTACTTATTTTCAAATCACCGGTTGTATAGAAGAAAAAAAAAACAGAAGAAATGAAGAACGGTGAATATGTAAATGCGTCTTTCTCTTTGTAGTGAAGAATATTAAACATTGCACTTTCTCTGGCTAATTGGTTACTCATCTAATGTGCCATTTTTACCTACAGTGGTTAATTTAGTGTTGAATAATTTCAGTGAATTGGATTTTCTCTTTAATTAAAGTCTCTACTTTTTGATTATTTGTTTAGTTTAAACATTTTTGGTTCCTAATCATCTTTTATAGGAAAATTCTTTCTGTAGTTTAGAAATAGGTTTTCACAATGAGTAAGTGATGTAATCAAAAGACCCCTCCTTCTGCATTGAAACACAGTCATGATTCAGAAACAAGAAGTTGCATAGTACATTCAAGTTAATAAGATGATTCAGAATCAAAGTAACAGTGTAAAAATGCCATCAATGAAACCCGGCACTACAGTACACTGAACAAACTATCACATTAACGATGGTGCCCAGTGTCAACAACATATCATACAGGTAATGCAATCATACCACTTTCATTTTGTTTTGATGAACCAGTATGCACCACACATTTTAAGGTACTGTTACTTCACTCTGATTTATGAAGTATAGTAACACTTGGTGGGTGGCGTGCAGGAGCAATCTATGCAGGATGGAAGGATACTTTACAGTTTTCAGATGAGTGTGAGGTGTTGACAATTCAGACAATGCATGCACAAGAAGGTACTATGTGGTATACAGTATATTTAAGTGAGATGTTGCATGTAAATGAATGAGGAAATACAGGTCTTGTTATTCAATAAAAGTGTTTTTTTTCATGGTATCTTATCTGCAACCTGTAGGTGACTGAGTATACACAGGGCTTTAAGGTGATCTGTATAGGAAAATGTGTTAATACCTTGGCTTCTATTGGGGCAGAACCTCTGTGGGTGATCCAACTGTTGTATCAATGCTGGGCATGATAAGGGTAAAACAGAGTGGTATTATAACTTCCTTGGACCTAGATGTCATACCTTTGTTTATCAGTTGGGTGACGAATAATTTCCTTAGTACCTTGGCTTCATGTTGGTTAAAGGCCAGATTATTATCTACATATGGAAGTAGGTAAACTATGCACTTATGGTGTGCTGATGAGGTCAATAAAAAGGCTGAAACATGCATTTCCACAGCTGGTGAAGACATATCCTTAAGACATCATTTGCATATATCCCATGGGCCTGCATTACAGGTGGTTTAAGGTATCACATAGTAATTAACTCTAGCATGGCTACGCTTTTTGTTTTTGCAGTTTTTACTGAATGGTTTGTCTGTGTGACATTTTTACCCTTTGATTTGGATCTTAGTTGGGATATTTTACAGGAACCGGCCTTAATATTTATGGGCATCAGCTGGGTTTAAAGACTCTGTGTTTCTCAACTATAGCTAGGCTATCAACTTATGCTATGTTTAAGAGGTCAATAAGGCTTTACTTAGATAATGTACATCTAGTTCACTTCAGAAATTCTGTATGTCATAAGCATTCAGAAGCCATATAGCAAAAACACAATGTCCTTATGGGGTTATTTGCATATATCTCGTGGGCCTCCATTTCAGGAGCTTTGAGGTATCACAAATTGGAAACTCTAGCTTGGTTTGTTTTTTCTTGCAATTTATATATATATATATATATATATATATATATATATATATATATATATATATATATATATATATATATATGTATAGGGTTCCTATCAGCAGACTGAAGATGCATATTTTCGAATGCATCTTGGTCGAACTGACAAAACCGAAACTGCAAAATATCGAAGCGGCGTGTAACCAAATTCTTTCCCTGGGAAAGAATTCACTTGGCTGCTTTGGTACTTCGCCATTTTCAGCATTGTAGTGCGGTCTTGGAGTTGGTATATTTAAGTAGGGGGGTAATCTCATGTTTTAATGTGCTTTCTTTTTTTTTTTTTTTTTTTGTTTGTTGGAACAGAGATTTTTTTTTTCCCTTGGAAAATAAATCGCTGCTCTGACAGTTCGGTTTTGTAAGCTTTCACTTATATGGGGTCGATTAATCACTGTTTGCTTGCCTAAGCATTCAGTGATCTAATATAGACCATATATATATATATATATATATATATATATATATATATATATATATATATACATATATATGTAAAGGAAAATACATACAAGTGTGGGTGTGTGTAGCTGTATACATAATTAAACACAATCTAGACAAGTGACTATTGATGTACAGATGTGTAGATAAATAAATGCATGCAACCACACACACACACACACACACACACACACACACACACACACACACACACACACACACACGCACACACACACGTGTGTGTATGTATGTGTGTTTTTATGAATATATGCATATGTGTATATGGATATATATATATATATATATATATATATATATATATATATATATATATATATATATATATATATATATATATATATATATATATATATATATTTTTTTTTTTTTTTTTATTTATTTATTTAACATTTGTTGACCGGGAATGTCCGACTAGGTTCCACAGAGCCTGTTTTCAGCGGAGGCCCGGGGAGAAATGCTCCAGATGCATGTTTTTGGAATGTATATATATATATATATATATATATATATATATATATATATATATATATATATATATATATATATATGGGTAAATAACACCGGCAGCGCTAAACGGCAAGCCGTATATAACTCCAAAAGACATAAAAAAACCTCATGGAGTGGATCAGTTAAGAGATAACAATCAACCAAAGGAAAAAAAACTCTTTATTAGTTAAAAAGGTTAAGTGCTTTCGTCCCTGTAAATCAGGGACTTCATCAGAACAATCATCGAGGCAATTTAGCTGTGAACAAATTGGTTCAGCAATATCCATATTTATGGGAACATGATAAAATAAAGTACTTTTGAGTATTGATTCAAAACGATTCTGGTGTGGCAGCTAAGGATATGTGAGAAGAGACTAAACAAAAGATAATGCAAAAACTGAGAAATTAGAAGCTCTGTTATATGGATATGAATAGCAAGAAACAAGCAGTTTAAATGTTTTTAGTCCCTTTAGTTTTATGCACAGGTTAGGCATATTTTTTTATCAGCCAGGGGGAGAAGTTATGGAAAGCAATTAGTAAAGATCTGAAAAGTTTTATCTGGGAGGGGAAGACAGCAAGACAGCAAGAGTCAAGTGGGATAAGCTGATTCTTCCAACAGAACAAGGTGGTTTGGGATTACTGGATTTAAAGAACAGAACATAGATTAGAATTTAAAGTAAGTAAAAAAGCAAGAAAAAAGCAAGTTCCACCAAACTGTACTGTTAAAGTTGCTGTCTGTGTTTAAAAATAGAACATAGATTAGAATTTAAAGTAAGTAAGAAAGCAAGAAAAAAGCCTCTAACCTTTAATCACAGGCTCTGAGGATTCCTCTGGTGTGGTTAAGCCCTCTTCTCATGGCTCCCACCCTGAAAGGCTAGCACAGTTAGAAGGACTGCATCCAGTTTGGTATTTAAAAAAAATGGATAGCCACACTGGCCTACTCTCAATAACAAACTTAACTAAGGTTACTATTTTTTCAAAAGTCTTTCTGCTTAAACTGTTTAATTTAGCCATACTGGGTCAACAGCAGCAAACTTTCCAGCCCTTAAATAAGGCCCCTAATGCTAAAAAGTTCCACCAAATTGTACTGTTAAAGGTGTTGTTTGTGTTTAAAAACAGAAAACAGATTAGAATTTAAAGCAAGTAAAAAATCAAGAAAACAGCAAGTTTCACCAAATTGTACTTTTAAAGTTGTTATCTGTGTTTAAAAACAGAACATAGATCAGAATTTAAAGCAAGTAAAAAGGCAAGAAAAAACCCTCTTACTTTAATCACAGGCTCTGAGGATTCTGGTGTGGTTAAGCCCCATTCCACTCACCCTCTGGGCCCGCTTTGTGCATCTCCCTGCCCCCTATTCCCACCCAACCCCTGTACTTCTGAATTTATAACCCCTCAGCCACACCCCCTATTCCCACTCACCCCAGTATCTCTGAATTTATAATCCTCAGCCACACCCCCTCCCCCTCCTTCGCCAGCCATTAACAGTAATTCATTTATAACCCACCCCTTGCACTATCTCCCCACCTACTATTACACTACCTACCAGGAGTATATTCCCCCCATTATGTCTCTAATACTAATTCTTCTAAAATACCACCTCTACTTTACACCCTACCTTTACTAATCACCCTTTATTCTCTCACCATCTATGAAAACCAACCCCATATAGGATTCAACAATCCCAAATGCCTTGATACCACCCAATCCTCTCAAACCATTCTGCCCACTCATTCATGTCCATCAACTCTAACTCCTTTACCCCTGCTAATACCCACCCTGTTATACCCAGATATGTTAACACCAAAACTAAATACTATCAAAAACTGATAAATAAATTTCTAAATTTCATAGCTAGTTTGCCCCACACCCTTACTATTAATGGGGATATCCACCCCGACCCTTGGCCACCATCCCCAGACAACACTAACTCTAATCATAATAGTCCAAACATAAGACAAAGCCTAAATAGATCCCCCCAACTCACTATTGACCTGCCACTTAAACATTAGATGCATCAACAATGATACCACAGTACAAGGACAACATGATTGACTTCAACAATTGGCTAAGCCTCTGGTGTCATTCTAAGGGGATCCAGTATTTGTCTGCCTGGGACGACATGATCGACAGTCCACGATGCTTTGCCAGAGATGGCCTGCACCTGTCGCCCTTAGGATTCCGGATACTGGCTATGACTCTTGCCACCCCTATAGTGCCTTTTTTACGCAAGGTTCAAATGACAAATTCACCACCGTAACAGGTACAAGCAAGCAAAATCTGAGGGTAATGCTACTCAATGCTAGAAGTCTAAACCTCAAAATGCACTCACTAGAGGCACTCCTTAAAATGGAGAACATTGACATCTGTGCAGTGACAGAGACCTGGTTCAAAGCTCCAGAGAGCACCCCTGCATTACCAGGCTTCAATTCATACCACACCTTTCGGCCACCTAACCCAGAAAGAAGCACTAAAGGCGGAGGCGTGTCCATATTCATTAAGGATATCCACACCTCCAGGCTAGTTGCACAGCATAATGCATCCGAGATTATCCAAGTGCAACTAACTCTGGGCAAGACCGCAATCCAAATTGTAGCTTGCTACAGACCCCCCACCATGCCCCAGAATTCACACTCCTCATTCCTTGATACACTGGAAAGTATTAGGGTACAACCCAACACCCTAATAATGGGAGATTTCAACTACCCCATCATTAACTGGGAAAAGTACTCATGTACCAACTCTTTTGCTCAACATTTTCTAGAATTCATAAATTCCAATGCCTTGGATCAACTTATTCACACCCCCACCAGGGGCAGCAATATCCTAGACCTGGTCATTACCAACATGGGAAACCGGTGTTCCACACCAGAGGTCAATTCCTCATTGGTCAGATCTGACCACAAGCTTATCAGCCTAGACATCAACATCCCACCCCCAGCCCCAATTAGGGAAACCATCGTAAAAAACTTCTCAAAAGCCAACTTCACACTTCTTAAGACAGAAGCGGCAAACTTCATGACACCCATGCAGACGGACAATAGAGGTATGACTGCCGAATCCTACACAAATGCACTTTATAAGCACTTACACGAGTGCATGGATCATGCTATCCCTAATAGAACCAAGATGTTATCCTCCAAAAAAAGGAAGCCAATCTGGTGGTCCTCTGCCATAAACAAACTCTACAACAGAAGAAAGAAACTGTTGCAAAAAAGAGTAAAATCCCATGACTGGAGGAACTCCCTGGTCAACCTCAGTAAGAAGCTGAGATCCCTCATAAAATCCTCAAAGCTAGTTACGAAAACAAAATTGCCACTGACTCTAAAGACAACCACAAAGCATTCTATAGCTATGTCAAGAATCTAAATGGGAACACTCAGATCTGCTCTGAGTTACAGCATAATGGCACTAAATATACAGAACCAACTGATATTGCCAACATCCTAGCAGATAGGTTCAGTGCTAATTTTACCCCCCTCTCACCCCCTAGAGGGCCCATCTTTATACCGGAAGAATGCAAAGTTCCTATAATCACGGCTGCACAGGTAAAAAACACACTCTCCAAAGCCAAGAACACAGCATCCATGGGACCTGACAATATCCCAGGCTGCGTTCTACATGAACTACAGAATGAACTGGCACCCTCCCTAAGCACCATGTTCAATCATAGCCTCACTCCGAAAGACAGGAACCAAAGTAAGACAAACTAGTGAAAAACAAAAAGACAGCTTGGAAACACCAAAGCAAATTCTCTCTCAGTTTAATGAAGCGCTTTTCGTCTTGCACATATGGCAAGACTTCATCATAAACTGAACAAACTTCAACACAAACAATATATACACACCCTTTCTGTCACATGACACTTCTAATTAAAATCTTGTGTCTTAAAGGCACATCCACATAATTGCTACTTAAAACATTTTTTAAAAACAGATATGACTGACAATATTTTAGAACACCTCAGCCCTACCCTTCCTTCAGAATTTTTATCTGTAATGGTGATAGAAATATATATACAAACATACATATACTAACAATACTATATCTCAAATTATTATGTTGACTCTCAAAGTATGGTATTACTTAGTTAACTAAGAAGTCAGAAACTTACATATCCGAGTCAAATGAAGTCAGATGTCACCAATATGGACACATTTTATAAAAATGCATACACACATTAACGTTTAAGATTTCTCAACTTCAATATACTGTTTAAAGATATTGTCTCATTCAAACCCGGGTAAAACATTGCCCCAGTGCGTATTTGCCAACTTAACTCAAGTTGCTCAAGTAAAAGTGTAAGCCGGCCCCACCGACTATCATCAACAACTGAATCAATTGCTTTGAACAAAAATGAATGTTGTGGATAGGAAATAATGTGTCTAGCCAGTGCATTATCTCTGTTAAGGGTCTTTATTTTGTATAGATGTTCATATACTCGTTCTTTTAACCTTCTAGCCATTTTACCTATGTAAAACGCTGCACAGCATTGACACTGGGCTAAATAAACCACAAACTTGGACTGACAAGTATACTTCAATTTGATTTTAAAACTAATATTTTTAACTTCAATGTCTTGTCCTGTACTCATGTATTTACAGTAGTTAAACATTTGGCATTTGTACATGCCACACTTCCACTGTGGGGTGTTTTTTTTATGTTGTAATAATTCCTTTAAATTAGTCCCCCTCTTGTAAATAATCTGGGGTTTGCTTTTGACCTTGTAAGAAAGGTGAGGATCTCTCCTAATTATTTCCCAATTTTTGTTCAAAATTGACATTATTTCCCTTGCATTACTACTATAGGGTGTTATTAGACTTAAATTCCATACTTCTTTTTGTTGTAATTCTCTGTCACTTATTATAACACTTTGTAAACCGATGGACAAAATGGGTTTATACAACCCCTGTTCTCTCTTATATTTTACTTCTTCCAGTAGACACTCAAAAAAGTCTACTGGGTAACCTCTCCTAACAAACGCTGACCTCAGATAATTACATTCATCCATGAAATCCTGGTCCAACGTGACCATACGGGCAGCTCTCACGAGTTGACCCTTCACCACTGATTTCTTTTGGTGCCATGGATGGCAACTGCTAAAATGTAATAAAGAATTTGAATACGTGGCCTTTCTATAAATTTTCGCTACATATGCGTTCCTTTCCATATCCGAAGTATGAAATCCTGGCTGTTTCAAATGCATAAGTAAAGGAAAGGAAATCTGTAGTGCTGTTAAAATAATCTACTAGTTTACTAGCTGCTTCCTTATTTCCTTCAAAAATGATAAAAATATCATCCAAAAACCATGTGTAGTACTGGATGTACTGTTTCACTTCTTGTTTACTAAAGATAAATTCTTGTTCCCATAAGGCCATTACCAAGTTGGCATAACTTGCCCCACAGGGTGACCCCATAGCTACACCAGTCTTTTGAACATATAACTTATCATTACATAAAATGAAATTATTATACAAGATTATGTCAAGCATTTCCCCTATTAAGGCCACCTCATCAGATGCTACTGCTTTAGCTCTCAGGTAACTATTGACTCATTCGATGCCTTCCACATGGGGGATAGAAGAGTATAAATCTACCACATCCACTGTTAGAAAATTAGAGTCAGAATTAAATTCTAAATTCTTGATTTGTGACAAGAACGACCAAGAATCTTTACATATATATTTCTCTTGAGTTACATACTTCTTCAACTTTTGGTCTACCCATTTTGCCCAAGGGTAAGTGATACTTGCCCTAGCATCCACCAAGGATTGCATAGGTGGATTATTCACATTTTTATGTAACTTAGGGATACCAAAAAAAACAGGTATCCTTGGGGAAGACATAGATAAATATCTAAACAAGTCAGTAATCCTGTTTTCCAACAACATTTCATATAAATGAGACTTTATTTTACTGTATGCTTGATTTAACTCATTACGTGAAACCAACTGATATGTGGAACTTCGGACTATTTGGTCCATTTTGTTGACATAGTCCTCCACATTCATAATATCAAGCCTCCCTCCCTTATCTGGGGCCATAATACGCACTGGGGCTTCTTGAATTAGTTGTAATAAATGCAGTTGTTCACTAGTGACATTTACAGGTGAAACATTCTTACTTTTATTCTGCTTATGATTACAACCCAACCCTAAAACATTGTATAAATCCAACTCACAAATGAGTTCAAAACATTGTAAAGTTGGGTGAAAGGGGGACAAAATGTACTTGAAGGATGTAATGCACTAGACTGAACCATAGTATTGTCAACAAAAAGCATAGACAAATTAAGTTACGCACAAATAATTTTAAGTCAATTAATGTTTTAACTAAGTCTGCTTTTCTTGTGGGGACAAACGTGTACCCCTTGGCTAATAGTTCCACCAGTGGTTGATCTAGAGTAACATCAGAAAAGTTGTAAATTTTAAAATCTTTATCATTATTCATAAAGATGTTCCTTAGTCCAAAATCTGCAGCATTAGATATCGGGGAAGCTGGTACGATAAGGGGTGATATCATCTCCTGCGTTTCCAATTCTTCCCTTTGTAGTTGTTGTTGGAATGAGATTTCTTGTTCTTTGATCTCAGATTGTATTGGTTGGCTTGATGCTGAAAATTTTGGACATTAGCTGATGTATTATTCACAATTGTCTGTGGGGGTAACATTGGTCCCTCACCTGGTGGAAGTGCACTACTATCATTTGAGACAGATAGACCATGTGTTGATTCATTTCTGTTTGTCGTGTTACACAAAAATACATTCATAGCAGCATTGCTGGATTTTGCTACTTGTGAACTTGGGGGTGGGGGGTAAGCATTCCCCTCACCATATGCTTTACGGTCTCTAGCTAATTTTTTTACTTTAATTTCTCTAAATTTCATCATTTGTTGGTTTATACTGTCAAAAATTCTGTTGTAATCAAAAGCATATCTTGAAAAGTTTACATGACCCTTAATAGCAGCATCTAAGCTAGTAGCTTCTTGTTGTAAGAGGTTAATAGAAGTCTTAGAGTGTTTTATCATCAGGTTCAAAAGGGCAAGTCCCTGAGTGTTAAACAACTCAATAAGTTCTTTATAAAACAATGAACCTGGCTCTAACCCCGTAGGGTATTGGTGGGCCCGCAAGCCCTTAGGAACAATGTTTTCATTGACACATTGACGTAAGTAAGTAACTTCTAAAGTAAAAGGTAGAAAAACACCCACAAGGGCAGATACCAATAATGCAGAACCTCCGCACGGCACAATCCACCTTCAATGCAGTATCGTTGTGTGGACCAAAAAACACTCCTTAGATGTACAAGCAGTATGAAATTTATTAAGACAAGCAAAACGACTAAGCGCTTTCGCCAGAAATCTGGCTTCTTCAGAGTCGTTATTACACCCATAAACACACATATATATCCTACATAAACTACTTTCATTGGTCAAATGCTCATTAATCATGAATAATTAATTAATAATTAAAAACCTTCCTACTGCATCATTGTTAATAATGAATTCACTTTTTGTACATAAGTTCTTTCTCATTTCAAATAATATATCTAATAATTGTCAATACAACTATATTAATAAATATCTAAAACAAGACAATGTTAAAATACAAAATTATTGAAAATTCTATCCAATAATTACATAACATAACTGTGGTTAACAAACTAATTAAATAATATAACTAAATGTTGTAAAATACATTTCAACCTTCAAATCTGCTGGGACCTAAGTTTTAACAGGGTTTAAGGAAATGAAATCGTTCAGACCAGGTGGTCTACGCATCCAACCTTAGCTGCCATTCTGTCTCTAAGGCTCCTACTCTACTGCACATCCCTCCTTCCCCATAGTCCCATACTCGCCCTATAACAAAGAATATAAACTTTTTAAAAGATACACATCTTTTACTGTGCAAGAAAAGCGCATTATGTAGATCTTTATTCTTGATAGATCTTATATGCTCAGCTATCCTGTCACGTAATTTCCTGACAGTTTTACCTACATAGTACGCCTCACATGATGTGCATGTTGCCAAGTAAATCACATTCTTTGTCAAACAGGTACAACGCCCAGGACATCCAATAGTATATTTGTGCCCTTCTACACAAACATAAGTCCCCTCATTGATGTACCTACAACAATTACACATCCCACACCTTTTCATAACGGATTTATACACCTTCCTATTTTTTGTTTCCAAGATGTTTTTCATATTCTGGCCCCTACTATATACTATCACTGGTCCAACTCCTAGAATATTCTTACTCTCTTCACTCAAAACCGTATCCCATGCAGCTCTTAATATATTAGACAGTTCAATTGACCTGTGATTGTACTGCATTACACATCTTAAATCACCACCATTCCCCTTTTGTTGTTCATTAATCAATTCCACTCCACTACTTAAAATAGGTGCGTACCTACCATTTCTTTCCCTTAACACATCTTTCCTAACACTAAGGAGTAATTTCAAGGATACCCTCTATCCAGGAACATCCCAATCAATTTGAATAACTCCTCTTTAAATACAACATCGTTGCTCACCAATCTAGAAGTCCTTATCATTTGTCCCTGATTACTGCCTTGCGCTGATGAAAGGGATGGCAGCTGCTGTAGTGTAATAGAGAATTGGAGTAATTCTCCTTTCTATAGATGTTGCTCTCAAATCCTCCATTCTTCTTAATAATCAATAAATCCAAATAATTCATCCTATCCTCATGCCATTTGAAAGTAAATTTCAAAAATTCAGTTGTTTCATTTAAATAATTAACAAACTCAATAGCTGATTGCTCATCCCTTTCCATAAGACCAAGATATCATCCAAGAATCTATTATACATAATTACCTTATCCGTATAGTATTTAGATGGAAAAATGTGTGCTTTCTCCCAAGTCAATAATACTGCATTCGCATACACTGGGGCACATCTCGCACCCATGGCTACTCCTGCTACTTGCTGATGCAGCTCTCCCTCAAACAAGATGAAATTGTTTTTCAACACAAGCTCCATTAGCTCACATAAAAATTCGCCTTTGTCCCTTCCATCAACCCACTCATAATCATAGCCTCATAAAACATTTCTAATCCTTGTTCATGGGGTATGACGGAGAATAAATTTACAACGTCAATTGTAAGAAATCCAAATGCAACATCTCCTGTTTCTAATTTCCTCAACCTATCCAGGCAGTGCCATGAATCCCTTACAATATGTGGGGCTGCATTCACCACATCCTTGACAGCCACATCTACATATGCTGCAAGGGTTTCCGTTTTCGATCCCCGTGCTGAAACAATGGGCCTAAACTGTAAATCCACTGCCCCCTTGTGAACCTTTGGAATACCAAACAGGTTAGGAAGTCTCGGATATTCTACATGTAAATAATTGTATTCCATTTCATTGATATATCCCTGAAATAATGCATCACGTAGATATACATCAATTTTATAATAGGCCCTGTTGACCTCACCCCTTGAAACAGCAGCATATGTATCATCACTATTGAGGATGGCAGACATTTGTGAAATATAGTCAGTATTGGTCATCACCACCATCCCTCCCCCTTTGTCTGGCTTCATAAATCTATACAGTCCAGATTTCTTGAGATAATCCACCAATTCCCTCTCTTGCCGTGTTAAATTATCATTAAAGTAGTGGACATTACTAAGGGTCTTCGCATTTGTGTTTCAACTAACTTTTCAAAACACAATATCTCAGAATTAATGGGGAATAAATGTACTTTTCTTTAAAATAACTTAAACTATTGACAGGGTCCGTGTTTAATTCACACACTAACTTTTCCTTATTTGCAAAAACATTTTTAAACTCATTTGCCTAGTGAACATTTTAACTTCCAACAACACATGAGCTAAATCTAGTTTAAACATAGGTACAAAACTCACACCTTTGCAAAACAATTTAAAGTATGTTTCACCTATAATGAGATCTGTGTAATTGTAAATACAAAAACCTTTTTTCTTAACCAATTGATGGTTGCTACCATCAATAGTTACAATATCATTGTTGTTTTCTAAAAAATTATTATCTACAATTTCCACATTATTATTTTCAGTAGTAAATATCTCATCCCCAGTGAGCCCATAGTCAATTGCATAACTTTCATTATAGTCCACATGTTCCAAACCATCTATTAGTTCACCATCTGTAATAGAATCATGACAGATCTCATGTAAGGAATTGTTAACTAATTCAATGTTGACATTGAGTGGATTTATCAGTATCTCCCTCTCCTGTTCACCCCCCCCCCGGTTGTATTGTTGTGATACCCCCACAGTCCTGTCTCGGTTTTTGAGTCTCTCCGATCTCCGAGGACCGTTCTCTGAGTCCAAAAAATCATCACAGTCAAAAAATTCAGCTTGACGGTCAACAGTAACCCCACCATTGTCAATGTTTTCATTACCGTGGAAACCCATCCTATGAGCACGTTGTTTTGAACCTGGGGGATAGGCACAACTGTTCTTATAGTCTGCCGTATCCCTCTCAAGCTTCTTCTTTTTAGTAATGAGCGTTTTAGCAACAGTAGAATCAACATTGTTCATTGCCCTATCGAAATTGGCACGATATTGTGAAAACAGTAATTCTTTCGTTATACTCACGTATAATCTACCAATCTGGTCCTTAAGCTCGGCCAATTTCAATTCGTTGTTGCGCAAAATAATGTCCAACATCTCCAATCCAGCCCTATCGAACAGGGCCGTTAACTCTCGATATGCGACTGTGTTTTCCTCTATCCCCATCGGCCTTTTCCAGATGCGTAGACCCATGGGCACTTGGTTGAGTTCCTTAGATTGTCTAAGAAACATGCTGTCCAACTGAATAGCTCTGTACTTGTTGCAGAGCTTTTCATACTGAAAAATTTGCTCCTTTACACATGGAAACACTGCAGCTTCACTGTTGTTACCAACCGCCACATTCGTAACTGGTAGCCGGAACCAGGAAGTTAGGTCGATACCACCATCCTGTCTCGTCCTATTCGACACTTCTGCTGTGCTCACCACATTAACGCCTCCGTTGCTGAGTCCCCACAGTACTGGTCGCAGTGTCGGCCCTGGTACCTTGTCCTGGTGGAATGGAGCTTAATGGAGAGTGTAGAGTAAATAATTGTACCTCCGAGTCGGTCGGGCTCACCGCAGTAGCCGCTTCCTCATTAGCGGTTCCATCAGTTTCAACCTCACTGTTGGTATACACCTTTATCAGTTTGTTAACCACGACAGCTAACTCCTTGAGAACAGCCTCCATACTGCTACTTATAACAACGTCACCACACGGAAAGCAAACTTTACCAACGGCACCATAAATAGTAGAAGGTAGAAAAACACCCACAAGGGCAGATACCAATAATGCAGAACCACCGCACGGCACAATCCACCTTCAATGCAGTATCGTTGTGTGGACCAAAAAACACTCCTTAGATGTACAAGCAGTATGAAATTTATTAAGACAAGCAAAACGACTAAGCGCTTTCGCCAGAAATCTGGCTTCTTCAGAGTCGTTATTACACCCATAAACACACATATATATCCTACATAAACTACTTTCATTGGTCAAATGCTCATTAATCATGAATAATTAATTAATAATTAAAAACCTTCCTACTGCATCATTGTTAATAATGAATTCACTTTTTGTACATAAGTTCTTTCTCATTTCAAATAATATATCTAATAATTGTCGATACAACTATATTAATAAATATCTAAAACAAGACAATGTTAAAATACAAAAATTATTGAAAATTCTATCCAATAATTACATAACATAACTGTGGTTAACAAACTAATTAAATAATATAACTAAATGTTGTAAAATACATTTCAACCTTCAAATCTGCTGGGACCTAAGTTTTAACAGGGGTTTAAGGGAAATGAAATCGTTCAGACCAGGTGGTCTACACGCATCCAACCTTAGCTGCCATTCTGTCTCTAAGGCTCCTACTCTACTGCACACATCCCCTCCTTCCCCATAGTCCCATACTTGCCCTATAACAAAGAATATAAACTTTTTAAAAGATACACATCTTTTACTGTGCAAGAAAAGCGCATTATGTAGATCTTTATTCTTGATAGATCTTATATGCTCAGCTATCCTGTCACGTAATTTCCTGACAGTTTTACCTACATAGTACGCCTCACATGATGTGCACGTTGCCAAGTAAATCACATTCTTTGTCAAACAGGTACAACGCCCAGGACATCCAATAGTATATTTGTGCCCTTCTACACAAACATAAGTCCCCTCATTGATGTACCTACAACAATTACACATCCCACACCTTTTCATAACGGATTTATACACCTTCCTATTTTTTGTTTCCAAGATGTTTTTCATATTCTGGCCCCTACTATATACTATCACTGGTCCAACTCCTAGAATATTCTTACTCTCTTCACTCAAAACCGTATCCCATGCAGCTCTTAATATATTAGACAGTTCAATTGACCTGTGATTGTACTGCATTACACATCTTAAATCACCACCATTCCCCTTTTGTTGTTCATTAATCAATTCCACTCCACTACTTAAAATAGGTGCGTACCTACCATTTCTTTCCCTTAACACATCTTTCCTAACACTAAGGAGTAATTTCAAGGGATACCCTCTATCCAGGAACATCCCAATCAATTTGAATAACTCCTCTTTAAATACAACATCGTTGCTCACCAATCTAGAAGTCCTTATCATTTGTCCCCTGATTACTCCCTTGCGCTGATGAAAGGGATGGCAGCTGCTGTAGTGTAATAGAGAATTGGAGTAATTCTCCTTTCTATAGATGTTGCTCTCAAATCCTCCATTCTTCTTAATAATCAATAAATCCAAATAATTCATCCTATCCTCATGCCATTTGAAAGTAAATTTCAAAAATTCAGTTGTTTCATTTAAATAATTAACAAACTCAATAGCTGATTGCTCATCCCCTTTCCATAAGACCAAGATATCATCCAAGAATCTATTATACATAATTACCTTATCCGTATAGTATTTAGATGGAAAAATGTGTGCTTTCTCCCAAGTCAATAATACTGCATTCGCATACACTGGGGCACATCTCGCACCCATGGCTACTCCTGCTACTTGCTGATGCAGCTCTCCCTCAAACAAGATGAAATTGTTTTTCAACACAAGCTCCATTAGCTCACGCAAAAAATTCGCCTTTGTCCCTTCCATCAACCCACTCATAATCATAGCCTCATAAAACATTTCTAATCCTTGTTCATGGGGTATGACGGAGAATAAATTTACAACGTCAATTGTAAGAAATCCAAATCCTCTATCCCCATCGGCCTTTTCCAGATGCGTAGACCCATGGGCACTTGGTTGAGTTCCTTAGATTGTCTAAGAAACATGCTGTCCAACTGAATAGCTCTGTACTTGTTGCAGAGCTTTTCATACTGAAAAATTTGCTCCTTTACACATGGAAACACTGCAGCTTCACTGTTGTTACCAACCGCCACATTCGTAACTGGTAGCCGGAACCAGGAAGTTAGGTCGATACCACCATCCTGTCTCGTCCTATTCGACACTTCTGCTGTGCTCACCACATTAACGCTCCGTTGCTGAGTCCCCACAGTACTGGTCGCAGTGTCGGCCCTGGTACCTTGTCCTGGTGGAATGGAGCTTAATGGAGAGTGTAGAGTAAATAATTGTACCTCCGAGTCGGTCGGGCTCACCGCAGTAGCCGCTTCCTCATTAGCGGTTCCATCAGTTTCAACCTCACTGTTGGTATACACCTTTATCAGTTTGTTAACCACGACAGCTAACTCCTTGAGAACAGCCTCCATACTGCTACTTATAACAACGTCACCACACGGAAAGCAAACTTTACCAACGGCACCATAAATAGTAGAAGGTAGAAAGACACCCACAAGGGCAGATACCAATAATGCAGAACCACCGCACGGCACAATCCACCTTCAATGCAGTATCGTTGTGTGGACCAAAAAACACTCCTTAGATGTACAAGCAGTATGAAATTTATTAAGACAAGCAAAACGACTAAGCGCTTTCGCCAGAAATCTGGCTTCTTCAGAGTCGTTATTACACCCATAAACACACATATATATCCTACATAAACTACTTTCATTGGTCAAATGCTCATTAATCATGAATAATTAATTAATAATTAAAACCTTCCTACTGCATCATTGTTAATAATGAATTCACTTTTTGTACATAAGTTCTTTCTCATTTCAAATAATATATCTAATAATTGTCGATACAACTATATTAATAAATATCTAAAAACAAGACAATGTTAAAAATACAAAAATTATTGAAAATTCTATCCAATAATTACATAACATAACTGTGGTTAACAAACTAATTAAATAATATAACTAAATGTTGTAAAATACATTTCAACCTTCAAATCTGCTGGGACCTAAGTTTTAACAGGGGTTTAAGGGAAATGAAATCGTTCAGACCAGGTGGTCTACACGCATCCAACCTTAGCTGCCATTCTGTCTCTAAGGCTCCTACTCTACTGCACACATCCCCTCCTTCCCCATAGTCCCATACTCGCCCTATAACAAAGAATATAAACTTTTTAAAAGATACACATCTTTTACTGTGCAAGAAAAGCGCATTATGTAGATCTTTATTCTTGATAGATCTTATATGCTCAGCTATCCTGTCACGTAATTTCCTGACAGTTTTACCTACATAGTACGCCTCACATGATGTGCACGTTGCCAAGTAAATCACATTCTTTGTCAAACAGGTACAACGCCCAGGACATCCAATAGTATATTTGTGCCCTTCTACACAAACATAAGTCCCTCATTGATGTACCTACAACAATTACACATCCCACACCTTTTCATAACGGATTTATACACCTTCCTATTTTTTGTTTCCAAGATGTTTTTCATATTCTGGCCCCTACTATATACTATCACTGGTCCAACTCCTAGAATATTCTTACTCTCTTCACTCAAAACCGTATCCCATGCAGCTCTTAATATATTAGACAGTTCAATTGACCTGTGATTGTACTGCATTACACATCTTAAATCACCACCATTCCCCTTTTGTTGTTCATTAATCAATTCCACTCCACTACTTAAAATAGGTGCGTACCTACCATTTCTTTCCCTTAACACATCTTTCCTAACACTAAGGAGTAATTTCAAGGGATACCCTCTATCCAGGAACATCCCAATCAATTTGAATAACTCCTCTTTAAATACAACATCGTTGCTCACCAATCTAGAAGTCCTTATCATTTGTCCCCTGATTACTCCCTTGCGCTGATGAAAGGGATGGCAGCTGCTGTAGTGTAATAGAGAATTGGAGTAATTCTCCTTTCTATAGATGTTGCTCTCAAATCCTCCATTCTTCTTAATAATCAATAAATCCAAATAATTCATCCTATCCTCATGCCATTTGAAAGTAAATTTCAAAATTCAGTTGTTTCATTTAAATAATTAACAAACTCAATAGCTGATTGCTCATCCCCTTTCCATAAGACCAAGATATCATCCAAGAATCTATTATACATAATTACCTTATCCGTATAGTATTTAGATGGAAAAATGTGCTTTCTCCCAAGTCAATAATACTGCATTCGCATACACTGGGGCACATCTCGCACCCATGGCTACTCCTGCTACTTGCTGATGCAGCTCTCCCTCAAACAAGATGAAATTGTTTTTCAACACAAGCTCCATTAGCTCACGCAAAAAATTCGCCTTTGTCCCTTCCATCAACCCACTCATAATCATAGCCTCATAAAACATTTCTAATCCTTGTTCATGGGGTATGACGGAGAATAAATTTACAACGTCAATTGTAAGAAATCCAAATGCAACATCTCCTGTTTCTAATTTCCTCAACCTATCCAGGCAGTGCCATGAATCCCTTACAATATGTGGGGCTGCATTCACCACATCCTTGACAGCCACATCTACATATGCTGCAAGGGTTTCCGTTTTCGATCCCCGTGCTGAAACAATGGGCCTAAACTGTAAATCCACTGCCCCCTTGTGAACCTTTGGAATACCAAACAGGTTAGGAAGTCTCGGATATTCTACATGTAAACAATTGTATTCCATTTCATTGATATATCCCTGAAATAATGCATCACGTAGATATACATCAATTTTATAATAGGCCCTGTTGACCTCACCCCTTGAAACAGCAGCATATGTATCATCACTATTGAGGATGGCAGACATTTGTGAAATATAATCAGTATTGGTCATCACCACCATCCCTCCCCCTTTGTCTGGCTTCATAAATCTATACAGTCCAGATTTCTTGAGATAATCCACCAATTCCCTCTCTTGCCGTGTTAAATTATCATTAAAGTAGTGGACATTACTAAGGGTCTTCCGCATTTGTGTTTCAACTAACTTTTCAAAACACAATATCTCAGAATTAATGGGGGGAATAAATGTACTTTTTCTTTTAAAATAACTTAAACTATTGACAGGGTCCGTGTTTAATTCACACACTAACTTTTCCTTATTTGCAAAAAACATTTTTAAACTCATTTGCCTAGTGAACATTTTAACTTCCAACAACACATGAGCTAAATCTAGTTTAAACATAGGTACAAAACTCACACCTTTGCAAAACAATTCAAAGTATGTTTCACCTATAATGAGATCTGTGTAATTGTAAATACAAAAACCTTTTTTCTTAACCAATTGATGGTTGCTACCATCAATAGTTACAATATCATTGTTGTTTTCTAAAAAATTATTATCTACAATTTCCACATTATTATTTTCAGTAGTAAATATCTCATCCCCAGTGAGCCCATAGTCAATTGCATAACTTTTATTATAGTCCACATGTTCCAAACCATCTATTAGTTCACCATCTGTAATAGAATCATGACAGATCTCATGTAAGGAATTGTTAACTAATTCAATATTGACATTGAGTGGATTTATCAGTATCTCCCTCTCCTGTTCACCCCCCCGCCCCGGTTGTATTGTTGTGATACCCCCACAGTCCTGTCTCGGTTTTTGAGTCTCTCCGATCTCCGAGGACCGTTCTCTGAGTCCAAAAAATCATCACAGTCAAAAAATTCAGCTTGACGGTCAACAGTAACCCCACCATTGTCAATGTTTTCATTACCGTTGAAACCCATCCTATGAGCACGTTGTTTTGAACCTGGGGGATAGGCACAACTGTTCTTATAGTCTGCCGTATCCCTCTCAAGCTTCTTCTTTTTAGTAATGAGCGTTTTAGCAACAGTAGAATCAACATTGTTCATTGCCCTATCGAAATTGGCACGATATTGTGAAAACAGTAATTCTTTCGTTATACTCACGTATAATCTACCAATCTGGTCCTTAAGCTCGGCCAATTTCAATTCATTGTTGCGCAAAATAATGTCCAACATCTCCAATCCAGCCCTATCGAACAGGGCCGTTAACTCTCGATATGCGACTGTGTTTTCCTCTATCCCCATCGGCCTTTTCCAGATGCGTAGACCCATGGGCACTTGGTTGAGTTCCTTAGATTGTCTAAGAAACATGCTGTCCAACTGAATAGCTCTGTACTTGTTGCAGAGCTTTTCATACTGAAAAATTTGCTCCTTTACACATGGAAACACTGCAGCTTCACTGTTGTTACCAACCGCCACATTCGTAACTGGTAGCCGGAACCAGGAAGTTAGGTCGATACCACCATCCTGTCTCGTCCTATTCGACACTTCTGCTGTGCTCACCACATTAACGCTCCGTTGCTGAGTCCCCACAGTACTGGTCGCAGTGTCGGCCCTGGTACCTTGTCCTGGTGGAATGGAGCTTAATGGAGAGTGTAGAGTAAATAATTGTACCTCCGAGTCGGTCGGGCTCACCGCAGTAGCCGCTTCCTCATTAGCGGTTCCATCAGTTTCAACCTCACTGTTGGTTTACACATTTATCAGTTTGTTAACCATGACAGCTAACTCCTTGAGAACAGCCTCCATACTGCTACTTATAACAACGTCACCACACGGAAAGCAAACTTTACCAACGGCACCATAAATAGTAGAAGGTAGAAAAACACCCACAAGGGCAGATACCAATAATGCAGAACCACCGCACGGCACAATCCACCTTCAATGCAGTATCGTTGTGTGGACCAAAAAACACTCCTTAGATGTACAAGCAGTATGAAATTTATTAAGACAAGCAAAACGACTAAGCGCTTTCGCCAGAAATCTGGCTTCTTCAGAGTCGTTATTACACCCATAAACACACATATATATCCTACATAAACTACTTTCATTGGTCAAATGCTCATTAATCATGAATAATTAATTAATAATTAAAAACCTTCCTACTGCATCATTGTTAATAATGAATTCACTTTTTGTACATAAGTTCTTTCTCATTTCAAATAATATATCTAATAATTGTCGATACAACTATATTAATAAATATCTAAAAACAAGACAATGTTAAAAATACAAAAATTATTGAAAATTCTATCCAATAATTACATAACATAACTGTGGTTAACAAACTAATTAAATAATATAACTAAATGTTGTAAAATACATTTCAACCTTCAAATCTGCTGGGACCTAAGTTTTAACAGGGGTTTAAGGGAAATGAAATCGTTCAGACCAGGTGGTCTACACGCATCCAACCTTAGCTGCCATTCTGTCTCTAAGGCTCCTACTCTACTGCACACATCCCCTCCTTCCCCATAGTCCCATACTCGCCCTATAACAAAGAATATAAACTTTTTAAAAGATACACATCTTTTACTGTGCAAGAAAAGCGCATTATGTAGATCTTTATTCTTGATAGATCTTATATGCTCAGCTATCCTGTCACGTAATTTCCTGACAGTTTTACCTACATAGTACGCCTCACATGATGTGCACGTTGCCAAGTAAATCACATTCTTTGTCAAACAGGTCCAATGCCGAGGTCATCCAATAGTATATTTGTGCCCTTCTACACAAACATAAGTCCCCTCATTGATGTACCTACAACAATTACACATCCCACACCTTTTCATAACGGATTTATACACCTTCCTATTTTTTGTTTCCAAGATGTTTTTCATATTCTGGCCCCTACTATATACTATCACTGGTCCAACTCCTAGAATATTCTTACTCTCTTCACTCAAAACCGTATCCCATGCAGCTCTTAATATATTAGACAGTTCAATTGACCTGTGATTGTACTGCATTACACATCTTAAATCACCACCATTCCCCTTTGTTGTTCATTAATCAATTCCACTCCACTACTTAAAATAGGTGCATCTACCATTTCTTTCCCTTAACACATCTTTCCTAACACTAAGGAGTAATTTCAAGGGATACCCTCTATCCAGGAACATCCCAATCAATTTGAATAACTCCTCTTTAAATACAACATCGTTGCTCACCAATCTAGAAGTCCTTATCATTTGTCCCCTGATTACTCCCTTGCGCTGATGAAAGGGATGGCAGCTGCTGTAGTGTAATAGAGAACTGGAGTAATTCTCCTTTCTATAGATGTTGCTCTCAAATCCTCCATTCTTCTTAATAATCAATAAATCCAAATAATTCATCCTATCCTCATGCCATTTGAAAGTAAATTTCAAAAATTCAGTTGTTTCATTTAAATAATTAACAAACTCAATAGCTGATTGCTCATCCCCTTTCCATAAGACCAAGATATCATCCAAGAATCTATTATACATAATTACCTTATCCGTATAGTATTTAGATGGAAAAATGTGTGCTTTCTCCCAAGTCAATAATACTGCATTCGCATACACTGGGGCACATCTCGCACCCATGGCTACTCCTGCTACTTGCTGATGCAGCTCTCCCTCAAACAAGATGAAATTGTTTTTCAACACAAGCTCCATTAGCTCACGCAAAAAATTCGCCTTTGTCCCTTCCATCAACCCACTCATAATCATAGCCTCATAAAACATTTCTAATCCTTGTTCATGGGGTATGACGGAGAATAAATTTACAACGTCAATTGTAAGAAATCCAAACGCAACATCTCCTGTTTCTAATTTCCTCAACCTATCCAGGCAGTGCCATGAATCCCTTACAATATGTGGGGCTGCATTCACCACATCCTTGACAGCCACATCTACATATGCTGGAAGGGTTTCCGCTGATCCCCGTGCTGAAACAATGGGCCTAAACTGTAAATCCACTGCCCCCTTGTGAACCTTTGGAATACCAAACAGGTTAGGAAGTCTCGGATATTCTACATGTAAATAATTGTATTCCATTTCATTGATATATCCCTGAAATAATGCATCACGTAGATATACATCAATTTTATAATAGGCCCTGTTGACCTCACCCCTTGAAACAGCAGCATATGTATCATCACTATTGAGGATGGCAGACATTTGTGAAATATAGTCAGTATTGGTCATCACCACCATCCCTCCCCTTTGTCTGGCTTCATAAATCTATACAGTCCAGATTTCTTGAGATAATCCACCAACTTCTAAAGTAAGTTTTTTATATTTGAAAAGTTTTTTGTCAAGGTCTTGCAATAATGAAACTATGTTACCTGAGTCCTCTGTTTCAGAAGGTGTTGATTGATTGGATTGCAATTGGAATAAAGAAATTGGCATTTCCAACCACTGAGTAAAAGTTGGCAAGTCTTTCATGGTATTAAATCCTGTAAAACTTCTCATATTAAGTAATTTGTCAGTTGTTATATTGTTAGTAAGATTAACACTACCTGGCTGGTTGTTGGAAAAAACAGGTAGAATTGTTGAACCAGATACTGAAGCTGTTAAACCTGTAGGTTCTCTGCCATTCGGCGCCCTTTCACCACTTGGACTACTCCTCTGGTGCAGTTGTTCAGCTCGTGTGACATCACTTCCAGTTGGTGTCACACTTCCGGTTTGTGGGTTCAGATAGGAAGGTACTGAGCTAGTATCGGGATGCCTACCACCTCCAATTACCAACGCAGAAGCAGAAGGTTGAATAATGGCAGGAACAGAAGGAACGGCATCCACTCTAGTCTGTAACTGGCTCACACGTTGAGATAATCGTTCTATTAACTGTGTCAAATACCCCATTCCATCCTGTTGTGGTGGGGTCAAGTCAAGAATAGTTGGTGTTCCACAAGGACTGTCCAAAGCCATAACAAACTCCGAAAGACAGGAACCAAAGTAAGACAAACTAGTGAAAAACAAAAAGACAGCTTGGAAACACCAAAGCAAATTCTCTCTCAGTTTAATGAAGCACTTTTCGTCTTGCACATATGGCAAGACTTCATCAGAAACTGAACAAACTTCAACACAAACAATATATACACACCCTTTCTGTCACATGACACTTCTAATTAAAATCTTGTGTCTTAAAGGCACATCCGCATAATTGCTACTTAAAACATTTTTTAAAAACAGATATGACTGACAATATTTTAGAACACCTCAACCCTACCCTTCCTTCAGAATTTTTGTCTGTAATGGTGATAGAAATATATATACAAACATACATATACTAACAATACTATATCTCAAATTATTATGTTGACTCTCAAAGTATGGTATTACTTAGTTAACTAAGAAGTCAGAATATTATTAGTATTGTTAGTATATGTATGTTTGTATATATATTTCTATCACCATTACAGATAAAAATTCTGAAGGAAGGGTAGTGTTGAGGTGTTCTGAAATATTGTCAGTGATATCTGTTTTTAAAAAATGTTTTAAGTAGCAATTATGTAAATGTGCCTTTAAGACACAAGATTTTAATTAGAAGTGTCATGTGACAGAAAGGGTGTGTATATATTGTTTGTGTTGAAGTTTGTTCAGTTTCTGATGAAGTCTTGCCATATGTGCAAGACTAAAAGCGCTTCATTAAACTGAGAGAGAATTTGCTTTGGTGTTTCCAAGCTGTCTTTTTGTTTTTCAATCACAGCCTCACCTCAGGCTTTGTACCCACTGAATGGCACACCACGACAGTTATCCCACTCCACAAAGGGGGAGCCACGACGGACCCCTGGAACTACCGCCCCATTAGCTTGACGAGCCTGGTCTGCAAGGCCATGGAACGTATCATCATGGAACTCATAAACAAAGACATTGGTAATCTCCAAACTCTGGACCCTACTCAGTTTGGATTTGTAAAAGGCAGATCATGTCTCCTAAACCTGAGTGACTTCTTTGAAGCAGTCACCAAAGCCATAGATGAGGGTAAAATGGTTCACACAGCTTATCTAGATTTCACCAAGGCTTTCAACACCATTCCCCATGCTGGAATTATAGATAAGCTCACTAAACTAGGTATAAATCTCTATGTCACAAGATGGGTTGCCAACTGGCTCACGGACAGAACCCACACTGTGAAAGTAGCGGATTCCAAATCCGACATCAGACCAGTGACAAGTGGAGTACCACAGGGTTCAGTCCTGGGTCCTCTCCTGTTTGGTATCTACTTCTCTGAAGTGCAGGCCAACACAGAAGGTCTTTGGCTAACAAAGTTTGCAGATGACTGCAAACTAGGAGCCATAATCGAAACTCCTAACGATGTGGACAAACTACAAAAGGGCCTCACTGAGTCAGATACCTGGTGTCAAAGCCATGGCCTGAAGCTCAATGCCAAAAAGTGTATTGCCATCCCCTTTGGTAAAAACTCTGTACCCATGAACTACCACATAGCTGGTAGTCAACTTAATGTCAAAAATGTGATAAGAGACCTTGGGACACAGGTGGACAGTAGTCTCTCCTTTGATAATCACATTGCCACAGTGGTCAGGAAATCCTTCTACGTGGCTCATCTCATCACAAAAGGATTCTCATCCAGAAAAAAAGAGGTCATTATTCCCCTCTTCTCATCACTCATTAGACCCATTATAGAGTACAACGCCCCTTTTGGTATGTACCTCACAAGACATCTACAACAACTGGAAAGACCACATAAATACCTCATAAAGACGATTACTGGCCTCAAACAGATGCCCTATGCAGACCGTCTCAAAAAGCTACAGCTTTACTCCATCCCATATCGCCTACTCAGGGGCGATCTCTGCCTAACATACAAAGCTATGTCAAACCCAGAGCTGTTGGACATGCTCCACTTAAAGAAATCCCAATCCCTCCGAGCTACACACTCTAGGGACCTTAACCTTGTCACCACAATAAACAGAACATGCTGGAGGGATAGATTCCTGTCCCAGAGACTTCCCATACTATGGAACAGACTACCTATCTATGTCAAACAGAGCTCCTCATTAGCACTCTTCAAGAAAAATCTTGATGATTGGATGGGAAATGGGAAATTCACCCCGGGAATCACTTCTGTGGCTCTGCTCGACAGGGGCACAGGAAAATAATTTTCTTGGGTGGCGAAAGCCAGGGTACATTTTTTGGCTAGGCTTGTATGGGCCCTAGGGCCGATAGCCTAGTACCTACCTATGAACCTATGAACAATAAGGTCCACAACCTCCATGCCTTCCTGACAACTTACTCCCCCAACATACTTTGTCTCACCGAAACATGGTTAAAACCAACTATGCCAGATAATGAAATTCTACCTCCAAGGTATAAAATACTCAGGCTAGATCGTACTACCAGGAAAGGGGGAGGGGTTGTTGTTCTCTATTAAACCACCCTAAATGTTACTATAGACAACCTTCAGTCACCTATATTTAACAAAGCAGAAGTTATGATTTCCAAATTACAAATAAATAAAAACAAATGTATAAACATAGCATGTGTCTATATTCCCCCAGGTAATAACTCAGGTACCCTAGAAAACATTCTCTACTGGCTATCCAATGCCTACCCCCAAGAGACCATTGTTCTAGGGACTCCCAATATAGATAGGCACACCTGCACTGCAGAGACCCCAACCACCCATATAAACCTACATGGTTTTACACAAACTATAACCTCCCCTACTAGGATCAGCAAGCCTAACAATAAATAAAGTATCCTAGACTGGATACTAATTAATAGCCCCCATCACGTGTACAAATCAGCTACTCTCCCTGAAGATCTAAGTGATCATTTCTTAACGTATACTATTAGGCATAAAGTTGAATGTCCACATCTGCCCACCTATAAAACAATAAAAAATAACAAAAACTTCAACATTAATAAATTCTTAGAATTTAAATTATGCAATTGGTCAATTCTAAAACAACTACCACTAGATGAGGCAGTAACACACTTTAATAACACATTCCTGGCCATCCTTGACAACCATGCACCTGCACACTCTATTAGAATGAAAACAATAGTTGACCCTTGGCTCACTAAAGAAACCAAACTAAAGATCATCCAAAGAAATAATCCCTGGAACACCCGGCGCTCCTCTAAAGCCCCACAAGATCAACTCAAATTTCGACAATATAGGAATGATACAAAAAAATCCATATTACTAGACAAAAAAAATATTTCTGCCATCTACAGCAGAAACACCACAACAAGCCACAGAAGTTCTGGGCAGGTATTAACAAACTCCTCCACCTAGGGTAATCCACAACTCCAACCCCCTCAGCCCCAAGCCAAAAACCGCCAGAGTCCATTGCCAACACTTTCAACAGTTTCTTTATAGATACTGTCCAGGGCCTTGCTAGCAAACATAAACCCACTTGTCCTAACGCTGAAACCCTAAACCCAGTGACATTCTCTCCTTTAGCTTCCAAAAAGTTCTGACTTCACTCATTAGAGCCCTAATTAAAAAAACTTAAACTAACATCCCTTTCAGCTGACCTCCTCCCTGCAGACTACCTGCAAAAAGCTGCTGATGTGATAGCATGCCCTCTTTCTGTTTTAATAAACAGAACCATAACTGAAACCTCTATCCCCTTTATCTGGATAATATCACATGCCATAGACTCCAAAAAGGAGGCAGCTCCATTGAGCAGTCAAACTATAGACCAATATCTATCCTTTCCCCTCTGCCTAAAATTATGGAAAAGTGTATCCATAAACAACTCTTACACTACCTTATTCAACATAATCTTCTGGCCAACTCCCAGCATGGATTCAGACCACAGCACAGTCCTACCTCAGCCCTCCTCTCCTTTTGTAATGTCATAAATTCCAACCGTAACAACAACAAACTATCTTCTGCCCTGTTTCTTGATCTTTCCAAGGCCTTTGACATGGTTAACCACCAGCTACTCTTACTTACCCTAAATAAAATATCCCTAAACAACCATGCTATACAATGGTTTCAATCTTATCTTAGTGGAAGACAGCAGGCTGTCCTTTGGCAGGACAAACTCTCCACCCTTGTCCCCATTACCGCTGGTGTCCCTCAAGGCTCCATATTAGGTCCCCTTCTTTTCTCCTTCTTTATCAATGACCTCCACACTGTAATCCCAGATGCAACCTGTATACAATATGCCGATGACCCCAGCCTTATTTGCTCAACCTCTACCCCTACAGATCTCCTTAGCTTAACCCAGAAAACCTTTAATACAGTGGAAAACTGAATCTCTAATCAACAGCTGATATTAAACCCTAATAAAACAAAGCTATTGCTCTTCTCTCCTACTCACAAATCCTCTCAACCTTCGTTTACTATAACATCTAACAATGGAACCATAATCTCACCAGATATGTATACCAAACTCCTGGGTGTTATAATAGACAACAACCTCAAATACGATATGCACGTAAACCAAACTATTAAAACTGTTAATAAAAAATTTGGCTCCCTATACAAAAACAAACCTTTTCTCACCCCTCTAGCTAGGACTGCCATTGCCCGTACCCATCTGCTTTCAGCTCTACTCTATGCCTCGCCAATACTCACTAACTTGAACAAAACTGATCTCAGCAAACTCTCTAGCTGCTACAATTAAATTGCCAGGTTTGCCACAGAAACTCCCTACAGGACACACAATTGTCAAAACCTAAACCTCTTAGGATGGCTAGAACTCCCCAGGCTAATTCAATATAATCTACTTACTGTAGCATTCAAAGTTATTAATCATCCAGAAAAAATACCCTCCCTTAAAAACATTATCCATACCTACAAAAATGCTAGGTCACTTTGTTCCACTACAAAACTTTTGGTTCAATCTGTTAAAGCTAACAACCTATCTGGAGAATCTTTGTTTGCAAATTCAAGAGGCAAAACCTGGAATTCACACCCATCTGACCTTACTCTGAACCCCTCCCTTAATCAGTTCAAAACATCTAACCCAGTATTCTAAAACTCACTGGTTATGTCCTTGCTCTAACCCTGACTAAAGCCTCATCTACTTCCATATCCCTGCAATTTTTTATTCACAGCAACTAACCTCTTACACTAAAAGGTTTGAAAAGAGAAACTGTAACATCTTTGCAGATACTCTGTATATAAGCTGCACCTATAGGCTTGATAAGAGAAACTGTTAACATATTTGTATATATTTCTGAATATAAACTGTATTCCTCATAGGCTTGAAATGTGTGACTGTAACTTGTATGTTAATACAATATGTTTGTGCATATACTGTAACTTGCTTGTCTTTATCTGTTTGTAAGTTTGGAGCTTTTCTCCCCGGGCCTCCACTGAAAATGGACATGTATCCAGTCGGACTATCCCAGTCAACAAATGTAAAATAAAATAATAATAAATAATAATAAATAAAATAAATAAAGGGGTATTTCAGAGCTGCACATTTAAGGCTCCTGTACATAACACAAGCAGAAAGCTATAGTTCAAAGTGGAAAGGGATGATGATGAAATGGGGGGAAGCTCAAGAAACAGGGAGAGACTGGGATTTTGGATGCAGATCCTTAAGGAGAATAACAACAACCGTGCAGAATATCATATTCATAAATTAGCAGAAAGTATTCTAAGAACTAAACCAACACAAGAATAGAGAAAGCCAATTCTGCCAATAGGGATGACTGCAATTAGGGATACAGACAATAGGCAAGAGAGGGCTAGAATCTAGAATTTCATTGGCAAAAAAACTGGCAAAAGAACCAAGGTATTGAGAGCAAATAATTAGAGAGCGAAAGGTAACAGAATGGGAAGAGGCCAAGAATTTATTTGGACTGCAGGCTAAATAAAGATTGCCTTCTCTATCAAAGATTGATATGAGAGTACAGGCAAAGAAAAATAAATAGGGGAATCCTAAACAAAAGACCAGCACTGGTAGAGTTTTTAGTAGAATCTAGAAAATAAGCTGCTGTTAAAAATGAATAATTAGTACAGCAAAAATAAAAAATATATTTTCTGGGAGTATAATGAGTTGGCAGACTTTAAAGATTCCCTGCAGACTCCTCAGTCAGAGATACTGTGTAAGCAAATTGTGAAAACTAAGGAAATGATTTTTTGATCTATGATACAGAATCGGAATTGTCTAGACGTAGTGAGGCCTTGCTGAGTCTAATTATGGTGTCTGCCAAAAAGCAATTACTAGAAAATGGAAATCTCAGCCTAAACCAACTGTACTAGAAGTAGTGAATATAATAACAGACATAAAACAACTGGAATTGTGATCTTTAGAAAATGGTAGTTAACAATTTACTTAGGAAAAATGGGAACTGTGAGAACAATACATACAGAGGAGGAGGAATGAGGTTTAAAAGAGGGCAGTTTTTGAGTGACAATGACTGTATAGATTATAAGTGATGTACAATATTTGCAACTAAAATTATGTCAATATGGTTTGTAATGTATAATGTTCTCAACTAAAATTATGCCAATATGGTTTGTTTTAATTTACATAAAAGTATGATTGCCTATGTCATACGTGATAATTTAATAAAGATGTTTCTTGTTTATAAAAAAACATTCACACAATAGTTGCTTGACATCTGTTTAGTTAACATAACTTGGCCAGCTATACAGATAGCTGGCAAGTGTGCAACACCACATATTTCTTGGGGTTGGAGAATATGTGAGTGTATATATACATATATATATATATATATATATATATATATATATATATATATATTAGTGGGGGGGTGGAGCTGCATCCCCCCTACATGGAAGGTTTGAAGAGGGCATGCCCCTCCAAAAATGTTTATTTTATTTTTTTTTGTAGAAGTCAGTATGCATTATTGATTAGTGCATACATAGCAGGATGTCAACATTTCCATTGTCAACATTTTGTGGTAGACATTTTAGTATTTATTTATTTTTTTATTGACATTTATTTACCTGGAAAGTTAGACAGGGTATGTGCCCATTTTCAGTGGAGGCCCAGGGGGAAAGCTACAAAATATTACAAAAACATTTTAAGAACAATAGTTTTATCATTTTCAAAAATAATACAAAAATATCTACAGTTTAAATAAGTATACAGAGTTTGGCATAATGTAAAAGCATTGGTTAAGACTAGACACAGTTTTATGACTATGATTTAATATTTAGAGAAATGTTACCCCTTTTATATAGAAATTAAATGTAAATTAGTATAATACAGTGGGAACTGTAATATGAAGTGAGAGACGAAAACAGGGTTATGGCATATTTAGAAAGAGAATCAGGGGAGAGAAGTTGATTAAATTAAGAAAGTACATGAAGAAGGGCAAGTAAGGAGATATGAAATATGAACAGGTACTTGCTAATATATAGGGATATAGTTTATCCTATGGCTGAGCAAGAACAGAGACAGATTCTGGCTAGGAAGCATTTCTGAATGGTTTTAAAGGACTGCATGATGGGAATTAATCTGATGGATACAAGTAAGGAATTCCAGTCCTTAGCAACAAGCTATGAGTACAGACCGTGAACAGCAGATTTGATTGGTTTGTGGCTAGATGGAGTTTTTGGTCATTGGATTGTAATGTCTTATTGGAACATAGTTGTGTAGAATGGTGTTTAGTGATGAATAAACAGATGGATGCTGGATAATTGTACAGGTTGCAAGAAGCTGTGCATATGTTAGTTGAGAGTTAGTTCTAACCAATTTAGATTTTTAGTGCAATACACTGGTGGATTCTGAAAGGGGTATTTGCAGAAGAATGTAGCCACTTTATTATAGTATTGTTCAAGTTCTCATTTTTGTGATGCCTGAAGGTTAGTAAAGATGGAGGCGCCATATAGTAATGCAGGGAGGAGGTAAGTAGTGGCAAGTGCAGTTTTAGTTGTGCTGATAAGAAAGTTTTTGGCTCTGTAAAACACCCCTTGTTTTTGGTGAGTTTTGTATGCACTTTTGCATTGTCACATCAAATCTAAGATTATTATCTACTATAACCCCTAATAATTTGCTATGAGAAGTGACTTCAATTGTATTATTGACAGAGTGGATTTTTAAATTGTATTGTTTCATGAAAAGGAATTGGGGAAAAAAGTAGCTTCTTTTTTTTTGGGGGGCGGGGTTGAGCATGAGTTGTGAGTTACAAAGCTATATTTTAGTGGCTGTTAAACCTACCTGAGTAATTTTTGGGAATGTGCCAGGTTGTCAGATGTGCATATGAGTGTGGATCCATCTGTATATTGTATGACAGGCCTGTTGTGTGGATGTATGGAGGGTGTTAGTGAGAATGTTAAAAAGGAAGGCACAAAGAACAGAGCTTTGTGGTACACCGGCAGTGACTATGATTGGAAAGAGGGTAGAGTGCTGTTTTACTGGCTGACACCTATTGGACACGTAGCTTTTGAACCATAGAATGGTGGGCTGAGGTAGACCTAGTAAGGACACTGGAAGCAGAAGTCTGCTGTGACAAACAGTGTTGAAGGCTTTAGACAAGTGTGGAAATAAGGAGAAAAGTCGTTTGTTAGAATCTCTAGCTTTATTGACAGTATCTATATATGCTAGAAGTGCAGTGCTAGTCCTATGGGAAGGATGAAAGCCATGTTGGGGGGGTAGAAGTTCTTCCTGCAGTAGATAGTTTACAATTGTCTTTGAATACATTTTGTAAGTATTTTGGAGAGGGGGGATGTGATTGCTCTATTGAATTTCCTCTTTCGAGTAGAGGGATAATGTGGATTTTTTCCAGTGAGAGAGGGAGGGAATGTAGGAATCTGGATATGCATATTTATAAGGATTTGTAAGGACTGATTGATGGGCATTGCTACTGGTTGCTATTTTATGGTACTCGCTTGGAATGTCATCAGATAAAGTAGAGCATGTTTTATTTTATTTATTTTACATTTGTTGACCGGGGTAGTCCGACTGGATACATATCCATTTTCAGCGGATGCCTGGGGAGAAAAGCTCCAAACATACAAACAAAAACATACATGCATGCTAAGGGTATTACAAAGTCAGAAAGAGGAATGCACAATTTTAACAGGGGAGAAAAGCTCCAATTGTGCAGATAAAAAAACATACATACATGCCAATCTAATATTACAAAGTAAGTAAGGTGTGTCCCACTAGAGGGATTCACAATTCTAACAGTGTGTAGTAGAATATAAAAATATTAAACAGGTGGATTACAGCAACAATTATTTACAAAGTAATGTACAGAACAAGAATGTCACTGCAAGCATTTGTGGGCAAGAAACTAATACAGTACTGATAGGTTAGGGAGTTGTTATGGAGATTAATCAGGGTTGGTACATGGACAGAGCCAGTGCCTTTTATAATACTGTTTGAGGCCTTTTTTAAAAAGGCTTAGGGAGGGCTCCAGGCTAATGTCCGTTGGAAGTAAGTTCCAAGCTTTGCCAACAGAGTTGGCGAACAGGGAGTCTCCAGCTGAGTTATTAGCTTTGAGTGATTGGACTAACAGCTTGTTGGATGAGCGTAATGGTCTGGAGTTACTGTAAGGTTTTATGATAATTTTAAGTGCGGGGGTGTTTTCAGGTTGGTTGAGAATATTATGTGCTACTATTAGCTGATTGAACTGAAGTAAGCTTGGCAGTTCTAGCCACCCTAGGAGATTGAGGTTTTGGCAGTGATGTGTCCTATATGTTGATCTGGTAGCAAATCTGGCAATATGGTGGTAACAGTGCGAGAGTTTGGTAAGCTCTGATTTGTTTAGGTTACAGAGTATAGGGGAATCATATAGAAGAGTAGAGAGAAGATGAGAGCAGGCGATTGCGATCCTAGCTATTGAGGTTAGAAAACGTTTATTTCTATATAAAGATCCGAGCTTCTTTATTGACGGTTTTGATAGTCTTGTTAATGTGCAGGTCGAATTTGAGACTATTATCAACTATTACCCTTAAGAGCTTAGTGTGGCTATCTGTCAAAATAGAGGTACTATTGTTTGATGTCATAGTAAAGGAAAGTGGGGCAGGGGTTTTGCTTTTCTTTGTTTAAGAGTAGTTTTATACAGAATGTGAGCACAGATTTGAAGGTGAAAGTGGATGTGATGATATGTTGCTGTTAGGCAGGGTTGGGACTGGATATTGAGGAATCCTTGTTTAGGGATGTTATTCTCTATGAAATAAGTGTTGAATTATATTGCAGTTTTGACTGGTGAGTTATTGGGGGAGGGGTTAGGGTTAAATTTTTGGCTGGGATGCAGGATTTCTTTAATGGATGACCATAATTTTTTCGGATTGTGGTTACTATTGTTCTGAAAGTTGTTATAGTATATTTCTGTGTCTTCATTTATTTGCTTTTTAGTTGGTTGAAGAGCATTCAGTAGTTTTGGAGATATTGTGGTATTTTATATTTTTGCTACTATTTCCACACTTTTTTCTCTATCCTGCATTAGCATTCCACTCTCTTTGGATAGCCAAAGTACATTATTTATTTTTATTCTCCTCCTTCTGGGAGGTGCAAAGCTATTTATGATATTTAGGGATGTTGTACCGAATTCATTTACATCATCATTTAAGTGGTGGATTTTTAAGATGTTCCAGCAAATAAGTAATAGGCTAGTAATGAATATTTCTGAATTAAAGTTGGACAGGTTGGGTGTTGTTTTATAAACATACTGTTTAAGTGGGTGTGTGAGATGTATGGTTGTATAGCTTGGGATATGGCCACTGAGAGAGTCTGGCATTGTACCTGTGGTTGTGAATTTGCTATATATACATACAGAGAGATATAGAGATACATAAACTGTATATGCTATGTATTATTACATCTGAAAAATCTAAAAAAATAGCATGCTCTATATACATTACTTATTTAGATAAATGTGTGTGTATGTATGTATGTATATATATATATATATATATATATATATATATATATATGTGTGTGTGTGTGTGTGTGTGTGTGTGTGTGTGTGTATGTGTGTGTGTGTGTAGATGCATACCATTGTTTGCTGACCATCATCTCCCATGATCTATTTTTGTTCTCAATGGGACAAAAGTTATGACCAGTCCATCCATTCCATGTGAGGTGAAAGCTGATTGTATGATAGTCAACTTAGCAGCCAGTACGGCATTTTCATTAATGTGTGTCCTAACACCCCCCTCCCTTATGTTGACATGGGCTCCCTAGTCACTTTGAAGGGACCATGCCTACCCTGACAAGAAGCATGCCTACTCCCTGACTTTCCCCTACCAGGGCTAGTGCAGCAGCTTGGATGGACTTATCCATACCCTCCATCAGGGACCTGTTCTCAGGGAAGTTAGCCATCACAACCTGCATCTCAGGAAAGTGTTGATATAAGTTGCACATTCTTGCCCACCCCTCCCTGTTTCTTTCAGATTCCCAGCCACTAGTCAGTCTCATGTCATCTGAACTGCAATGAAGACTTTATCCGTCTATGCGACAGAAACAGGACTTATTTGACAGTATGGATCTCTTGATTAGTTCTGTAATATTCTCTACATGTCAAACTGAAGGTCTTAGCATAAAACAAAATATTTAACTGTGAAATATTATTTATTTAATATTTGTTAACCATCACATCATCATATGAAGATTCATTAAGGGTTAAAAATTGATTCTAAAATTCCTTCACTACAAGTCTGAACTGAATCTAAATGCAAGCTTATGTTTTTATTTCTAAAACATAAGTTTTACTTTCAGTTATGTTTTTTCTATCTGTAATATATTTGTTTCAGTTTAAATGCTGTACCATATAAATGTCCCCTACCAGTGTTTCACTTAAATGTTTCCCCATGCTGGTAGGTCATGCTGAGTTGTACCAAAGTGTATATACAAGTAGTGGCATTTCAAACAGCTACACCATAAAAACATACGAGGTCACACATCAAAGTAAGTAACACTTGTGGTGACATACAATGAAAGCAGTTATACTACATCCAAGATGACAACACAAATAAACAAGATCTCCAGGAATCTCCAAGCCACATAGGTTAATGGGTTGTCATCGAGTCCTGTGCTTGATGCAGGAAATGTTACCAGACACAGCACATGACAGGAATTTAAAAATTTACATTAGTGTTCGATGCCAAGGTCAAATGTCATAGTAACAGGATAACCTAATCAATAAATGGTTCCTGATGGCAGAGGTATTGCTGCACCTGTGTGACAGCCAGCTTCAGGGAGTGGAGTGTTAGCTCCAACTGTAGTTAGGAACTGACAGGCTAAATGTCCGCAGTACCAACTCTGATATAGAGGTTGAGCTGTGGAATGGCTGATATCAAAGGACTTTGGTAGCAACACAGGGGTCTCTCAGTATTTGAAATATGCATATAATCGGTAATGAGATTTAGAAACATTAAAAGTAAATGAGTTGCATTACCTGGCCCTGTTACAGTATTCACTTTATGTACTTTGGTGTAGAACATTCATTTGGCATATTAAGGCATACTCCACCCAATATGATGTCACACTGAGGGACAGAGGTAGGATTTATTATCAAGATAGTGTTGTGTAGAGGAGCCTTTCCATAATACTACCCTTTATGAAATCCCAAAGACTATCTACAGATAAGATTATGACTTTGGGTACATACAGCGTGAAGAATACCTTGGTGGCATTTGCATGTCATTTTGCTCCTTTTTACAGGGGCTATTCCTGACAGTCACAGTGACTTATGATATTGTTCTATGAGGCAGACTACTGCACCCAATCCCCATCTTATGCTCCTGTTTTCCTGATCACTAATGTATACTCCTTATTCCCAGGCAACCTCCCATACCCCTGTCCTTTTATTACTGTAACAATATATAATGACAAATCAATGCAGCATTGTGCAGTAGTCCAAAGTTAACCATACCTCCATCACAAGACATACTGACAAAACTGCCACATTCTCAAACAGGAACAACTGCTAGTCAGAGGAAGTGGTCATTCTCTGTTTCATTTGCTACTTCTGTGTTATCTCCATGGTGCCAAATACTTCATGGGGTCTGTTTCCCTGCTATCTTGGATGGAGAGCTTACAACAGAAATATACCTGACATGTAGTATGCAGCACTTTGTGAAATAGTGTAGCCCTATGGAGGAAAAGATTCTCTTTTGCATAGATGTAGCCCCTACAGAAATATCTTGCATGCCTATACCAGTTCTACTGATATAGAGATATGAAGTCCTAAATAAAATGCAAATGTCCCAGGTTTGACTAGTGGCCCTAACAATAGAGGAGTTGACAAGGAGATGCAGAACTCTGATGAGGTAATGCCTCTCCTTTTTCAAAGGGGTGGAGAGTCAATTTTTCATGTCCAGGGAACCTTTCCCTTGTTATACCCCCCAGTGGAGACCAGATCCCACAATGAGGAAGGACATTCTGAAGAATTACATTATACATGAAAGAGAATGACATACCCTTACTAAAGCCTATTGCCTTCCAAATCCTGAACATAGGAATGAGTGGATCATATAGGAGGGTAGAGTGGATGACTACGGGAAAGTCAGGAGAAAAAAAGAAGACAAGTAAAAATACAAGATTACCTTATACATAGTTGTATTGTTCACATGAGTATGACACACTATAAGCAAAGGAATAAATCTCTCTCTGCTATATTACAAATGACTAATATTTTAGGCCATTGACGTGAAATCAATATTTCAAGCTGTGCTATTGCTGTTGTTACAGCTCATTTACTATTGCTGGTAATAAAATCACATGCGTAAAGTCTTTTATTAGAAGCAGGACACCCGGTTCACATCAATACATCCTCTGTGTTTCTCACATTATTTCCTTTTAAGTTACCATTCTATAGCACAAAGACAGAGCAAATGCAGACTGATGAATTATGCAAATATTTTTTTTTCTTTGCAGCAATGAATGTTAAACATTACACCTTGTCTGCCTAATTGGTTACTCATCTAATGTGCCATCTTTGCCTCCATCTGTTAATTCAGATTTGAATCACACCAGTGAATTACATTAGAAAAAGACTAAAAATACACTTGCTTTTACACTTAATTTAAGTCTGTAATGCTTCAACATTTTTAGTTCTTAATCATGTGACATACAATCCTTGAAAATTATCTCTTTAATTTAGAAACAGATTCTCACAACAAGTGACATAACCAGAAGAGACTCATTCAGTGCTGAAGCACAGCCATGTTTCAGAATCCAGAGGATGTAAATACATCTAATGTAGCAAGATGCTCCTGAATTATAGTATGTGTAAATGTCATTTGTACCATCAATTCAACCCACACTGCAGCATACAGAACAAACTATAATGCAATGATGGTGCCCAATGTGAACACATAACAGACAGATAATGGAATCATATCACCTTTATACAGTGTTGGTGAAGAAGTTTGCACCGCATATTGGAAGGTATTGTTACTCAATTCTGGTTTATGAAGTGTATCAGTACTTAGTGGATATTATTCGGCAACAATCTGTGCATGATAGAAGAGCAGTTTACACAGTTTGCAGAAACCTGTGGGATGTTGTCAATTCAAAGACAAGGCATGAGCAGTTAGGTTCTGGGAAGTATACAGTGTATTTGAGTGAAATGATAATGAATGCAAGTTACTGAGAAAACACAGTTTTCAGTGTTTCAGAGTATTAATGTTTATGAAGGCCCACAGCCTCATAAGGCTAGCTAGTTGCCTACTACTGCAGAACTTTGGATAAAATACTTAGTAACCTGGCCATCTGTCAATTAAACCCTTAAGCAGGTAGTCACTTGCTTAATCTCGAAATGAAGCAAGTTCCACATATGCCCATCCCTAACAACAAAGCAGTTAATTCAGATCCCACTTTCATTTCTAGGTGAACACACCAAGTAATTGCTGATCAATGTGTACAAAAGAGATGGTTAAGTCATTAAAATGTTATAAACATGCACACTTTTTGATATATAAGAATTCATTTGTGTTCATGCATGACTTTTTTCTATGCCTTTTGGCTTTAATGCTAACGTAGTTCCACTGATGTGAAGGATTATCATGTGTTTCAGAATTTATAAAAAGCGATTTCAGGTGGCATTCATAGCTGTTATGAGATTGTATAAAGCAATTGGTACTTTTCATGCATATGCACAGCAAAGACACAATTCATAGAGGTCATTTATGCTAACAGGCAATGGCTGAAAATAAACTTAAGCAAATGAACTGATAATGAGATGGCAGTGAGTAATGATGTAAAAACGTGTATGCTAGCAAGGTCTTTTTCTCACCTGCTTGTGATTCATAGACATATTGTGACACATTTCTAATATGTGCACTGATTTGTTATAAAAGGTGGAATCACACAATTTCTATCTACTTTGCAATATGCTAACTTTTGCTGCTAGTGTAGCTATTTTCCAGTGTGAGCTACTTGCCTTGGCCAAGCCACATCTGCTTGCACCCAGTGATGCTTGCCAGCCAAGAAGGCAGAAATACAGCAGTGAATTACACATTATAATTTTAATAATCAGATAATTCTTGACAGGTTAAGAGTGGGCAGGAATATTCTAAGGGTCTAAGTATGTATGTTCCCCTCAAGGTGTTCTGGGGATGTGTATCCTTCATTTCCCTGTAGATACTAAGGTATGTACTAAGGTATGTACAGCCCTCAATATACTTGCTACAGGGACATTCCAGAGATAGACTAGAGTCACAAGTAGTTGTCAAGCTTTTGCTTTAAGGATACTTCAGCAGTTCCTGTATTCTTGGTACATGTGCATCAGTGCCTCTGTTTCCAGGACTCACCTCAGGACTTACCCAGGACAATGTATACCTTTTATGGGGGTGTCACATTTCCCTGAGGAGGTGTTTGGTGCAATAGACTGCACCCATTTTGAAATTAGGGGCCTATCTAGTCCATGGGGGGGGCAATATCTCAACAGGAAGTGCTACCATTCCACCAACTGCCAAGTAGTTGTGATGCATAGGGGTTCATCATTGTCTCTGCCAGCATCCTGACAGTGCTCATATTCCCATATCTGGCACACTAGCTCACTCTACTGCCTTTTCCTGCATGATAGGATGCCCAGTGGTTTTCTTGTTGATAAGTGGAATTCTCTATATGCATTTATATATAGTGAAATGCTATACCACTTTTTCTTAGTTTTGTCTCTACCTCCTTTTCTATTTTAGTTTTTTTTCTGGAGATGTGGGATATCTACAGGAGCCATGGCTCATGACACAAGTAAGAAATCCGTGTGGAGCGGTGGAAGATAATTTTAATAAAGCCCTATTCAGCATACTGAAAAGCTGATTCAGATACCCAGATGAGTGCAATGGTACCCTTCAGTACGACTTAGCTATTACATGAAAGTGTTTACTGCATGTTGCATTCTGCACACCATGATTATGTGCTAGTCTGGTGATGAATTCACCCATGCTGTCACTGCCCAGTTCCAGTTCTACTATAACTAATGATGACCAGCCAGCGGCACTAGTAAGGCACCACAAGTGGCAAGCACATGCATGGCATAAGGCTGTGTAGGTGCAGAAGTGACATCTAGTCCTGAACTATGGACCATGATGGTCAGAGGTTAGTGTGTCCTTTCTTGTGAAAACACAAAGAGTATATTTGATGCATGCAGTGATATGTGTGGGCTGTGCTTTGTGGTGCATGGTCTGCTATCATGATTCCATCTTATCTTTAAATATTTTTTATTTCAGAACAGATACTCATGTCATTGTTTATAAAAGTCATGCCTGGCTGCTAACTGGCACTAGTTCAGTGATGTCATAAGACCTCATATAAGAAATAATTACACTTTTAACTGTTTTGCACAAGAAATTTTGCTAAGGAAAAATACTTAAGTTTGCATGCACTGAATCTCCTGAAATTATAACCGTAATAAAAACTGTTATGCTAATATTTGAATGTGTTGCATTTTCCAAAATGTCTAAACTTGCTTTTAACCTAAGTCCATACCTTGAACTTGGATGCAAAATGTATCTGTTTTTTATTGTGCAATGTTTCCTCACTTTTAATTATTGCATTTTAGAAACGATTTATGGTACTGCTACAGTAGCCTTACCTATATGAGCTATATTCTGCAAGGATATAATAGCCGTCCAGCTTTCAAAGCTTCAGGGCATGTTTCACTCACCTAAACTGTTGGGAAGCTCAAGCTGAGCTGACTAAATGACAGTTTTACATGTGAAGCCCTTCAGAGCTTTACTGTCACCAAAGAGCATGCTCCTCTTAGGCTTTCAAGGTTGACAGTCAGCTTGTGCTTTCCTTTGCTGGGCAGATAAGTTCCCTTTGTGGAAAAAAAACTTCCATCTTCTTCATTTTTTTTTTGTTTTTTTTTTTATCACTTTCCTCTTCAGGAAAGTTATTTTAAAGCTAGAAGTGTTGAGTTTTAATGGACTGTCTTGATACTATCGCATACATTTATAGAGCACTAATTTTTTCTGTCAGTTTAAAAGTTGTGCAAAGTAACTGAAAACTTTATTTTTTTTTGGTGGGGGGAGAAATTGTGTTTATTTTTCTTTTGTGAGGCTGCCAGTTAGAGTACTTTTTACTGTGATTTTCTGTCAAAACATAACTTTTGTGGACTGGTAGTGTTTACTTTTAATTGCTGCTTATCTTTCCTGGGAAAGAGGTACCATTTTTGGCTAGACCATGGAACAGACTACAGTCCCATGACCCGTCCTTCTTCCAGCCACAAAAAGAAATAAATAAGCAAACAACATTTGCTACCACAGCAGGCTAACCATTTGTTTCAGCCACAGGTTGGTGACTCTTTTGTGGCCATTTGTTGTTGTACCTCAGGCCACTCATCTTTTACCCTGGATCCCCTTGGTGTAACACCTACAGTCACTATAGACTGGAGTTATCAACTTCCTCTGCAGCTGCTGAGGTCCCCTCCGTGGGCAAGCAAGAGCCACTTTTGATGGTCTTGGGAGAGGCATCAGGGAAGGTTTCCCTGTTGTGTCAGAATACCATGCCCATCTCTGGGGAAGCTGCTGCTGTCATTAGTAACACAGTTGATCACATTTTTCCAGGCACAAAGAAACAGTAAAACAAGGATATGTCTCTTCCTCCAAAATGTTCTTTGGATAGAAGTGTTTTGCTGGGTCTGGCTCAGGGTTTACTTCAGTCTATTTATCCTTCTTGTAAAGTAGTTTCTGGTAAAAAAAGAAGGATTCCTCTTTTCCCTGAAGAGATTCAAGATTCTGAATCTAAACAAGATGAATGACAGATACAGGATTTTTCCCTTGATTTCTTATTCAGACTCAGAGGATAACTCAGTTTCTAATTCTTCCTGTGGAGGTTCTCATTCTCTGAGACTAATGCTAGAATGTGGCAGTGTTTTCAGTGAAGAACACAGATGTTTCTCATTTCCTAAGAAAATATTATGAGCTGATAGAGAAGGATTTTCCAGAACCTACACCCATTCCTCCTGTTTTGTCTGCTTTACAGGATGAGTGTGTTACTGCCTTAAATGTTCCTGATGGTCAGCCAGCTGCCCTTAAAAAGGCAGATAGGATGCATAATGTTCCTCAGTATTTTAAGTTTTTATACACTATTCCTAAACCTGACCTAGCAGCTGTAACTTTAGCTGATCTCACTGCTGCTAAGCACTTAGTCAATTCCAATCCTACTCTTTCTGATAAGGCTGGGAAAACCATTGATATGTATGGGGAACATTGTATACTTCTTCCACTTTCATTTTCAGAATTTTTAATCTCAGATTAACATTTTTTATGACAAACTTTGAAAGTATGACAAATGTTTTATCTGCAATCCCTTCTTATGAGGGAAAATCTGCTTTAAGTAATGTAGTTTCTTCTATTCTACATGTCACTACTCATTGTTTACCATGTGTGTCTCACTCTGTTGATACTTCTTCTAGGGCTATGACCACTGGTATGTTTTGAGGTGGTTGAATGGCTGCATTCTCAGAACCTCCCAGAAAATGACAAAAATGGGATTTTAAATTCTTGCTTGGATACAGATTTAGGGTTTGTACCCTCTGCTGCAGAGGTGATCAAAAACTGTGATGAAAGGGGCCCGCTGACACAGGAAATCTCTTAAGATTTTTCGGATCTCTTTTTCTAAACTTTCCAAAGGATTTTCTATCTCTTCATCAGTTTTAGCAAAAAGCAGAATAAATAGTCTCAACAAAATACAGGTAAACAGAATAACAAGAAATGGCAAGGGGGTTCAAAAAAGAGGTCTCACATCTCAAAACCAAGGGCAAGCCAAAAGGTCTGAATGATTATTTAAGAGACCTTGTTAACCCATTCAACCCTGTCCCCTTTTTCTTCTAGAATGTTTGATGCTCCATTTTTCTCTTTGACAAAAAATGATTTCAGACAAATGGGCTTTATAAACCATTCATCATGGTCACAGATGGCAGTGGGAAGAAATTCTTCCTTTCCAGGGAGCCATTCGTCATCCTCCAGGTCAAACTCTTATTTCCATCAGTTCATCACATGCTATTCCAAGGAATGATAGAACCAGTTCTTCCTTCCTAGATGGGAAAGGGTTTTTATTCAAGAATGTCCCTAGTGCCAAAGAAAGAAAATTCTTGGAGACCAGTTCTGGATCATACTTTTCTAAACCTGTTTGTGATGGTGCCAAAATTCAAAATTATGTCACTTCACAACCTCTTACTTTTTCTTCCTTATTCAAGTTTCCTGGTAACACTAGACTTAAAATATGCTTATCATCACATTCCTATTCAGACCTCCCAATTGTACCGAATTACTCAGTTTTTACCAAGTTTTAGGGTCCAAATGAAGGGGTGTCATGATTCCTGAGTGGCACCCCTTCATTTCTGATTTTTTTTTTCTCGCCTGTGAGCTGATGTCATCATGTGCACGATGACGTCAGCTCTTCAGGGCTACAGCCTGTCACAATTGAGCTCAAGGAGCTCATGTTGTGCATGCATTTCCAGCTGGCTGCTCTGCGAGTGGCAACGGCCTGGGAAAGGACCGGGAATGGCAATGGTCAGATAAATGCGAGTCTGGAGTCTGAACGGGTTGGGAGAAAGAATGGAAATACTATTCTGCACTGGAAAGAATGGAAATACTATTCTGCACTGAGGGAAGGACCGGGACTCTGGAGTGTTGAGCGGGAACAGAACTGATTTGCAGTAAGGAAACCTTTTATTTTTCTGAAACAAAAGGGGGTGTGTGCGTGTGCAAGTGTGTGTGTGTGTGTGTGTGTGTGTGTGTGTGTGTGTGTGTGTGTGTGTGTGTGTGTGTGTGTGTAGTTGTCTGAGGGCACTTCTTTTATAGTAACTGGAATACATTAAACTGTAGCAAGTTTGTGACTTGAACCTTGTATTCCCTGTAGTAGTGAAGACAAAAATGATGTGAATGGTATATGTTTTGCTGATCTATAGCTTTTAGATAATCTTTGACTAGGTTCTCTGCAATAAAATATTAATATCTGACAGTCAACATAAGGTATGACAGCACACTGTACATTGTCTGATCTAGTAGCATGATTTAATATTAATATTTACTTTTCATTTTTGGCTGTGCCATGTTCTTGTCTTTGGACTATGTATGTTGGACTTTGCTAAACTACTAACTGATGCAACTCTTGTGAAATATTCTTAAACTGCATTTATAATATGATGCCATTTAGGAGTATTTCCAAACACATTTACATAAACAAATGTGCCAAATCAGTATTAAGATGCAAATTCCTTATGTATGTGTGCTGTTTTCAATTTAGGAAACACTGCATTTAGAAGCATTTGATTATTAAGCAACAGTGCCTTCCTAGAGCCTAAACAGAGACCATTCTGCACCACACGGCAAGAAAGACTGATTAAAATGGTGTCGGCTGCATGTTTTATACCTCTGATAACCTGACATCATGGAAGAGGAGACAGCAACTGATGCAGGACCCAAGACTTTGTTATTCAGGCTGACTGAGGGCAACCTGCCAGCAGATTACCCAAATGTAATGAATGCAACAGTGAAACATGAAGAACATCATAATTTTGAAAGAAAGATTGTGTGTGTGTGTGTGTGTGTGTGTGTGTGTGTGTGTGTGTGTGTGTGTGTGTGTGTGTGTGTGTGTGTGTGTGTGTGTGTGTGTGTAACAAGTGTGCTGCATTATACGAGGAATATAATTTAATAAAGTCAGGAAGGTGTATCAAAGAAAAGAACATGTATGTTTCTTTTGTGTGCAAGGGGCCAATGATTTGAAAACAGCCCAAATGTAATCTTTATCCACCACTGGCCAGAATGCCAGATGCATTTTCTTTGAATGTGGGGTGGGTTTCAATGCTGTTTCAATGAATGTGAGTTTCAAGGGCAGAGAAGTTTAAATGTCGTCTATTTTCATTGTGAGACAGTATTGCTTTGTTTAGCAGATCTCTATTAGTGTTTGTGCATTGTGCTGTAAAGTGTAAAAATAAAATCCAAATAATCATTGTAGAAGTAAAGCAGTATGCACACATTAGTGTTTATGGTAAATGGGGCAAAACAGACAGGTAATGGAACATTGGAATGGCTGCAGGGGGACTCTGGTGCATATTTTGGTTGTCTGTTCTTCAGTTTGTGTTTGAAATTTGGTATCCCACAATTCCATTGGAGTGGGTGGGGTTACGTAATTATGTATGTAAATTAAATGTTAATCAGCATACAAATTTGTACCTATTTTTCATGGGCCTTGTCCAGATTTTTGATGTTTCCAGGTTGAACGGTATGTTCCTATTCATTGAGACTTCAGACGTTTCTTAAGGTTTTGTGTATGTAGATCACATTATTGGTTCTTTGCCTTACCCTTTGAACTATCCACTGCACCAAGAGTGTTCACAACATGTCTAGCTCCAGTTATAGCTCATTGCAGGCTACAATGTTTCTATATGTTTTCCATATTTAGACAACCTGCTTAACTTTGCAGAGTCGTTTAAAAGTGTCAGGAGTCTCTCTCTCTCTCTCTCTCTCTCTCTCTTGGGTGAGAGCTCTCTTACATAAGCTGCAATGCTAAGAGAACATTCAAAAGCCTTTCTTATCCCCTTTCACAAAGGATTGTTATCTTGGAATTTCAGCTAAACAGCTCAGTTCAAATAGCTTTTCTTCTACAGGAAAAAATGAATTTTTATATAGATCTGTTTCCAAGGTTTTCTACTCAGACTTCAGTCACTGCAAAGGAATACCTTAGGATTTTAGGTCTCATGGCATATATGATTCATATGATAAACCTGGCAAGACTCCACATGATTAAGATACAGTGGTATCTGAAATCACTTTAGTTCTAGCATGAACACACTTTATCTTTACAAATCCCAATGCTGTTTTTTTTTTCAGAAGAGACATATTTTGGTGGAGACAGCAGATAACCTTAAATCCAGGTCTCTTTTTTTCCCTCACTGCTCCAAAGCATTCAATCACCATAGACACTTTGGACATTGCCTGGGGAGCAGTTTCAGGAGGGATAAAAGTGTAAAGGAATTTGGGACACCAGGGACAGAATGAAGCAAATAAATATCAAGGAGATTTTGGCCCTGATCAAGGCATTTGGCAATCTGAACTATCTTTGGCCCCTGGGACCTCTTCAACTGGTTACAGACAATGTCACAGTCATTTGCTACTTCAACAAGCAAGGGGGAGCCAGGTCATATCCCCTTTGCAGACTAGCCATGTTAACTTGTGATATAACTTCAAAGCACAATCTCACTCTACAGGCATCCTGCTTTCCATCAGGGCAAAGCTGTGTGGCAGACAAGCTGAGCAGGACCAGGGCAATAGAGCTCTCAACTTTTACCAGCAGAATTTGGAACAAAATAAGAAATAACTAAGGAAAAGGTCCCAAATTAAGGACACATTTTAAATGTTGGCACTATTATCTTTGAAATTCTCAAAATTATTTCCAATTTTAAAAGGAATGGAAGGAACCTTTGAGAAACATCATGGGGCATAACTACAAAACAGGGATGGTTGAGGGGTCTGCAGGGCAGAGCCACTCAAATGGAAACTAGATCAGGGGGTCTTCTAAGATTTAATCCATCGTTGGTGAGTTCTTCAAGTAGGCCTCTTTGTCTCCTCTCTGAGCAATCAACTAGTAAGATTCTGTTTCAGGACTCTATTCAAAAAGGCATGGAATACAGATGCCTTTTCTTTTCCTTGGACAGGAATGTTCCTGTATGCTTTTCCACCCTTTCCACTAATATCCAGAGTATTTCTAAATATTCAAAAGGAATCCCTCAAAATCATTGGCATGACTCCCTCCTGGCCAAGGCAACTGTGGTTCTCCCTTCCTTTGGAAATGGTCAGAGGCAGTTACCACAAGCTTCTTCACAGACTGGATCTACAAAAGAACAGTGGTGTTTAACTTTAATTGACTGCCTGGCTGATAAGGTATTGATTCCTTTTAGGCCCCTGTTTACTGAGGATGTGTAGCAAGTACTAATGGAGACAGGAAAGCCTGCTACTAGAAAATCATATATTAGCAAATGGAAATGTTTTTGTAACTGGTGCCAACAACATAACCAGCACTTATTCATGGCTAGCTGTTTGCTAGTTCTACAATATTAGAGTGAGTTACTATCCTATGGCTTTTATAATTCTCTATCAATGACCAAGTACTGGTCATTTCTGCATGTCTACCCATGGATCCTCCTCTTTCAATGCAGTTTCATGTCAAAATGCTCTTGAAAGGAGTTTTACATAAGAGACATCTAGGAAAACCAGTGCCCCCTCCTTGGGATCTTAATTTTGTGTTATAGAAGCTAATCATTTCTCCATTTGAACCATCTTATCTGGCTGACTTGAGGTTCTTAACATGGAAAACAGTTTTACTGATTGCTTTGATCTCTGCAAGAAGGTTACCTGAGTTGCAAGGTCTTATAATGAGTCAACCCTACCTCATTGTCTATAGAGGCAGGGTTTATTTAAGAACTATTCCTTCTTTTATCCCTAAAGTGGTATCCAAGTTTACTTTAAGCCAAATTACCCATCTCCCCATTTTCTTTCCTGAACCTAAAAATGAGTGAGAAAGAATACTCCATACTTTGGATGTCAACAGACAACTCAGGTACCATCCTGACAGAATTAAATCTTTCAGATCTTCAGATCAATTGTTGATTTCTTGTGAAGGTAAGAAGGGACAACCTTTGTCAAAATAGACTATTTCTAAATGGATGTCTAACCTTTTGTTACACTCAACAAAACTATTCCAGGCAGGGTCAAAGCCCAATCTACCAGAGCCTTGGCTTCATCTATGGCTGTTTGGAAAGGAGTGGATTCCAAAGAATTTTTGAAGTTGCTACTTAGTCCTGTATATATAATTTTACAAAGCACTGTAAACTTGATTCCTCCTCTAGGCCCATATCAGGTTTTGCTAGGACCATTCTCCATGGGCTCTTGGACTCCTCTCCTTACACCCAAATGCAGTTAGCTAAGGTAATCTACCCATATAACCAAGGCTACTGCAGCAGTGATCAATATGATGAACATACTATAGCTGTGTAAGTTAAACTTACTATAACAATAGCTGTTCAAAAGTTCACTGCTGCAGCAGTAGTGTTTTTTATACCTTGGTGTAAACATTTATTTTTTGTTCATAGGTTCATAGGTTCTAGGCTAACGACCACAAGGGCCTTATTAAGCCTAGCCATGCATCCCAAATCTCTGACAAGTTCTGATACCTTTGATAAGTGTGAGCATGAGCCTGGGAGATGAAACATTTACAGGTTACCTGTGTCTATTAGAGACAGAGGTGCCAAACCAGGGGTAAATTTCCAGTTTCCCATCTAATTGTCCAAGTTGCACTTCGAATTGGGTTAGGGAGGAACTCTGCTTCACATCAATGGGGAGCCTGTTCCATAGATGCAGTAGTCTCTGGGATACATACCTATCTCTCCAGCAGGTCCTATTTATATCACAGGCAAGGTTTAAGTCTTTAGAAAGAGTAATTCTTGTACTGTTTGTTTTGTGGATATGTAGGAGGTCCATCAGAGTGGGGTCTGACAATGACCTGTATACCAGGTATAGATCTCCACTCAAAAGACCATAGGAGACAATATACAGTGATAGGGCTTTGAGGCAGTCTGTATAGGACGTTTTACTTACACCCTGTATTCTTTTAGTGAGAAACTTCTGTGAACATTCCAATTGTTAGATATGCCTGGTTAGGTACATACCAAAGGAGGCACTGTACTCAATGATAGGTCTGATGAATGCCAAATACAGTGGAACAATGACTTCCTGGGACTTAGATGCCATACCTTTGTTTATAAGTTGCACAACATAGAATGATTTCCTCACCACTGTACACACACAATGGTCAAATTCTAGATTACTATCTATGTGTGTACCTAAGACCCTGACTACTGGGTCAGCTCTAAGGGGTGTGTTGTCAATATGATAGTTACCAGGGATGAATGACTTCCCAAAGGATACTATTATGCATTTCTTGGCATTTAGTTTTAGTCCATCGCTCTGGCACCAGTTGTTTGTCTGTGGCAACCCCTCCTGGAGATCATTTGTGTCAGTGTGAGACTCAATGACAATTCCTAATATTGTCCTTTCAAAGTTCAGACTCATTCTCTCTGCTGGCAGGAAAGCTCTAAGGGGTTTTGAGCCCAAGCTTGTCTTTTAGTCAGTTCAGCACAAGTTGCCCACGTTGAAGGTGCCCTGAAGGTTTAGAAGATGGATGTCTGTTATATCCTTGGCAGGATATAATCCATGTAGCTAAGACTACTGCAACAGTAATCATTCAAACATCTACTGTTATGGTACGTTTAACTTACACAACTGTACTTTCTCTTTTAAGGTATTGTACATTAGATTATTTCATTTTGTCATACACAACAAATTGTGTCCTAAGAAATAAATCATGCAGTGCTGAGAGTGAAGGATTTGTCTTATTACTTTGTAATATTTGTTTTATACTTTGGGTAGTTGTCAGCTATATCATTGCTGAACTGAAACTCTTGATAATGGATGGGCCATTAATGGTATAAATGAGTACAATTTGAACGTTATGCCCCACTTCTCTTTCTAGTTACATCCTTTAATTATAAGCAGTATCATTAATCAAGTGAAATGCATGCTCATGCAGTGTAAATACTGGATTATGTTGTGCACACAGATATTCTGCAGTATATACACACACATACACACACACACACACACACACACACACACACACACACACACACACACACACACACACACACACACACACACACACACACACACACACACACACATTTTTATAAACCCATTGCATTTCAAGTTACATACTGTAAGTACTTGAAATGACTAGCCTGAATCACTGTATGTCAAGGTCAAATGTGTCAAACACAACATCTCCTAAAGACGGGGTAAGTGAAAGTGCATGTGATCTTGAGGAGGGAGCTCTCATATGAGCTAGATGGTGTCTTGCTGCACTGCTGTGACCTAGTTGATGTATGAGATCCTATAGACACTGATCTTGTAGTGCTGAGGGACCAAGACCTTGAATGAGAGGTTCTGCTATGTGTAGATGAAAGCTGATGTGGCCAGCATAAATTTTGTGGTGTTTGATCCACCTTACTATTTCCACTGCCTTCTTGAGAAGCATTTGTAGTATGATGTGATATGCTCCCACATGTCCAGACCGTATCCCATCCTTGTCCTCTTCCTCTTCCAACACTGACTCTTATTTGAGTCTGCTAAGTCCTCACTGAAGTACACATGGAGGCTGATATGATACTTGTGTGCCACCATGCTATGGATCAATGTAATCGTAACATTAAGACTACAGTGTACAATTTCCATGTAATGCTGGAAACCCTCATGTAAACACTGGAGGATTCTAACCATTTTCAACTGACTTTTAGTGACAGTGTGTTGCACCATAAAAATGTCATGGAACATGTGCTGCTGGGCATGTTTCCTGGGGTAATTGTGACAAACACCTTCCCAATGCACTCCTTTGTAAAGGTGTCACTGTGGACACTGTTACTTCTGAATTTCTGGCATCACTAAGAACCTGTTCCTGTGGGACTGGAGATACTGTTGTACAGGTGCATGGTTTTTCATCATTCACAACCTGTAGTATAATGTCACCATGTACTTCACTTTGTGCTCCAGTGACACTTCCTGCAGAGTGACTAACATATATGGAGTGCGAGATCCTGCCATTAAACCTGGTGACTCTGTGCCATTTTCCTCAAGTTTTCTCATAAATATAACTATCATCATCCCTATAAGCCATTCTGCTGCTCATAGCCTCCAAATTTAGTTGTATAGTGAAACTGCTTGTTTCTGCTATTGACTCAACCATTAATTGAATATTTTACCACTCAGACTGTGGAGTATGCTACTACAGGCTGTGTAAGGAGGTGAGGAGGACACTTAGCATGCACATCCTCTTCAATGTCATTATGTGCAGAAGCAGAGTGTTCATTTGTTAACAGTAATTGTCATGCGTTACATGTAAATCATTCGTCTTGAGCATTCATCTCTCTCTATGTAAATATGTTATAGTGGTCAAACTAACCTTTCTGAGCAGATGCTGCAGATGTGGGTTATAGCCAATATCCACATCACCTCTGATTATTCCAGTGTCATTATCATCTGTTTTATAGTCATCCCAAGGAATCGAAAGAGGTATTCCTCATCAGCTGTTACAGGATTAAGCATTTGCGCCACCCCCAAGTAGTGCCATGGCAATTGCATTCTGTCTTGCCTTTGCTCCTGCACATCCTACCATATCATCGGCCCTTTTCTTGCACTGTGTTAATGTGTGGTTCCTTCTGCCAACAGCATTTATATGGATAACCACTTGGTTCCAGATCTTTGGCATCATTCATTTATTTAAAACAAAATGCAAAAGTAATATACTGAAGCCTAATCCAGTCATCAGCTAAAGAACTCAGCAATAAAAGCCTGCCTTTTTTCTTCATGGATAAATCAAAGATCTGAGTGCAAAAACATTTATAGTGACACAACACACATATTCATATATATATATATATATATATATATATATATATATATATATATATATATGTGTGTGTGTGTGTGTGTGTGTGTGTGTGTGCGTATATATATATATATATATATATATATATATATATATATATATATATATATATATATATATATATACTGTAAGCCCATCTTCAGCCTGTTAATCATTCAAGACTATAATGCATTTTTTGTAAACTTCCAATTCACACCCATAGCTCGTTATGTCCTTCATACCTTTTTTGGGTCTGACTTTTTTAACTAAGTGAAGCGCCAGCAAATAATACGCAGTATTAGAAAAGGCAAATAGTTATGAACAAAATGACACAATTAATTTTAATATAGGGTGTCTTGCAGTAGAGAAATGTATAACTGTTTGCCACTTATGTTTCATATTTTCTTATTTACATTCTTATTTTCATAACTGAAAGGCCTACATGCTCTTGGTGAGTATGATGTGAAGTGCCATGTTGGGAGGCAGGAAAATTCATTGCCATTTTCATTTATGTCACACTATACTGTAGATATTGTTAATTGTTTGTTATTAATTATGCAAATGGGCAATACAGGTTCATAAGTATGTACTTGGATACAGACCATTAGGGCCCTTAAAGCCTAGCCATGCATCCTAAGTGTCACCCACAAATTTGATTTATATTTGATTTATAGGTGGGATTTACTGATTGCATCCATCAGATACATAGGAGCCAGACAAGGGGTGAATTTCTGATTACTCATCCATTAGTTCAAGTTGTGCTTAAATAGGGATAGGGAAGAGCTTTGGTTCACATGGATGGGGAGCCTGTTCCAGAGAATGGGAATTGTCTGAGAAACATATCTGTCTCTTCAACATACTCTATTTATGTTGCAAGCAAAACTGAGGTCTTTTAATCTAGTAGTCCTGATGCTGTTTTTTTTGTGGATGTGTAAAAGACTTATCACATCAAGGTCCAGAGATGCCTTATATGCCAGGCAAGGATCACCTCTCAGAAGTCTGTATAATATGGAGTAAAGAGAGAGGGCTTTGAGGCAATCACAATAGGACAGTCTATTTACTCCTTGTGTTCTTTTTTTATTTATTTAATATTTGTTGACCAGGAAAGTCTGACTAGAACAGAGCCTTTTTTCAGGGACACCAGGGTAAAAACACACCAGATGCATGTCTTTGGAATGTGAGAGGAAACCCATGCAAGCACAGGGAGGGCATGCAGACTCCACACAGAAGGCACCCCAGCTGAGAATTGAACTCGAACACATGTTGCTGTGAGGCAACAATATCAACCGCTGCACCACTATGCCACCCCTTTGGAACCTTTGTGAAAGTTCCAATTGCTGTATGTGTCTGGTCAGGTACATACTGAAGGGGGCATTATATTCTATGATAGGCCTGATGAGGGCCGAGTACAATGCTATGATGATCTCTTTGGACCTAGATGCCATGCCCTTGCTTATAATTTGAGCAAGAAAGAAGGAATTTCTTACTACCTTTGGCACATTTTGGTCGAAGGCTAGGTTACTATCTACATGAATTCCTAGATCCCTGACTAGTGAATCAACTATTGAGGGTGTTTTATTGATGACATAGTTACCCAGAGTGGCAGACTAAACAAAATGTGCTATAATCATAGCTGTCAACCTCTAAGCACAAAAATCTGAACAAAGTAAAAAATAAAGGAGGGACAAAGCCTCAAAAATACGGACAAATGTTGAATATTGCTGTTATAAACATAGAAAGTTGCCAGTATAAAATGCCTTGTATTACCAGACCTTTTCTGAAGGATATGAAGTCTGAAACTCAAATGCCTGTCACTATTTATGGAATTCACTCACTGATTTGCCACAAAATTCTACAAAAATCATAAATTTTATAAGAAACTTACCAAAAATATGAGGCAAAAATGTGGACATTCTGAGAAAATCTGGACAGTTTAGAGGTATGACTATAATGCATTTTTTGACACTGAGTTTTAAGCAATGGCTTTGGCATCAAACATTTTTCTGTATTAGAATTTGAAGGGTGTTCTCATCTTTGGGGGATTCAGTGACTGCTCCCAGTTTGAAATCATCTGTGCACTTGGTTAGCCAGAGGACTTCGACATAGATGCCAAAGAGGAGTGGGCTTAGCACAGAGCCCTGGGGGACTCCACTGGTAACTAGCCTGTTTGTGGAGGGAGAATTATTGATTCTAAACACCTGGTTCCTATTAGTGAGCCAGCTAGCTATTCAATGTGCTATAAAAGGGTTTACACCTAGTTCTCTAAGTTTGTTGACATTGCCTAGGTAGGGTATTATATCAAATGCCGTAGCCAGATTTAGATAGGCAATATGCACAGTTTTTTCCTCACCCATTGTCTTAGTGACTTTTTCAAAGAAGTCCACCAGATTCAGTAAGTGTGACCTTCCTTTGACAAAGCCAAACTGGGGTTTATCCAGTGTCTGGATGTCTCCTATGTCCTTATTGATAATTTCCCTGATAATTCTTTCCATGGCTTTGACTAATGGGTCTATAGTTTCAAGGATCTGTTGAAGGTCCTCCATTATGAAGAGGATGGTTGTCACAGTCCTTCATTCATGTGACACATAGCCTGTTTTAAGACTATAGTTAAATAATGACTTGAGGGGTCCTAATAAGTCATATTTTAGACTATTCAAAGGCCATCCTCAGATGTTATCAGGGCCCATTGAGGCTGTGTTCTTGGCTTGAGTGAGTGCAGCCAGTACATACTCCCTAGTTATAGCTGGAGAGATTATGTTTGATGGTATTATTGGGGGGAAGATTGGAGGTGAGAGGGGGTAAATTTGGAAGTGAAATTGTCAGCTAACACATTCAGTATATTCAGTGGTGGCTGGTGACTTCAAATCAAAAGGGGGCTGCAGAAGACAGCTGAATGGGTGGGGTCAATGGGAATGAGTGCAGCCAACTAGAAAGGGGAGGAGCTATGCTCAAAACCACAAAAGCTGTAACTTTAATTAAATACGCTGCCCTGGGTGTCAAACTGTCATTATGAGAGTTCAATCAAGACAAAATGAAGTGTAGAAGAAATAAATATTTCAATGCATTGGCTACATGACAGTTTACTTAATATCTAGATGGAAACAAAAAGGTTGTGAGGCATGAAAAAATAAATTACTTTTTAAATACATTACTGGAATGCCAGTCAAAATCAAGTATAAAAAAAACAAGAAGCACTCAACTCAAACCACTTCTCCTTGCACTGCAGATCTAATTATAATTTATATACAGCTTTATTAAAGTACCAAGTGACATGCTGAAAATAGCAATCTCTGTGATACCACCACTTGTAAAAATGTTTGTTATCCAAAAAAGACATTGCTGCCTGACAACAACTATCTACTTGTTTCATAGGGAAAACATGATCAAAGTAAAAATGAAAAGCAAACAAGAAACAAGCTCAAGATACATTGCTTAAAGGATTACTGCACATGTTATAGACCACACATGATAGATTGGGATTCTGTTTAGTTTGCAGGTCAAGCCTGCAAAGATGACTGCAAGTCTCCAACAAATGTAATGAGCTTCTTAAAATAATGTAATCCTGTCCTTTATACAAATACTGTCATATGCATTTCAATACCCAAGGCTTATATGTTATCTAGTTATGTAAGTATTCTCTGCATAACAACAACAGAAAGGCTTTCAATGTTGGCAGTTCTTTAACAGTATGCTTATTAAAGCTTACTTGCATCTTACAATCTCAGACAAGCTTATCGGATGTTCATTAAAGCATTGCTACTTAAACACAGAGCAACAGGCACTTTCTGAATAATAACAAGCATAAATCAACAATATAAGAATATGACAGAAACCAGAACATTCTGCAGAATCAAGGACCAATGAAAAGCCACTGCAGTACTTGTGTCTACCTTGGATGGGGGGATAGTCTGCACATTTACACTGCATAACTGTTCCTTGCCTTGCTTGGACACATCCAGAGTCACTACATGGGGGAGTGGGGTGCAACAAGTATGTCACAATTTGAAATGTCTCTGGCTGACTGTGATGACCCTGACACATTTGTCATACCTCTCAACCTCAGAGCAAGAAATCTGGACAAAGCCATACATAGAAGTGGGACAAAGGCCCAAAATTAAGGACACTTTTTAAATATTGCTCTTATAAACTTAGAAAGATAATAGAATAGTAGGTCTTGCATTAGTATGAATTTTCTGAAGGGTATGAAATCTGAAACTGACATGTCTGTCATTATTTTCTCACTTCAGTCTTTAATGATTTGCCACTAATTTGCCAAAAAAACACAATTTTATGAAAAACGGACCAAAAATGTGATGCAAATATATAAAATAGCCACACAATACAGCTGGGAACCTGTCAAAGAAGGGACACGTTTTTAATATTAGTACTGCTAACTTGAGCAGCTGACAAAATAAAATAATCTATGTGCATTTCTGAAATAAAAGTAATCTATAACTCTGATTATTACAGTTATTTATTAATTGTAAACCTTCCATGTTTTCTTCTAAAAGTTCCATTTTGCAGCAGGATTATTAGGGGAATAGCAACATTTTGAGCCAAAATTGGTGACAGTTGAGAGGTTTGGATATGCCTAATTCTATAAAGCAATTTATTTGCACGTACCTCTCAACCTGTTAATGCAGGAAATCTGGACAAGGCCAAATGTATTGGGGAACATATAAACAGTACTAAAGATTGCTGTTGTATAAACTGAGACAGTTGATAGAATAACAGGTCTTGCATTAGCATGCATTTTTCTGAAGGTTATGAAGTCTGAAACTCAGTATCTGTCATTATTTAGTGACTTAATTCCTAAATGATTTGCCAGAAACCACAAATTTTATGAGGAACAAACCAAAATAAGAAGCAAAAATTTATTCATTCTGCAAAAATCTGGACAGTTGAGAGGTATAGTTCATCCGGGGCTGTCTTTGAGTTTGCTGCCCTTCCCCCCTCACAAAATCATGGTTGAATGGAGCCTCCCCCCTGGAGCCATTCCAATTAACCATTACCATAACACTAATGTGCATACTGGTTACTTCTGCAACGATTTGGACTTCATTTGAAAGTTTTATTTTGCATTGTACAGCACAAACACTAATGAAGATCTGCTAAATAAAGCAATGCAGTCTCACAATGAAAACAGACTTAGCATTAAAACTTCTCTGTCCTTGAAACTCACATTCATTGAAACAGCATTGAAACCCACATTCAAAGAAAATACATTTTGCTAGTGGCAGATAAAGACTAACTTTGGGCTGTTTTCAAATCACAAGCCCCTTTCACATACTCTTTGATACACCTTCCTGATTGTATTAAATTATATTCCTTGTAAAATACAGTACAGCTTTAGAGGGCATTTTAAATTTATTGTTTTAAACATTTTTCCAGTAAACAATGAAACAAAATGCATGCACCAATAATGACAAAACTGCCCAATTCACAATATTTCCATCATAAAAGTCTACTCAAACTTCTACATTCCACCTGTATCAGTAAACATGCACAATCTCTGAAGAAGTAAAAGTCATCTAAGTAATTCCACATTAAAGAAATCTGTAACTAATGAAGAGGTTGCTGCTGGCAAACAACTTTATATTTCATTGTTTCATCTACAAATAAAGTGTCTGTTGCCCTTGAGGAATACATTGCTTATGTTACACTAAAAAAATGATAAGCTAGTAATATTGCAGTAGGGAATGGATGGCAAACTGATAACAGGTTCATAGTTACTAGGTATCTTCATCAAAAAAGACTGCGGCATCACAGTACAGTATCAGCAATGCATCTACCTACTATGGGAGTAGAACCCACAGCCTTCTGCATCAAACACAAGTACACTACCTGCTGTGCTATTAACAATGCAAGCAGACTCACCATATGCAGCACTAAACTTTTCCTCCCCTGCAGCTCCTTGTAAAATCTACTCAGCACTCAGCTGTATCTCTAAACTTTGCAGCATAAGAAATCTGGAAAAAGCCAAAATTTATTGGGGGGGGGGGACAAAAGCCCAAAATCCAGGGACACATTTTAAACATTGTTTGTATAATGTAAAGTTGCTAGAATAAAATGCTGTGTTATTACCATACATTTCACTACCAAGTCTTTTACCCAGGACCCTATGCAAAGCAGTCAGAGCAACATACCACCATGTCAAATCAGCTGTTTTGTGAAAGAGAGGAAGACTAAAACTTAAATGGCTACCATTTAGTGAATTCAGTTCTCACCACAGCTGGCAACCTCTTAGCATTAAGCACTCAAACAAAACCAATAATGGGGGAATACAGCCGCCAAACATATTCAGTGAAGTCAATTCTCATCATAGCTCTTAACCTCTTAGCAAAAAACACCTGGATAAAGCCAGTAATAGGGGAATACAGCCCCCAAACACATTCAGTGAATTCAGTTCTTACCATAGCTCTCAACCTTAGCACAAAAAACCTGGACAAAGCCAATAATGGGGGAATACAGTCTGAAAATAGGGACAAATTTCAAACATAACAAGTTGATAGCAATCTCTCCTTTGAAAACCACATTGCCAAAGTGGTTAGAAAGACCTTCTACATAGCCCACCTCATCACGAAGGGTTTCACATCTAGATCAAGAGAGGTAATCGTGCCCCTTTATTCATCCCTCATCAGGCCCATCATACAATACAATGCCCCTTTTGGGATGTACCTTACCCTACACCTGCAGCAATTAGAAAGACCCCAAAAGTATCTCACCAAGAGGATCAAGGGTCTCAAACAGATGCCATATGCTGCTTGGTTAAAAAACTCCAGCTCTACTCAGTTGCATACCGCCTACTTTGAGGCGATCTATGCCTGACATACAAAGCTATGTCAAATCCAGAATTAATGGACATGCTCCACCTCAGTAAATCTAAATCCCTTAGAGCCACACGCTCGAGGGACTTGAACCTCAGCACAGAAATAAATAGAACTTGCTGGAGGGACAGGTTCATAACCCAGAGGCTCCCTTCACTCTGGAAAAGAATTCCAGTTCATGTGAGGCAGAGCACCTCACAGAATCTCTTCAAGAAGAATCTCGATAGGTGGATGGGGGATCGTAGCTTTGTCCCAGGGATTACTCCTGTGTCCCTATTAGACAGAGGCACAGTAAACTAAACCTTAAAAAGGGCACAGTATACTCAAATCAAGGGGTGGCGTAAGCCATACAGAATCAGGCTAGGCTTATAACTGCCCCAGGGCAGATAGCCTAGTATGAACCTATGAACCTATGAACCTATGAACATCCATCTTATAATCTTAAAAAATTGCTAGAATAAAAGGTTTTGAGTTACCATGTGCTTTCTGAAGAATATGAAGTCTGAAATTCAAATGCTTGTCATTTTTATTTACTTAACATTTGTTAAACAGGAAAGTCTGACTTGGAAAAAAAGCCAGTTTTCAGCAGAGGCCCAAGGAGAAGCACTCCAGACACATATCTTAGTAAGATGAGAGGACACCCACACAAACACAGGGAGGAGATGCAGACTCCACACAAAAGGCACCCCAGCCAAGAATCAAACCAGGGAACCTGTAGCTGTTAGGCAACACTGCTACTACTGCACCACTGCACTACTGACTGTCTAAAGAAACAAAAATACAGAAACCACAGATTTTATGAGGAACAGAACAAAAAAAAATATGAGACAAAAATCTGAAATGTATTTTTACAAATGGTGCTGGGTAGGGAATTCAGGCTCTTGCCACAAGGTACAGGGTTCAAGCCTGTGGTATTCTCTACCCACCACCATATGGGTACAGGGTTCAAGCCTGTGGTATTCTCTACCAACCACAATATAGCAACTGGGGCATTACATATACACACACACACACACACACACACACACACACACACACACACACACACACACACACACACACACACACACACACCCTTCCTTACCTTAAAGTCCGTATAATAAAACAGGCAGGCAGCCAGCAGTAAACTCCAAAGCCCGCCGGAGGAGCAAGCTGGGTGCTACCCAGCCTGCGGACGTTGCAGTCCAATCCCCCTTCCAGTCTATGCAGTTGTAACTTCAGATGTTCTGTGACTCGTGTTTTATTTTTTATTAGTTTTTATTTTATTTTATTCGTTTTTTTTTCTTTCTTTTTTTTTGTTTTACAGCTGGGGGGACTGCAGTCCTGCAGTCCAATAGCATGAGCTGCCCCTGTATTGCCAGGCTTGGTGAAGGTGGCATCATTAACCACCAGTTCAGCACATTGCTGTGTGCTCCTCTTGATGTTTTTGACATTGATATAGAACGCCTTATAGTTATCTTTTACCTGGGAGGTTTATCTTAACCTTAAGTTTGGCTTTGCTTGACCTACTTAGTCCTCTTAGTTGCCTATTTACTTTGATGAGAGTTTTTTTTTATCTTTGTGGGAATTGTTCTTCTAGATTTTTGCCATACTTCTTTTTCTCTTTTGTTGTATATAATGCTTAATTTGGGATGCCACCAGTGTGGTTTGTTTCTACAGCCAATTCTGAGCTTACTTGTCGTAGGTACAGCAGCCTCTAAGCAGCCATTAATATGGTTGTACAGAGTTTCTGAGAGAAATTCATCATAGGCTGGTGTGTTCTCAGTGTTTGGAGGGGTATTGAATTTTAACAAGCCATCACTTAATAACAAGTAATTTGCCTTTGAATAGTTCTTAACTGTTACTGGTTTTAATGGGATTATGGGGTTGATTTTGACTTGAAAGCAGACAGCTTTATGGTCAGACTTTACCTGGGAGGATGAGACATTGAGAGTGCAGCATTATCCTATATTTGTGAACACAAGATCCAGTATGTTGGAGCCTCTAGTGGGCATATTCACTATTTGGTTAAGGGTGTTTGTATTTACAAAGTCCAGAAATCTCTGTGCCTGTACATTTGAGGCCATGTAGGATTCCCAGTCTATAGAGAGGTAATTAAAGTCTCACATGAGTAGGATGCTAGGTTGGATGGTAAGTGTCTTCGGTAGGTCCAGGTATGGATTATGAGCTTTTTGTGACATGGATGGTGACCTATAGCTGGTTAGGATATGGTACAGCATTTTGTCTATGGTGATCTGCACATGGTGGAACTACAACACATCATCCTGTTTGATCCCCTAGAGGTATACTTGTTATTGATGTATATTGAGACACCTCCACCTTTAGCCATTGTCTGTAGTCTAAACGTATGGAAGGCACAGAAACCTTGCACTGTTGGGGTACTCTCTGCTGCTTTAAACCATGTCTCAGTAACTGCACAGATGTCTATATTCTCGGGTGTGGGGAGGACTTGGAGAGACAGTAGTTTTGTATTTAGGCTCCTTGTATTGAGCAGTAACACCTTGAGCTTCTGTTAAGTTGATTTTGCTATGTCAGTAGGTTTATCAATTTAGCATTGACTAAAAAAGACACTATGGGGCATACAAAGCTTTATCCAGTATTCAAAAGCCTAGAGGGGACAGGTACAGACCATCCCTAACAAAGTAACATGGTCTGTTGACCATGTCCTCCCAAGTTGACAAATACTGGATCCCACTTCCACAGTGTCGGCTCCAGTAAAGGCTGTCCCTCCTGCTGTTCCCCTTTTCAGAGGAACAAGTAAATCCAAAAACACTTTTTCAAATAAATGCACATTGAAACTCACATAAAAACTGATTTATTCAACAAAAACCACAAACTTCTGATGAAGTCTCCTGAAGGGAGATGAAACCGCTTAATCCAGATATTTTATAATTTACGTTTGTGGTTTTTGTTGAAGAAATCAGTTTTTATGTGAGTTTCAATGTGTGTTTATTCAAAGCAGTGTTTTTGGATTTACTTGCTCCTCTGAAAAGGGGAACAGCAGGAGGGACAGCCTTTAATGGAGCCAACACTGTGGAACTGGTATTTGTGCTTTGTACATTTGTGGCTCATTAAATACTGGATCCCCTTAGAATGACACCAGAAAGGCAGCCAATTGTTGAAATCATTTTTTGCTCATATCGTGGCATCGTCCTCGTAGATGGTAATATGCTGCTCAGTTCCAGGCTCACAAAAGCCTGAGACACACAGTCTAAAAGCTCCATAATGTCTCTCATCATATAGTCTAGGGTGGTACATCTGAGGTAATTTACATGGACTATGATAGACTAATACTGGTACCTGTGGTGTAATGACTTGAGTGCATGCATGGTTTGGCAGATCCTGGCTCCAGATAAGCAACTAACCGTGATCTTCTGTTGTTCAGCCTGGTTAGAGGGGCATCAGTATATCTTACAATGGAGTCCCCTGTGGTGAGAGTCCTGAGAAGTGTGTTTGCTTGCCTTAGGGGCTTAGGGTTTGGGGATCCACTGAGAGTGACAGTAAATGTGGTATTAGGTTGTGCCTTTGAGCTTGCTGAGGCATAGCTTTAAAAGTGGGTGTTCTAAGTGATCTTTGTTGCTTAGGAGGCGGTGTATGTTGTGTGCTGATATCTGAGGTGGGTTTTGTGTGTGTAGTTCTGACAACCTGATGTGGACTTGATTGTGCGAGTTTTGCCTCCAGTGTCATTGCATAATTACACCTCTTGCATACTGTGCCTGATTCTTTAAGGATTAAATGGTGGTCAATAAACATGAGACCCTTGCTATATTGTCTCAAGATGCCCATATCCACCAAGCTGGCTACAGAGAAGTTAGGAAATTGTATATCCATACTGTACAGTCCCTTGATTTGTGAGCTACAAGGGGTGGTGTATTGGGGTTAGAAGACAAGTACAGGTGCTTTGTTTGTGCAGACTAATAAAGGTGCTTTACTGGGGTAGATTATGCTAAACAGTACTAAATTCTACTAACCTTAATGTTTATACAATACTGAATTCTTCTAAGTCTGAGGTATTGCAGCTCAAGGCCTATCTAACCACTCTGTTTGTCGGAGCACAAGGTATTTACAGGTCACAGTGTTATGGACCATTCTACAGAGAAAATTGGCTTTCTAGTTGCTAACCAACATAAACTTGCAAAATTTAAAGCAGGACAAAAAATAAATAAATAAATAAGTAACAGAAAACTAACTAATGACCCCTCTGGCCACTAAAATGACTATATTGTGAGTCCTTTTGAGTATTACCCAACTCAGATAATGCAGACAAACACTTCTCACCACAAGATGGATAAACTCACTCTTCTTGAGGTAAAAACACAGCAGAAGAAACCCACAAGTACAATGGTAACACAAATCACTTAAACAGCTAGTTGGAAATCCCTTGCTGATGGTAATTTCAAGACAGTAACAGAGAGAGGAAAACATTTTTAACAAAAAAATTCATTGAAATGCACACATAAGAGCAGGAGACAAAAGCAATCACTCAAAATAACGGAAGTGCAGGTTAGCAGTCAAAAGTACTTAATTTTGCCTGGATAGCACTGGATACAAATAAAACACTCCTGGAATGCAGACTGGGACTACAAGCATTGCTGGGCTCCAGGAAAATGAGCACGAGGAGGTATGTAGTAAAGAGGGTGTACTAAAGAATAATATTGGTTGCATGGGTGGGTACTCAGTATCTTGGTTCTAGAGAAAATGATGGGTGTGAAGAGTACATAAATAGCTAATGCAACAGTCAATAGCAAGGAAAGAGGGGAGGGACTTTGGAAATCAGATAATCATAAGGAGTGGAGGGCAAAGACACGGCCTTATAAAACAGAAACAACAGCAGAAGGGTGAACAATGACTAGTAATCAAACAAAGGCATATGGAGCTCTTTCAGAAATGTTAACTTAATGCATTAGAGAGAGTGGGGCAGACACAGAATACAAGCAGGTAAATAAGCAGAATATGAATGCACTGAAGCACAAACTGGAGCAGAGACAATTCCTTCACTGTTGAACTTCTGCAACAGTTTAAGGCACCAGACTATGCAGAAAATTACTAGTAACACTGTTTATAGAAAAATGCAGCAATAAATGATTAAGGCAGAAATATGGTAATAATATGCAGTTCTGCCACAACTGTGAATTAAACTACAAGACTTTGGTCCAGCATGATTTCAAATGCAGACAGATAGCTTATACAAGTAATTCTACTTGTGGAAATGAAACACAATCTCCCACAATTGCTAATTAAAATACAAGACTAAGGTCCCAGAACAAATAAAAAAATGCAATCTGATGAAACAGAGCAGAAAAGTACAAAGTAGTATCACCACACAGGTGCACTTAAATATTTAAGCAGAATTGAAGTAATTAATATAATGTAATTCTCTTTCCTTTTTTGAAAAGCTAGTTGTACTTAATATTAAAAAAACTGACTTACAAACTGTTGCATGACAATAGGTGAAAGCATAGATATTGCTGAAGAAATTCTAACTGATATTTTCATTAAGTTGTTTATCTTTAGAGATATTCAGTATTATTAATTAAAATGGGGAATGAATCAAGAAACTAGTAAATCACACTTTCCCCAATAGTACAGGATCCAATGAAGGCTGTCGCACGATAGTAGTCCACAGGTAGTCCAAAAAACATCCAAGGTAGATAATACGTATAAGGTTTATTAATAAACCTTATACGTATTATCTACCTTGGATGTTTTATGGACTACCTGTGGACTACTATCGTGGGACAGCCTTCATTGGATCCTGTAATTATACAAGTAAGCATATGGTCTCATATTTCTGCAAATATCTCAATAAGCATGCACTCAGAGAGGAACTTCTTGCTGTCAAGTGAAAGCTTATGTTTGTTTAACAAAAGTATTCTAACATTATATGTCTAGGTTGTATAGTTTCCAGTAAATGACAATTTTGTTTGTAAACATTTGGGAAAAAATATCATTATAGATTTGTTTGCATTATATTTATATTATACAACAGTATTTATGGAAATACTATGAATGAAATGACTGTTATCACTTTAAATAATACTTCTTTATCGATAACATTGCCATTTGTAAGTTCTAATAGCTTTTATTGTTTACAAAATATTTCCATTTGTTTATTATATGCTTTTTAAGGTTATTTTTCAGAAAATGCTTTGGAATACAAGTGTATATATATATATACATATATATATATATATATATATATATATATATATATATATATATATATATATATATATATATATATATATATCTGACATTCCACACCGCATAGATGTTAATGAGTTAAAACTGTGTTTATTAACTCATTAGAGAATGGGCTTACTGTATATCGGTACCCTGATTGGAGAACGACCGTACTCCAGCTGGGTATTAATGTACAAGTAATGCCCAGTTATCAAGCCACCATAGAGTTCGGACTGAGAAAAACAGAATGGCAGCCATCATTTTATGCCCGCTAAGAAGCACTTTTGCTGTTTAGCGAGTGTAAAATAAAAAGTGCGCGCGCGTGTCTGTGTGTGTGTGTGTGTGTGTGTGTGTGTGTGTGTGTGTGTGTGTGTGTGTGTGTGTGTGTGAGAGAGACAGAAAGATAGTGTATTTGTTTATGAAAGTAACAGAGAGAGTATGTGTGTTCATGCTGCTGTCTGCTTGTGTGAGTGAATGCGTGCATGAAAGCAAGAGCAACTGTGAGTGTGTGAGAGACAGATCAAGAGAGACTGAGTGATCATATGTGAATGAATGTCTGTATGAAAGCAGAAGTGACAGTATGTGTGTGAGACATTGAGAGAGTGAGAGCAATGTTAGTATGAGTGAGTGCACGTACGAAAGCAGAGAAGACTGTGTGTGTGTGTGTGTGTGTGTGTGTGTGTGTGTGTGTGTGTGTGTGTGTGTGTGTGTGTGTGTGAGAAAGAGAGATTGAGAGAGAGAGCGATCTTGTGCTTGAAAGCTGTGTATGAGAGAGACAGCGAGAGCATGGGCTGTCTGTAAATTGTTGTGTTTTACTTACTTTTGATTTTTTTAAGTACTGTATTATTTTTATATATATATTGTTTATGTAAAATGCTTCCTCCAGCACCATTAACATACAGTACAAAAGTTTGAAACATTAGGTGGAGGAACTATTTTACATCAAAAATATACAAAAAATAATATAGTACTTAAAAAAAATAAGTAAGTAAAGCACAATACTTTTACAGCGAGCCCATTCTCTAAGTGCAATAATGCCCTCCAGCGTGTATGTTAATGTGTAATAATGCCTTTCCAGGGGTGGACATTAATTATACATTAACACACACCCTGTTGAGCATTATTGCTTACTTAACATCTATGTGGTGTGGAATGTTAGCAGCCTACATGTATCTTGAATTCCAGAGCATATTCTGAAAAAAAAAACTTAAAAGATAAACAAATGCTATTAAAATTGTACAGATAGCAATGTTATCAGCAGGAAGTATTTTTCAGTGATAATAATTGGTGCATTCATAATCTTTTCCAATAAGTACTCTAATATTCCAATAAGTACTCTAATATATTGTAATGCACACATACCCCAAACTATATTTTTTGTAAATTTTCACAAATTTTCAAATCTTAAAAACAATACATTCTAGACACATATTGTTAGAACATTTTTGTTGACCAGACATAAGATTTCACATCACAAAAATAACTTTCCTTATAAGTGCAAGTTTAGTGATATATTTACAGAAATATGAAAACATATACTTAATTGTATATTTTGCAAAACAAACAATACTGGATATTTCTCAAGATGTGCAACTTATAGTGCAAATGTCAAAGACATTTTTCTTCAACAACTTCTAAGGCAAAAATATGTAAGTCAGTCGTTTTTTGAAGTATTAAGTACATATGGAAATATTGATTATTTTCATAATTACTATCAAACAACTAGCAATATTTCCAATATAGTGTAATATAAACCAGCAGTGACGGTGAATTGTACTGTCTCCCACACTGATGTTTCACACCATATACCTCAATAACCAGTTTTGAAAATATGAACATAAATTTGAAAACATGAATAAGTGGCAAAGAAAGAATAATTTCTCCACTGCAGGTCATCCTAGACTAACAATCTTTGTTCCACTTTGCTAATAACTAATAATTAATGCCTAATATTAGCTGGTAAATCACTTAATTATGGAAGCCAGACCCAAAAAATTCTGGACACCATAAGGTGGTATGGGTGTGAACTATACAAGAAAGGTATTTTAGGCTTGAGTGAGTTGACCTCATTATTAACAAATGCATAATAGTATTGCAAGCACTTATCATTACACTGCCATCTTATGCCATTGCTAAAAGAGTTTTGTCCATCCCCCACCACATTTCTATATTTATACTGCTAGTTTTCACTTATGAGTGGCAGTTATATATCCCACTATAAAGCAGTATGTATCCTGACATCACAATACATTGCTGGAAATCTATTAATGCCAAACAAACTATCTCAAGCATATCTTTCACACTGCTATTTTAACTACTTCCCCATACATTTCCAATACTGCTGTCTTGAATTCCTGAGTGCCGCAGTGGTGCAGCGGTTAGCATTGTCACCTCACAGCAAGAAGTTCTCCAGTTCGATTCTTGGCTGGAGTGCCTTCTGTGTGGACTCTGCATGTCCCTCATGTGGGTTTCCTCTCAGCGCTCCAGTTTCCTCCAACTTTCCAAAGACATGCAGAGGCCATGTTGGTTTCCTCTGGGTGCTCTTGTTTCCTCCTACTTTCCAAAGACATGCAGTAGGTGGAATGGACACTATAAATTGGACATGAGTCTGTGTGCAAGTGAGTGGTGCAGATGACCTACTGAGGCAGGGCTAGCCACCCTGTGGCGTAAACCTTGGCTCAAGATGATTGTCACTTTTGAAGTGATACCCTGACCACATGTGGAAAAAGGAGTTGAGGATGGATGGATGTCATAAATTCCCTTTACAACTAATGCTTATGCCATCAGTATTAACATGAATCATCTGCATCTGACCATCAGATCCATGAAATATAGAATTCTTCCATTAATCATTGTTCTCTAACCTCAATATGAACCATTTCCCAATAGTTTCTAACATTATTGCTGTTTTTATCTTGCTCGATAAAGTCTGCACTCTCCTAAAACTGTTGCCACCTATCTCGAGTGATCACAACTTAATATGGTGCCCCTAAAGCTATTAATGTAAATTCAGGCTCATTTAAACATTGTGTATGCAAATTAGGTTAGTCACATTTATCTCTACCATAATACAGGAGTGTGTAAGTAAACAAATCCATGTAAGTTGTCCTTGGATAACAATGGATGTGCAGTGCTGAGCAACACTGGGTCAAGCATAAAGACGTCTAATATATACCAAATATCCTCATGCATTGAAAAGGAAAATGGAGTTAACTACAGTTGATTTTGCATACTCATGATGCTTAATCCATGCCATATCTGTATTCTGTGTCATATCTCATCACCTTAAATCACTCTCTAGTTTGTACAACATGATAATAACATCAAAAGAAAGATTTCTTTATAAAATAATGTAAAAAAGAAAAGAAAATGATTTAGTGTTGCAACACTGAAAAATGTGTGCTTAAAGAAAAGATTAATATCCCACTACATGACTATTTTTGATTTAAACCTTCATTCAACCATTCATTAAATATACCTAATAAGTACTTTTTCTGCCATTCTTCTAAGTTTTTAAGTATTTCAAATCCCATTTCATCCCATCTAGCTGCCCATTCTATATTTAACTGTTTAAATGTGTTTTCTAATTTGTATACCATCTCTTTTATTTTCAAATTCTCTGTTTTTTTTACTTCCCATGTCCTTGTACTTTGTCTCTTTTTCTTGCTTAACAGTTCTTCCATGTAACTTACAGCAATTTACATAATCTGTTTTTTTCTATAAATCCTCTTCTTTATCTTTCATTCTCATCAGACTACTACCCTCCTTCATTATCTTGCTTAACTATAATGATATCTCTTTTGTACCTTGTAAAATAGCTTTGTTTATGTAATAATTCTTTAATTTTATCATGATTTCCTTTGTAAATTTCTTTCATAGTATTCATAATATTCCCTACTATTATTCTGTAAATTCTCTAACACATAATTATATGTCTTAACATATTCCTGCTTTTCTTTATTTCTTACTTTACTCTGTCAGTGTAAACAATTCCCTTTATATTTACTTTTATAAGTAATCCACTATTCAGACCGACTATCAGAGTGCATTCATAGTAATATGATATTTCCATAATTGATTAATTGCATTCTTTCCTTTTTCAATCCATTCCTTTTCATTTATTCTTTGTATATCCTTTCCCCATTTTATGTATTCTGCAATACGATATGTTGTTGATCATATTGCCAAATATGAAAAACCTGTTGTAATAGTTTCCTCTTCTATTATACATATTCCTTCTGATCCTATAAAGTAATCAGTTTCAGATTTTAAAGTATCCCTTCTGTATTCCATAGTTTTCTGTTCCATATAAGCAATTCCCACATTACCTTACTTCCATCATTTTTTATATCTCTTTCTCTTTGTTGTTCTTATCCCCTCCTTAAATCACCATTACAATCTCCTGATATTATAATATGCATATTTATAACTACATAATCTAATATCCTCTGGAATTGTCTCTTTCTTTGCAAGTCACATAACTACATATAGCTATAATTTTACAAATCTTTCTTTGCCATTTTAAATCTACAAGTGTTACTCTTCCATTTGAAGCTAATATGACATCCAGAATTTTCACTATTCTACTGCATAATACTGTTAATCATGATCATTGCTTATTGCCCATATTTATATTATCTCCCCCAACCCATATTTTTGTGTCTGTAATCTTTCTTCATAGGTTCATAGGTTCATAGGTAGGTACTAGGCTATTGGCCCTAGGGCCTATATAAGCCTAGCCAAACGGTACCCTGGCTTTTGCCAACCAAGAAAATTATTTTCCTCTGCCTCTGTCAAGCAGAGCCACAGAAGTGATCCCAGGGTGAATTTCCTATCTCTAATCCAATCATCAAGATTTTTCTTGAAGAGTGCTAATAAGGAGCTTTGTTTTTATATAGATAGGTAGTTTGTTCCAGAGTATGGGAAGTCTCTGGGGCAGGAATCTATTCCTCCAGCATATTCTGTTTATTGTGGTGACAAGGTTTACATCCCTAGAGCATGTAGCTCAGAGGGATTGGGATTACTTTACATGGAGCATGTCCAACAGTTCTGGGTTTGACATAGCTTTGTATGTTAGGCAGAGATCACCTCTGAGTACGCGATATGTGACAGAGTAAAGCTGGAGTTTTTTGAGACGGTCTGCGTAGGGCATCTGTTTGAGGCCGGTAATCCTCTTTGTGAGGTATTTCTGTGACCTTTCCAGTTGTTGTAGATGTCTTGTGAGGTACATACCAAAAGGGGCATTGAACTCTACAATGGGTCTAATGAGTGATGAGTAGAGGGGAACAATGACCTCTTTTTTCCTGGATGAGAAACCTTTTGTGATGAGGTGTGCCACGTAGAAGGATTGTCTGACTAATGTGGCGATGTGATCATCAAAGGAGAGACTACTGTCCACCTGTGTCCCAAGGTCTCTTATCACACTTTCGGTGTTAAGTAGACTACCGCCTATGTGGTAGTTCATTGGTACAGAGTTTTTACCAAAAGGGATGACAATGCACTCTTTGGCATTGAGCTTGAGGCCATGGCTTTGACATCAGGCATCTGTCTCAGTGAGGCCCTTTTGTAGGATGTCCACATCATTAGGAGTTTTGATTATGGCTCCTTGTTTGCAGTCATCTGCAAACTTTGTTAGCCAAAGACCTTCTGTGTTAGCCTGAACTTCAGAGAAGTAGATACCAAACAGGAGAGGACCTAGGACTGAACCCTGTGGTACTCCACTTGTCACTGGTCTGAAGTTGGATTTAGAGTCTTCTCCTTTCACAGTGTGTGTTCTGTCAGTGAGCCAGTTGGCAACCCATCTTGTGACATAGGGATTTATACCTAGTTTAGTGAGTTTGTCTATAATTCCAGAGTGGGGGATGGTGTTGAAAGCCTTGGCAAGATCTAGATAGGCTGTGTGAACCACCTTACCCTCATCTACAGCTTTGGTGACCTCTTCAAAGAAGTCTATCAGGTTTAGGCAACATGATCTGCCTTTTAGAAACCTGAACTGGGTAGGGTCCAGAGTATGGAGATTACCAATGTCATGTCCATGATGATACGCTCCATAGTCTTGCAGACCACGTTCATCAGGCTAATGGGGTGGTAGTTCCCAGGGTCCATGGTGGCTCCCCTTTTGTGGAGTGGGATAACCATTGTTGTGTGCCATTCAGTGGGCACAAAGCCTGAGATGAAGCTATGATTGAACATGGTACTTAGGTGGGGTGCCAGTTTGTTCTGTAGTTCATGTAGAATGCAGCCTGGGATGTTATCAGGTCCCATGGATGCTGTGTTCTTGGCTTTGGAGAGTGTGTTTTTTACCTGTGCAGCCATGATTACAGGTACTTTGCATTCTTCCGGTATAGAAATGGGCCCTTTAGGGGATGAGAGAGGGGTAAAGTTAGCACTGAACCTATCTGCCAGGATGTTGGCAATATCAGTTGGTTCTGTATATTTAGTGCCATTGTGCTGTAACTCAGAGCAGATCTGAGTGTTGCCATTGAGATTCTTGACATAGCTATAGAATGCTTTGTGGTTGTCTTTAGAATCAGTGGCAATTTTGTTTTCGTAACTAGCTTTGGAGGATTTTATGAGGGATTGCAGCTTCTTACTGAGGCTGACCATGGAGTTCCTCCAATCATGGGATTTTACTCTTTTTGCAACAGTTTCTTTCTTCTATTGTAGAGTTTGTTTATAGCAGGGGACCACCAGATTGGCTTCCTTTTTTTGGAGGATAGCATCTTGGTTCTGTTAGGGATTGCATGATCCATGCACTTGTGTAAGTGCTTATAAAGTGCAATTGTATAGAATTCAGCAGTCGTATCTCTATTGTCCGTCAACATGGGTGTCATGAAGTTTGCTACTTCTGTCTTAAGAAGCGTGAAGTTGGCTTTGGAGAAATTTTTTACGATGGTTTCCCTAATGGGGGTTGGGGGTGGGATGTGGATGTCTAGGGTGATTTGCTTGTGGTCGGATCTGACCAATGAGGAATTGACCTCTGGTGTGGAACACCAGTTGCCCATGTTGGTAATGACCAGGTCTAGGATATTGCTGCCCCTGGTGGGGGTGTGGATAAGTTTATCCAAGGCATTGGAATTTATGAATTCCAGAAAACGTTGAGCACAAGAGTTGGTACATGAGTAGTTTTCCCAGTTAATGGTGGAGTAGTTGAAATTGCCCATTATTAGGGTGTTAGGTTGTACCCTAATATTTTCCAGTGTATCAAGAAATGAGGAGTGGGAATCCTGTAGCATGGTGGGGAGCTGCAATTTGCATTGCGGTCTTGCCCAGAGTAAGTTGCACTTGGATAATCTCAGATGCATTATGCTGAGCAACTAGCCTGGAGGTGTGGATATCCTTAATGAATATGGACACGCCTCCGCCTTTAGTGGTTCGGTCCAGGTTAGGTGTTCGAAAGGTGTGGTATGAATTATAGCCTGGTAATGCAGGGGTGCTCTCTGGAGCCTTGAACCAGGTCTCTGTCACTGCACAGATGTCAATGTTCTCCATTTTAAGGAGTGCCTCGAGTGAGTGCATTTTGAGGTTTAGACTTCTAGCATTAAGTAGCATTACCCTCAGATTTTGCTTGCTTGTACCTGTTACGGTGGTGAATTTGTCATATGTCAGAAATATTATATCCTTCAAAAAATTAATATCAATATCACATTTGTTGCACCAGTCTCAAATCCTGATCATTCTTATTGTGTTTTTGTATTGTTTGTGTTAACTAAAAGAATCCTTAAATTATTCCTTTCTCTGTTTCTTGATTTACAGGATATATTTTTTCCAATACTGCTTTATTTTATATTTGTCATCTATTTCATTTCTTCTTTCCTTTTATATTAATACATTTAAATTTCCTTTTTTTATCTTTTTACTCTTTTACAAATAGATTTTTTCCTCATCACTTTCTAACTTACATATTCTTCATTACTAACTTTTGATTATATTTCTAATTCCTATCCTTCATCATTTTTAACTATCTCCCTTTTTCTTCTAAAGTTTAATTTATTTCTTTCTCTACTTCATTTTTTATTTGGTCTTTATCATTACCCTGATTTACAATACTTGATTCATTCTCTTTTTAATTGAAGTCCATCCATATATGCCCTTTTTTATCTGTGACATTCAAGTTCACATTCCTTTGCTTCATGTCCTGCTTTACCACGTATATAACATTGTTTTATCACAGTTATTAACTAAATGTCCTCCCCCCAAAAAAACATGCCTTTGGTTGTCCCCAATATTTTACAATACCCTTGTTACCTTCAACATTTATAATACTCAGAATGTGTACAATTTTTCCATTTCCATTTTTAAAATGAAACTGCAATCCCACCCCCCAGTCCATTAACCCTATTATCATAAACTTTTGAAATGTTTGTGATGACCATGCCCTGGCCCAGCAATCAGTGAGCCTCAATCCTCACCACTAAAATTTGGGAGGTTGTCTCATAGAAGATAAAGGGTAACTAATACACACAGTAAAGTACAATTTCCCTTAAGTGCACACAGTGATCACAGTCAGTCTGGGGCTGGTTGCTCCTTTGCTCACCAGGTCCCCAATAAGACTCCCCACTGGCACAGCTATAGGGTCCAGGTCTCAGCCTAGCTGGGCAAGCTAAAACCTCCAGTACCCTCTTTGTCCAACCAGTGCTTAGTGTTCCTGTCAAGTAGCTGACACACCACACACACACACACACACACACACACACACACTTTGAAATAAGTATTTATACAACTTCACAGACACTCCTGGGAAAGGCTAACACAGATTCTCCAGCTGTGCCCATTTCCCCAGACTATACAATTTTAATTACTGCCACCACCCAACTAATAATATTAGCTACTAAAAGGCCCTTAAAAGGGTGTCCAATTATTACTGTGCAATATTATTATCCAATGGTAGTATGACTAACAGTCAACTATTACAATAACCTCTATAAATATGCAATGTACTCTAGAGCTTATCTCTACACAAACCAGCCACAGGTAGAAGGATTTAAAAATATTTAATAATAATTAAAATGCAAGACAAAACTACTATACCACAGAGATATCTAAGAGTTCAGAGATCACACAGAAACTTAAAATAATAAAGTAGGACAGGTCTGATTTCAAAGTGAAATACCTAATTAGTCTTTACTTTCTTTAACTATTCCTACAAGGAATCACAGTGCTAGAAGATTACATGTGAGCACAAGGCAGAGTGCTGATAAGTTGGATATCAAGATCAAAATGCTCCCAGTCTCTTGTGAGAAATAGTATTTAAACATTACTAACAAACATGTCTCTAAGGCCCTTCCAAATTGCATCATTGTTGACACTTAGGTTTTTCCAGTATTCATATTGCATCATCTTAACACCTGATCTGAGTTCTCAGGCCACAAACTGCATTGTTTAGCAATCTAACACCTGATCAGAGACTTACAACAATACAAGGCATTTCACATATGCATCCCAGCAGAAACCAGAGTAATAAAGCACCTTCCACATGTAAATCCTGGTCATAAACTTTAGCCTTAAAACAATGGGCATGAAACCTCCATCCAGACGCACTGGAGCCGAATTCTAATATGAAAGGGTCACAACATGCTTCACTGGGCCAGTAGAGTGTAATGTTGTCACATATTTTGCAGTTCCACATTTCACAATATTCTTTTGCACTCAAGAAAACATGCCTGTATTTTACATTTATTTACAATTGCCAGAATTATATATCAAATTCTACTTGACTAGGCTGGCAGCCTTCGCCCATCTCTCCCCAAGCATCACAGTATCAATTACTTCTTTACAAATGTTTTAAATATTCTGTTAAAGTCTCTCTTTCCACCTCTGTTCAAAACTGTATATGCTTTTTCTTGTTTGCTTCTCTAAAAGATGATTTAATAATATATTTATGTAATGGATTATTATTTTGTCTTTTTTCATACTCACACAAAAACATTTCCATTCCTGTGCAGTTTTAAAAAAATGGCACAAAATGTCTCTTTGTTAATCAAAATGAAAGCTCTTACATCTTGAGATTCCATGCCCAAGGGTAAAATTACATTCTCCCATATCTCATATCTGTTCAATTCCTGGCTTCTTTTGTTTTGTACTCATACCACAACTTTCTTTTTGAAATGCCATCTTTTTTTCTTTTCCTTTTTCCCCCTTTTGTAGTTACTATTGTCTCCATATAAATTTTCTTTAATAGTGCATTATCCACTTTTAATGTCATTTCTGCATCACCCTCCTCTTGTATTTTTCCATAATGTCTCCCATGATACTTCATTCTCTGGTTCACTCTGTTCAATTAGATCCTTTAGTAAATTATCCAACAACTTTCCCAGTTGGTGAGTTGTAACTATACATTGTTCTTTAATAGACTCCTCCATTTCACCAAATAACTACTTCTGAAATAATGTCCCTGAATCCTCAACAACATCCACAGCTTTCGTTGAGGTGGCATCCTCCTCCACTTCTTCTGATGTGTTCTCCATCTCATGCAATGCCCTCTCAACCACCACTGCACCAGGAACAGGATGTCTGCATGTACTCATCTCTAGTACTTCCATTAGTACCGATTGTAAGTAGGGGAAGTTCCCCAATCCCCTGGCCAAATTGCCCCAGAGGTATAAATACCACCTCTGGTCTCCCTTGAAAAGAGGCCGCTTGCCTTGTGGGACTAACCCATCAACAAAGGATAAATAAAAATAAATAAATAAATAGATATATACTTCAGAATTGTATTCTCTGCAAAATGTGTACCTTGACAGGGAATGATAGCATACAGTGCCAACATTCGGAAACCCTTGCCAATCCAATTATATGTGTCAATGTATGAAAGTGTTGCAAAGCAAGCCACTATATTAATGGAGAGAGTTGAAACCATGACAATGACCAAGACCTGCGTTTATTTATGCAGTTCAAGCACCTATAGGACCTGGCAGGGGGAAGGCATGATGAGGCTATGTCTGCCCACCTCTTTTTCATATGAAGGATAATGAAAATATACTGGGTTGAGACAAGTGGCTCTTTTGGCCCTGTCAGGCATACCTCTCAACCTTTTAGCACAAGAAATCTGGACAAAGCGAAAAATAATTGGAGGACAAAGCCTCAAAATCAGAAACATATTTTAACTATTGCTCTTATAAATTTTAAACTTAAAGTTACTAGAATAACAATTTTTGTGATAGAATGCTTTTTTGAAGGCTATGGAGTCTGAAGCTCAGTGATTTGTCAGAAAGCCACAGATTTTATGTGGAACAGTCCAAATATAGAAGGCAGAAATCTGGACATTCTACGAAAACTCTGGACAGCTGACAGGCATTGGTCAAGACCAGAACCATGAATAGCATCTGATCTAGGGTATTGTCACTTTTGGAAGTTGGTGGGGACACACCTAAAGAAAGGCCATGTCTAGTACCCCAAAATCACCTTCTGAATAATACCAGCATGTAAGAGTAGGGCCTCCTAGCACTGTTTCAAGCCATGCTATATGGGTGTTAATGATAGCTCTCATGCTCTCTCTCTTCTGTTGCACCCAGCTGGTGACAATAACACAGAGGAATTAAGCGCATGAGTTACATTGAATAACTTGTTATTAGACAGAGGAGGGCTTAAAGGCAAATGCACTCACAAAAGTCAGTGCAACGGGTGTAACCTCCATGGATTTAAAAAAAAAAAAGCTTTGTAGATGAATATGCATATGATGCAGGACATACCACCAGAGTGAATACATTTGCAGAAACCTGGAATTTGCAGGTATGTCTAGCTTGCCACAGATAGTGTACTGTGGAGTATGGTCATGCCTAGAACTGCATAAAGCTGCTAGTGGTTAGCATGCCAAAAATCTGAGCAGTGTGAACATGTATGTACATTATTGAATACTGTAACATGTAAAAAAAATATAGAACATCAAGGAGTGGTTTATATGTGCTAGTACTATGATGGATTATGAAAGTGTAACAATACATTCAGATACCACTACTGAGCAAAACTAAAAGCTATTGTGATAGGCTTTGTCATGATGGAAAAATTTACTTATGTGGGTATTGAACTTGGGAAATAGCATTACTCATGAGTACTTGTTGCATACTTGCAGAAAAGTTTATATGATTACATGTTAACATTGCTATAGAATGTACTGACAACAGTAGCATGTACAGGTAATACAAAATATGCTCAGCATGCATTATGTTTACCACAGAGAGTAGCATCTGCATGTGTGATGAATAATATAACATTATAATATGTTCTAGGCAATGCATGTTGTCTAATTGTGGGTAAAATGTTTATATAGTTATAGCAGGTGCTCTATTGTTAGAGCTTAGAAGTAAAGGACCTTTGTGTCATCATATTATGGTAGTACCTCTGAAGTACTAATTGTTGTAGAATATAGTTGACCCCATATGCTATGTTACATAGATCCCTTTCTGCCTTCTTCTGCAAAGATAGTGCAATTTGTGCATCCATTTGGACCTCATTTATCTGGATATAGAGATGCAAAAGAGACATGTTCAGTTATTGTTTGCTTATTATCCATAAGTCCTTGTCATATATGTGCATTATATATGATCTATTAACATAATTGTATACTAATTTATAAAGTGTACTTTGACATGACTGTATTGAATTATAGTATATTATGCACAAACTACAAATTTACAGTGTTACCACCACAACTAAAACAAATATTGCATATAGTCAGAATATTTATTTATTTATTTATTTCAGTTTGTTAACTGGGAAAGTCCATTGGGCCAAGGTAGCCCGTTTTCAATGGAGGCTCGAGGAGAAATGCTCCAGACAGAAAGACAATATACAATATACAATGTATTAGTACAGCATATGAGAACAACAGTTTAACATTCAATATACACAAGGCAAGGTTTTACATATCTTGAAATATATGAGCTGAGTCAATCACTTATAAGATATTAGCAAAAACAATAAATTTATGTTCATTTAATACACTACATGTATTTAGGCAAAGGAATTTTAAAGAGACGAATTGAAGCAGTGGCAGAGATTAGAGTAGAACAGAATAGGGATAGGTATCAGGAATCAGGTAGGACGGGTACAGGAGCACTCACAGAGGGAGTAGAGGTGAGAGTGGAGTAGGGTTTTAAAGTATGGTAGGTTAGGGGTAGTTCTAATGTAAGTGGGAAGAGAGTTCCATAATCTGGCAAGGGAGAATGATAGTAGAAATTGCCCTGGTGCGTGTAAAGGCTTGTAAAATTCTAAGAGGTTCTGATTTGTGGATCTAAGTGTTCTATGTGACTGGTGAAGTTTTAGGGAAGAGGAGAGTGATGGACAGTTAGAAGGTTTGAAAATTAGCTTGTGTGCTGTAGTTAGTTGAATGAAATTTAGGTAGCCTGGGAGTTCCAACAAATTTAGAGCATGTAGGGAGTTGCAATGGTGAGTAGAGGATTTGGATCCTGTGGCGGCAAACTTTGAAATTTTGTTATAACATGAATAGAATAGAACTATAAGATCAAGCAAGAAAAAAGTTGTATGTTTGCAGTAGCTAAATGCTGACTGACATGATGTGCAACTTGCTGAAGTAGAAAGAAAGACAGATAGCAATGAAGAGGTAAATAATAGTGGCAACCTAGTTATACTTTCCAGACTTGTACAATAATACTGCAAGAGGTTAACTGATTAAATATCACAGCACCATTCCAAAAATTGCATCACGTATTTCACAATTCTCTATAATCATTTTAACACGCATTATACATAGAGTGACTACATATGAACGGTATACCATACTTACAGTTGCATATGCCTAGCTTGGGAATACGTATTCCATCAACTGGGCAAACTATTCAAGTACCAATGTACAGGCCCAACGCTTTCTGGAATTTATCAGTTCCAATGTCCTGGACCAGCTAATTCTGACCCCCACTAGAGGAAGCAACATCCTCGACCTGGTTATGACCAACATGGGAGACCATTGCTCCACACTTATAGTCAATTTCTCCCTGGTTAAGTCCAACCACAAAATGATCACCGTGGAATTCTCCATCTCACCTACAACCCTCATTAAGGTGACCACCCAGAAAAACTTCTCTAAAGCTGACTTTGGGCTCCTAAAAACAGAGGTAGCTAACTTCTCGGCACCCATGCCAATGGAAAATAGCTGCATGACTGCCGAATCATACACCAACGCACTGTATGAGCACATACACAAATGCATGGACCTTGCCATACCAAATAGAACTAAGACACTCTCCTCCAAAAAAAGGAAGCCAATCTGGTAGTCCCCAGCCATCAATAAACTCTACAACAGACGAAGAAACTGTTGCAGAAAAAAATGAAGTCACAAGACTGGAAAACCTCCCTTATCAGTCTCAACAAAAAGCTGAGGTCCCTTATCAAATCTTCTAAAGCCAGCTATGAAGGCAGAATTGCAGCTGACACCAAAAACAACCACAAAGCCTTCTATAGCTATAATCAAAAACCTCAAAGGCAATACACAGATTTGCTCCGAGTTATTGCACAATGGCACCTCCTATATTGAGCTAACAGATATAGCCTACATACTGGCCGACAGATTCAGTGCCAACTTTACCCCCCCAAGAGCCCTATCACAATACCAGAAGAAAGCCTGGTACCCACCATTTCTGAAGCACAGGTAAAAGCTGTCCAAAGCCAAGAATACAGCTTCCATGGGACCTGATAATATCCCTGCCTGTGTCCTGCATGAGCTACAAAATGAACTGGCACCACATCTGTGTCCCTGTTCAATCACAGCCTTACTTCAGGCTATGTCCCTAATGAATAGTGCACTGCTACAGTCATCCCACTCCATAAAGAGGGAGCAACTACAGACCCTGGGAACTATCCCCCATTAGCCTGATAAGTCTGGTATGTAAAGCTATGGAGCGCATTATCATGGACCTGCTTAACAAAGATAAAGGCAATATCCAAACTCTTGACCCCACACAGTCTGGCTTTGTCAAGGGGAGATCCTGCCTGCTGAACCTGGTTGACTTCTTCAAGGCAGTCACCAAGACTGTGGATGAGGGTAAGGCAGTGCATAATGCCTACCACAACCTGGCCAAGGCCTTTGTTACCATTCCCCACTCAGGTATCATTGATAAACTTACCAAACTAGGCACTGATTCTTACATCATTAGGTGGGTTGCAAATTAGCTCACAGACAGGACCCACAGAGTGAAAGTTGTGAATTCCAAATCAGACTGTTGACTAGTCATGAGTGGAGTCGTAAAGGGCTTGGTCCTGGACCCTTTCCTGTTTGGCATCTACTTCTCAGAAGTCCAGGCCAACACAAAAGGACTCTGGGAGACCAAGTTCACTGATGACTGCAAGCTAGGAGTCATTATCAACTCCCCAGTGATGCAGACATCCTACAAAAGGGCCTCTCTGAGACCAGTGACTGGTGTCGGAGCCATGGCCTGAAACTTAACCCCCAAAAATGCGCCATCATCCCCTTTGGAAAAAACTCAGATCCCATGAATTACCATGTTGATGGGAGCTCACTGAACACTAAAGGGGCCATAAGAGGTCTGAGCACCCAGGTTGACAGCCACCACGTCTTTGACCACCACATTGCCACTGGGGTCAGAAAGTCCTTCTACGTGGCACATCTTATAACCAAAGGTTTCCCATCGAGGAAGAAAGTGATCATCATCCTTCTCTACTCATCCCTCATTAGACCAGTCATAGAATATAATGCCCTGTTTGGCATGTACCTGACCAGACACCTACAACAGCTGGAGAGGCCACAAAAGTACCTCACAAAAAGGATCCTAGGCTTTAAACACATGTCCTACATGGACAGACTCAAGAAACTTCAGCTGTTCTCAGTCCCTTATCGGCTACTTAGAGGTGATCTTTGCTTGACTTACAAAGCCATGTCTGACCCAGCCCTACTTGAAATGCTACACCTAAAGAAATCCCAATCCTCCCGTGCCACACGCTCCAGAGATTACAACCTCATTATCACAATTAACAGAACATGCTGGAGGAACAGGTTCCTCTCCCAAAGACTGCCCATACTCTGGAATAAGTTTGCCATTCAAGTCAAGCAGAGTACCTCACTGGCCCTCTTCAAGGGAAATCTTGACAACTGGATGGGTAACAGATAGTTCACCCCAGGGATCACTCCAGTTGCCCTACTGGATAGGGGCACTGTGAATTAACATTGGGTGGCATGGAGCCCGGGCAATTTTTTTGGACTAGGCTTGTAAAGGTTCCAGGGCCATTAGCCTAGTACACACCTATGAACTTATAACTCACACAACCGAACATTATTACAATTATGTGACAAAGAATGTGCAATATGCAAATTAATGATGGTGATATCCCTAAGTCATGTACTAAATGAAAACTGATTATTATCTCAGGGTCTTACTCTTAGGTTCCATCCTCTATGTACTTATCTGATTTTTGGACAGATGTCAACAGCATATCTTATAATAGTATTGCTTCCCATAAACTCCAGCAAATATGCATCAAAGATAGAGGAGTACAGTAGTGATAGCTAGACACATTCAACAGTATCATCATAAACGCATTAGCAGCATACTGCTACTACACATCTTGCAATACACATATCAGTACGTCAAACCCACGACATGTTACTTAAGTACAAATATTTGCAAATTAGCAATGATACAGTCAATCTGTATGTCATTCTGTATATCCATAATATATGCAAGGCCAACATGCACTGCACTGATGCATTATTGATAAATCTGTGCTGTGGATGTTACAATTCACACCCATCTAACCATTAAGCCATCACTCCTTTTTTCTCATTTTTGCCCATGGAGTCAAGGTGCATATTACACATGAGCTCTGTCTGTTCTGTTGCATTGCCCCTTTAAATGTTCTAAAAACATTACACCGAATACTCGCAGTAAAACTTTTTAAAATGCCACTTGTAATTTCATGAAGGGAAATACCACTCATAACAATGAAATAATAGTAGAAAAGATAAATAAAAATATGTACAAAAAGAGTTAAATGATTCTGGATAAAATGTTTTATTTTCATAGTTTTGAATAAAATTAAACCAATAAACACTTAAATGAAGGCAGACCAGTCATTTCATTGCTTCTGTAATAGTATGTGCCTCAATTAAAACTGATTCCCTTTACTACTATTCTGAACACAACCAACATTTCAGCTTAAGCTTATGAGATACTATATTCATACTGGGTGACTCTTCAACTTTGAGGTCCGATAATGGTAGAAAATCTATTTTCAGAAACACTTTGGTGGTACTTAAAAACGAAATAAAAAAATGCCTACATTTAAAAATAGGCATTTGGTAGAAATTGAATAAAGTAATGGTAAAACTGTCACAATTACTACGATTAAGTGAATGATTGAAAGGGGAGTTTTACTGAGCTATTTTATATCAGCTGTAATAGTAAGAAAACATTTAACTGGCCACATTATTAAATTACTAGAGGGCATAATGTTAGCTGTACGGTATTTATAAATATGGCTTCCTGAATTAGAATTAGCTTTTTGTTTTATTATCACACAAATGCATTTCATGTGCCTAGGTTTGTTGTTTCTGGCAGTATATTTCCCACGGGACATTGATAAGAAACCACTTCAGCCTGCAGCTCTGTTAATTTATTAGACAGTAATAAACCGGCTGTAGTATACTTAATGTGGTTGTTTGAGCTTTGATGTTGAAATAAAAATAAAGGCATAATATTTACTGTTTATTTGTGACTGCTACTTTGTTAGAGGTGCAAAAGAAATGACTGCATATATTTTTCAGAGGTGGTGACAGATTTTCTGTTTTAAGCCTGTGTAATCTGAAGAGATGAATACTGAAAGCTGTAATTTATGTAATTGTTAAAAAAGCATCAACGTCTTAGTATGACTGAGTACTAGGACGCATGTCATCTGCCGATCACTTTCTGGTGATGTGCGATCACCATAACCGTTGTCTATTACAAATATTAAAGGAAAACTACAGGAATTGAAGGTGCGGGATAATTATTACAGCTACTTAAACTTCTACTTCACTCATGCAGGCTGGAGTTTTACAGCTATAGTGATTTAGTTGTTTTACCTGTTTTAGCTTACAAGCGACCAGCTGATTTAACTTGCTGCAGTCTGGTCTTTACAGCCTTAGTGATTTTTTTTATTTAGTTTGCCGGCGTATACCGACATAGATTTCTGCATTCTATTATTTCACAGCTACAGCGATTTTATTGTTTTTACCTTGCTAGCGACTACCTGAAATAATTACCTCATTGCATTGCAGTCCTAATTCCTTACGCATTTGTTAGATTCTGACTGCATAATGTGTTGTAATTCTTTCTATCTTATCTAACTGTAAGGCACTAGAAAAAGCCTGCATAGAATGTTTTCTGTCTATTTAATAGTGATTAACCGTAACTAGTGTGAACCAAACAATGTATGGAACAGTTGTTCCCACGTTAGGGTAGACAACTCACCTGTACAGATTTTCGCTGAATGTCCAGAATTTTGCGTTATATTTTTGGTCAGTTTTTTTTATAAACTTGTGGGGGTGGGGTTGCAGTTATTGGCAAATAATTTAAGATGTAAGTCAGAAAATAATGGCAGATATTTGCGTTTCAGATTTCATACCCTTCAGAAAATTCATGCCAATGCAACACGTGTAATTCTATCTACGTTCTAAGTTTTTAAGAGCAATATTTAAAATTGTCCCAATTTTGGGGCCTTTGTCTCCCTGTTATTTGTGGCTTTGTCCAGAATGTTTGCTCTAAGAGGTTGAGAGGTAATTGTGAGCAATAGCAGATAGTTTATTGCATTTTATTTTTCAACTGCAATGTATCTTATTTGTTTTTCTGCTTCTGCTGTCTGGAAACCATAAACTGTTAATATAGACAACAAACACTGTTTTATATTGAATGAGTTTATGAAGAGGATGAAGAATGGAAAGGCTGTTGGCCCAGATGACATACCAGTGGAAGCATGGAGGTGCTTAGGTGAAATAGCAGTGGAATTTTTAACCGGATTGTTTAATAAAATTTTGGAAAGGCAGAGGATGCCTGAGGAGTGGAGAAAACGTGTCTTGGTGCCTATCTTTAAGAATAAGGGTGATGTGCAGAGCTGCAGTAACTATAGAGGGATAAAATTGATCAGTCACATCTTGAAGTTATGGGAAAGAGTAGTGGAAGCTAGGTTAAGAAGGAAGGTGATGATTAGTGCTCATCAGTATGGTTTCATGCCAGGAAAGAGCACTACAGATGCAATGTTTGCTCTGAGAGTGTTGTTGGAGAAATACAGAGAAGGTCAGAAGGAGTTGCATTGTGTCTTTGTGGACGTAGAGAAAGCATATGACAGGGTGCCTAGAGAGGAGTTGTGGTATTGTATGAGGAAGTCGGGAATGGCATAGAAGTATGTAAGAGTGGTACAGGATATGTACGTGGGTAGTGTGACATTGGTGAGAACTGCAATGGGAGTGACAGATACGTTTAAGGTGGAGGTGGGATTACATCAAGGATCAGCTCTGAGTCCTTTCTTATTTGCAGTAGTGATGGACAAGGTTGACAGATGAGATCAGACAGGAGGCCCCGTGGACTATGATGTTTGCAGATGACATTGTGATATGCAATGAAAGTAGGGACCAGGTTGAGGAGACCCTGGAGAGGTGGAGATATGCTTTAGAGAGGAGAGGAATGAAGGTCAGAAGGGCTAAAACAGAATATATGTGTGTAAATGTGAGGGAGGGTAGAGGAATGGTGAAGATGCAGGGAGTAGAGTTGGTAAAGGTGGATGAGTTTAAGTACTTGGGATCAACAGTTCAAAGTAATGGTGAGTGTGGAAGAGAGGTGAAGAAGAGAGTACAGGCAGGGTGGAATGGGTGGAGAAGAGTGTCAGGAGTGATTTGTGACAGATGGGTACCAGTAAGAGTGAAAGGGAAGGTCTACAAGAGGGTAGTGAGACCAGCTATGTTATATGGGTTGGAGACAGTGGCATTGACGAAAAGGCAGGAGTCAGAGCTGGAAGTGGCAGAGTTAAAGATGTTAAGATTTGAACTGGGTGTGACAAGGATGGACAGGATTAGGAATTAGTATATTAGAGAATCAGCTCAGGTTGGACAGTTTGGAGACAAAGCAAGAGAGGTGAGATTGGGTTGGCTTAGACATGTGCTGAGGAGGGATGCTGGTTATATTGGGAAAAGGATACTAAGGATAAAGCTGCCAGGTAAGAGGAAAAGAGGAAGGCCTAAGATAAAGTTTATGGATGTGGTGAGAGAGGACATGCAGGCAGTTGGTGTGAAAGAGCATGATGCAGAGGACAGGAAGAAATGGAAACAGAAGATCTGCTGTGACGACTCCTAATGGGAACAGCCGAAAGAAGATGATGATGATTGAGACCACTACTGTATGCAGTTTATTTACCCTTCTACTACTATAACTTCTACCCTACATTTTTTATATTGGCTTAATTATGGCTTCCAGCTATTTCATTTCCCCTTTCTCTCCTCTTTTTTTCATTACAAATTAACAGCAATCTCACCTACCATGCAACCTTAACTAAAAAGAATCACGTGGAACCCAACAACACCAAAGGGTCTTTTTCGGCAGTAGACAATTGCTCGCAAAGGCACTGATTCTCTGCTGTATTGTAGCCCATTATTTGCCAATGTATGATTTATTTGTTATGGAAATGATATAGCAGTACAACTGCAGTGTAAGTATCACTTTCTAAAGGCTCCTTATCCATCACCAAAAGGCATGACTGCTTGCCCCCCCCCCCCATTCTGCACCATTAGTCTTACTAACTCTACTGAATTACATCCCTAGGCAGTTTGAAACTAGCATCCCCCCTAAAATTATCCACTGCAGATGCCCTCTCCTCATTTACTGCTACCTTTGAGTCTCCACCTTTAAATTAGTTATTTTCAGCCCCACACAATCAAATTATTTCCTTGTTGTTTGCATTCTAGTAGTCTCTCTTTTAGCACTCTATAATATCTTTCCCACAGTATAGCATAGCACCTTATCACTTCAAGCAGCTTTTATCACATACTTTTCTTGGGCACTACTTGTTACCTATTCTAGCTGGTTTAGAGCTCCCCTGTACTTACTGATTGTCTTTTTTGATCTCAGGTCCAGCAGCTCTAATCACATGGAAAATGTTGCATATCACCCCCATCCACAAAGGAGGAAACTCCAAAGAACCTTCCATTTTCAATCCCATATCCATTCTATCACCTATATCCAAATTCCTGAAAGATCTATCCACCGACAGCTAATGCAATACCCACAGCAAATAATCTACTTACACTGACTCAACAGGGTTTCTGCCCTGACCATAGCACATCCACTTCTTTAATATCCTTTACAGATACTGTGAACAGGGCTAGAAAAGCAAGAAACTATGTATCTGCAGTTTTCCTCACCTGTCTAAAGCCTTTGACACTGTTTCTCATCCCTTACTCCTCGACACTCTTTCTGACTAGGTTTTTCCAGGTCACAGTACAGTAGTTTTAAAGTTACTTACATGAGCAGAAACAGGCCCTAAAATGGTCAAATGAACTTCCCTCCCTCCATAAGGCTCCATCCTAGGCCCCCTACTGTTTAACATATTCACAAACAACTTACATACTTCTTCATCCCTTGGAACTCTCATCCAATATGTAAATGATTCCACTGATACCTGCACCTCTCGCCCACTTCCTGAACTACTCTCCAACACAGAAAAGTCTTTCACTGCTGTAGAAACCTGGCTTACAAATGCTCAACTTTTCTTTAACCCTAAGAAAACAAAACTTGTACTCTTTCACCCAAAAAGATAACACCTCTGACAGGGATCAGTTCAAAATATACTCAGTAGATAACACAATTACTTGAAATAGTAGAGCATACCAAACTGCCTGGAGTCATTACTGATAATATACTGAACTTCAGCCTCCACATATAACAAAATATAAAGAAAACTCACCAGAAACTAGGACTTCTCTACAGAAATAAACACTTCCTAAGCACCTTGATCAAACACCCTGGCTAAAACTTTCCTGCCCTTCTCCCTATTCTATGCTGCTACTATTGTATCCAACCTACACACTTTTATTAAATCCAAATTAGAACAGTACTATAACAAAGTCATAAAGTTTGCCAGAAATTCTAAATACCTTACACATCACTGTAAATCACTATGAGAACTTAACTGGCTTAAACTCCCCAACCAACTCAATTATATTTAGCTGGAAACTGAGCACAAACTAATATACAAACCATCGGCCTGCCCAGCACTAGGCAACCTAGTCAAACTCTACCAACCTAACAGGGCAGTGTCTCTACTTAATACTCTGTCACAAAAGCATGGAATTCTCTCCCCCAGCTACAAGATCAATTCCAAGCATAGCAATCTTCAAAGCTTCTTTAAAACAATATCTAAATAGCACATGGCTGTGCATCTGCATGACTGTAGGTTAATCTCACTTCTACTTCATCTCCTAGGCACAGCTTCCACACTCTTCTCCAATACTCAACTGGTTTTCCTTGTACTCTAAGTATTATGTAATGTTACTGTAAGATATTTGAGTGCCATGATTATATTTGTACTGTTATATATGTCTATATTTGGCACTTTTCTCCCTGGGCCTCTGCTGAAAATGGGTTCTGTTGACCCATACTATCCCAGTAAACAAATGGTCTGTATTATTGTATAGTCTATGAGTTGATTCTGAAAAGTTCAAAGTAGTAGAATAGGTGACCTCTAGCTTTCTGTGCTTACTACCCTGATTTGGCTTATCTTCCCCTTCTTTGAGAATGGCATTGTTTATATGGATGGGTACATCCAGTTCAATACAACTTAATGGTGAGATACTGAATAACCAAAACCATGTTACACTAGGTGCAGATAAATTAAGCTCTTTACTTATAACTAAAGTAGCATGAAGTCCACAAAACACAGCTTTACCGGTCTGGTAACCACCACCAAAGTAGAACACAGCTCACAATGAGGTATGATTCCAAACTCGAATTTATTAACGCCACAAAGAATTGAAGACAACCAACGTTTTCGTCGATAATACGACTTCCTCAGACAAATTGATGTACAAACTGAACTCCTTAAATACTCAGCCTCTCAATCAATGATTGCTACTAATAAAACAATTATACAATTAAATATTAAAACCTGTGTGGTTTAGTTAATACAAATTTTTTAAAATGACAGGTACCTAAAATACTAAAACTTTAAACACTTGTATTTTATACATAAATGCACCTATTACCACTGCATAACCATATCAATCAAATAACTTCATTAAAAATACATATATGGAATATATAAACATGTAAAAGTATTTCTTTTGTGTACATAAAATTTTTTTGTTGTTTGATAAAAGGGGCTTCTAAACATACATTATTACATAAACTGAATAATCATCTCAACAAATAGTTACATCACATCCAGTGAAATATTTTACATTAAACAAGACAAAGCTTCTCCCATAACATCAAACACACATACCAACTCTCTTACTATAGCTCATCTTAACATACGAAGCATTTGCAACAAAATCTCTCAACTCCATGCCCTTTTAGATGTTCACCATTTTGATATCTTATGTTTATCAGAAACATGGCTAAAGCCAACCATTAAGGATAATGAAATTACCCCTCCCAGGTATAATATCTTTAGACTGGACCATAAAACCAAAAAGGGAGGTGGAGTAGCAATTCTCTACAAAGCACAACTTCAAATTAGTATAATAAATCTTAACCTTCCTCTAGACAATAATGCAGAAGTAATCAGCTCAAAACTTCAAATCAACCCTAGTAAAGCTATTAACATAATTTGTGTTTATCTCCCCCCAGGAAATAACACTAACACTTTAGAATGTATCCTTAGCTTTCTGTCAAACAACCTCCCCCAAGAAACACTAGTTCTAGGTGACTTTAACATTGATTGGTATTCCTGTAATAATATTAACCCTACATCCCACATAAACCTATATGGCTTCACTCAACTCATTAACTGTCCAACCAGAACTGTTAAATCTAACAACCATGAATCTATCCTAGACTGGATTCTGATTAATACCCCCCAACAAACCTACCAGTCTGGTTCCCTCCTAGATGATCTAAGCGACCACTCTATAACTTATGTCATTAGACACAAAATCAACCTAACCTCACCTGCCACCCTTAGAACACTACGAACAAAAAAGCATTTTAACTCTGAACATTTTCAAGCTGATCTAAAACGTTGTAATTGGTCCTCACTAAAATATCTTCCTCTTAATGATGCAGTAGAATACTTTAACTCTACATTCTTATCAATTCTGGACCAACATGCCCCAACCCGTACCATCAGAACCAAAACAAAAGTAGCCCCCTGGCTAACTAACGATACTAGGCATAAAATCAATCTTAGAAACAAATCTTGGTCTAAATGGCGTACCACTAAAAATCTAACTGATCGCCAAAACTTTAGAGAGCTTAGAAACAGCACTAAAAGAGCTATCCTGACAGACAAAAAAAACTATTACCTTCAGTTACAGCACAACACTAATAAGGAACCTAAAAAATTCTGGACCTGTATTAACAATCTTCTATCTCCAGGTCATTCCATTACACCTAATCTCTCTGACTCTAACCCAGAGAACCCTAAACAAACAGCAAATGACTTCAACTCATTCTTCACGAATACTATCCAAACACTTGCTAGTCATCTATCTCCTGATACCTCTAATCTACTTCCACCTACATCAAATTCACCTCCTACCCTCCACTTACAACCTGTCTCTACCTCCTTTATCACATCACTGCTCCAAAAGTTAAAACCTACCACTCCCTCTGCAGACAAACTGCCTGCAGAATTCCTGCAGGTAGGTGCCAAAGCCTTAGCCTACCCTATTTCCATCCTGATTAATAGATCTATAAAAGAAGGAATCTTCCCCTCTATCTGGAAGATATCTCATATCATCCCACTACATAAAGGGGGAAACTCTAATGAATTCTCCAACTTTCGACCAATAGCTCTCCTCTCACCAATAGCAAAAATCATGGAAAAATGTATTCACAAACAAATACTAAATCACCTTCTCAACAACAACCTACTTTCTAACTGTCAGCATGGTTTCAGACCCTCACACAGTACCACCACTGCTTTACTCTCCTTCACTAACTCCATTAACATTAACTGCAACAAAAACTATATATCATCCTCAGTCTTCATCGACCTAGCCAAAGCTTTTGATATGGTGAATCATAAACTTTTACTACATATCCTAAAATCTCTGGCTCTTGATCATCTTGCCTTGTCCTGGTTTGCATCTTACCTAGAAAATCGTCAGCAGGCAGTACTTTGGAAAAATTCACTTTCTAATCTTCTACCTATCTCCTTAGGCGTACCTCAAGGCTCTATCCTAGGCCCTCTGCTATTTTCAGTCTTTATTAATGACCTTCAATCTGCTATCCCATATACTACCTGTATACAATATGCAGACGACTCAACTATAATCTGTACCGCTAACTCTCAAATTGAACTCCAGTCACTCACTCAAAAAGCTTTTAACGCTGTAGAACAATGGTTCTCTTACCGCTGTCTACTCCTTAACCCCAAGAAAACCAAACTATTACTTTTTTCACCTACTCGGAAATCTACTCCACCTTACTTTACTCTTACGTCCACTGACGGAACACTCATCTCTCCTGACTTAACCACAAAACTATTAGGAATAACTATTGATAATAACCTCAACTTTGACTCTCACATCAATAACACCATAAAATTAGTTAATAAAAAAATAGGATCCCTTTATAGAATCAAACCTTTCCTAACACCTACAGCAAGGTCCACCATTGCTAGATCTCACCTAATCTCCACTCTTCTCTATGCTTCCCCATTTACACTAATATTTCCAAAAACAACATGAAGAAACTAGAAACATCCTATCATAACATAGCTAGATTCGCTGCTGGATCTCCTTTTCGAACTCATCACTGCTTGAACCTAAAAGAACTAGGCTGGATAGAACTTCCTAACCAACTTATACTTCAACAGATCTTAATTGCTTATAAGATTCTATATCAGCCAACCAACACACCAATACTTTCTAGCCTTATTTCTCCATACAACAACCTGAAACAACTACGTTCTTCTGATTAATATTACCAAACCTAACAATAATGCAGGTGACAGTTTATTCTCCAACTCTGTTGGAAAAACATGGAATAAACTACCCTCTGATATCACTTCTTTAACCTCTTTCCAACTTTTCAAATACCAACTAAAAGTTTATCTCAATAAACACTGGCTTTGCTCCTGCACTAATCCAGACTAATGCTAACTCTTTTCTCTACCATTACCAAAAAAAAAAAAAAAAAAATTAATTTACAATTTTATATTTTATTTTTTATCTGTTCTATTTGCTATGTTTCTTATGTAACCTTTTATGCCTTTTTGTGAAAGTGTACAACTAATGGAGCTTTTCTCCCCAGGCCTCTACTGAAAATGGACATATATCCAGTTGGACTAGCCCGGTCAACAAATGTAAAATAAAATAAATAAATAAAATAAACTATATATACATATCACCTCCCTTATTTTACTGTTTTATACACGTCCTGCTTTTAACTTGAGACATGGAACAATGGAAATATAGTCGTTGAGCCCTGGAAATTTATTAGCCTCTACAAGAATTTGCCAAAATGTTTCCCTATTGGCAAGTATAATTTCCCAAGGGCCTCCCCTTGTGTCCTTAATGACAGTTTCTAAAACAAAGAACAAAAACCTTGCTCCCTCACACTGCTGTGTATGCCTATACAATGCGTTTTTACTGTTGTTCTTGGTAATATCATATTGATGTTCATATATACGGCGCTTCAACTGCCTTTCAGTTTTACCAACATAAAACGCCTGGCAGGACTCGCAAGTAGCCAAATAAACCACCCCAGCGGAGGTACAGTTGGAATACTCTGCAGCTTTAATATTTCTGTTCCTACTTTCAAGATATATATGGTCATCATGAATTATATATTTACAATAGGAACAACGTCCACATTTATAAGTCCCTTTTCTGGTTCGATGAGACCGTACTAATGTATTGTTACTTTCCAAGGTCCTTTTGATGTTAAAACCTCTCCTATACACAGTTTTCAAATTCTTCCCCTTAATGTGGTTCAAATCTGTAAAATCTTGAAAAGTTTCCCATTCCTTTTGCACTATTTTACTAACATACTCTGCATTGGCACTGTAATCTGTGATAAAGGCCAGATTGCTAGAAAATGTGTCAACCATATTCCCAGATATTAAACCTTGGACAACATCTGTACCCCTACCTAGTATAGGACTAAATTTGGTAGTTCGAGCCCCCACTACCTCATTTCGAACCGATTGAATCATATTAATAGGGTACCCCCTCTCTTGAAACAAGGATGTAAGTTTGTCACACTCTAGCTCAAACTGCAGGTCATCCGAGGTCATGCGTGAAACCCTAACATACTGTCCTTTCAGAATGCCTCTTTTTTGGAACCTAGGGTGTGAACTTTGATAATGTATATAACTGTTTGAAAAAGTTGGTTTTCTGTATATACAGGACTTCACCCCTTCACCATCCTTGGTGAGGGTTACATCCAAATAGTTCACACTTTGATGGGAAATTTGATATGTGAATTTTAAAAATGTGGTAGAGTTGTTGATATAGGTAACAAATTCATGTATACGGTCAACAGGTCCAATCCAAAAAATGCAAATATCATCTAGGAACCTACAATAGTAATTCCAAAACTTGGAAAATTCACTATTGAGAACAAATTTCTTCTCCCAGATAGACAATACTATGTCAGCATATATGGGAGCACAATTCGCTCCCATGGAAACGCCTGAAATCTGCTGAAAATATTCACCAGAAAAGAGTAAATAGTTGTTATGTAATACAAGCCCCAATAATTCAGTGATCATGCTAACGTCATTGTTGGTAACTTCTGGGCAATTCCAAAGTGCCTCCTCTATCCATTCCAACCCAATGTCAGATGGGATGACAGAAAAGAGGTCTACCACATCAATAGTAACAAATGTCACTTCAGTATGAAATAGACCACCATTCACATTACGTAGAAAAGCCCAGGAATCTTTAAGTATATATTCATTCCTACCCCAAAGTGCCTTTAATTTAAAGTCCAAAAACTTGGAAATATTATGAGTTTTAGAACCCTGGGCTGCTACTATAGGTCTTAGGGGAGGGTCAACTAGATTTTTATGAATTTTGGGCACCCCAAACATGGTAGGTACCCGTGGATCAGTGTTGTGTAAATAGGAATAGGTATCCATTTCTATAACCCCCTGATCTAATAAATCTTGGATAGCCAAGTCTATCTTTTTATATGATCGATTAATTTCATGTATAGATGCCGAGGTGTATTTAGTGTAATCATGTAACAAATTGTACATTTTGGCTTCATACAAATTCTGATCCATTAAGACCGTCCCCCCACCCTTATCGGGTTCCATAACCCTAAGGGAGGATAAATGACTTATTTCATACAATAAGGAGGTTTCTTCTTCACTTAAATTAGCTGCATATTTAGTCTTACCTAACTCTTTTCTAAGTTGTTGTTCAATTCTCAGTTCCAAATTTTTAAGCTGGGGGTGTAGGGGAGGATTAAATATACTGGACTTCCTTAAATGCAACCCGGGGGTCCCTGAGACCCCTCCAAATAAATTCTCAAGATTAAGTTTACGTATAAATAGCTTGAGATCCAAGATAGTATGAACTAGGTTACTACATCTACTGGGGACAAATTTAAAACCTTTCATAAAAAGTTTAAAACAAACATCAGTGACAGGAAAATTGCTGTAATTGTATATATGGTAGTCATCCTTAGTAAACATAGTATAATCACCTATGGAAGTTTCAATAATATGATTAGTATCTACCATTCCTGTCTCCTGTTCCTTCCCCATCCCCGAGTTGACCCCCCACCCCCCAAATGTAGGGGGGATGACCTCAAGGGAGGGTGATTCCCTGCCGAGGAATAGCCTTGCTGGCGTATCCGTTCTGATCTCCTGGGTAAAAAATCATTCTCATTCCCCTGTAAGGGTACCTGTTGATCAATAAACCCTTCAGATGTATTTTCTTCCTGTAAGGGGGCATCAAAAACATCTTTGTTGGAATTATTTTCGGTAGTATACACAGGAGCAAAAGATCTAAAGGATGGTGGATTAGGGTACTGCCTGCCCTCTTCATACTCTTGGATGTCCCTACTTAACATCTTGTATTTTCATTTTAAAACAATGTCACAATGTTGATCAACCCCTTTCCTAATGTCATAGTATTTATGCTTTTCAACTTCAAACAATAAATCAGTGGTAATATTGTCATTGTATTTAAAAATGTCATTTTGTAAACTAGTAATTTCTTTACTGTTTGTGTTGAGAGATTTTGTTGCAAATGCTTCGTATGTTAAGATGAGCATCTTGGTTGAGTTGGTATGTGTGTTTGATGTTATGGGAGAAGCTTTGTCTTGTTTAATGTAAAATATTTCACTGGATGTGATGTAACTATTTGTTGAGATGATTATTCAGTTTATGTAATAATGTATGTTTAGAAGCCCCTTTTATCAAACAAAAAAAAAAATTTATGTACACAAAAGAAATACTTTTACATGTTTATATATTCCATATATGTATTTTTAATGAAGTTATTTGATTGATATGGTTATGCAGTGGTAATAGGTGCATTTATGTATAAAATACAAGTGTTTAAAGTTTTAGTATTTTAGGTACCTGTCATTTTAAAAAATTTGTATTAACTAAACCACACAGGTTTTAATATTTAATTGTATAATTGTTTTATTAGTAGCAATCATTGATTGAGAGGCTGAGTATTTAAGGAGTTCAGTTTGTACATCAATTTGTCTGAGGAAGTCGTATTATCGACGAAAACGTTGGTTGTCTTCAATTCTTTGTGGCGTTAATAAATTTGAGTTTGGAATCATACCTCATTGTGAGCTGTGTTCTACTTTGGTGGTGGTTACCGGACCGGTAAAGCTGTGTTTTGTGGACTTTGTGTGCTTGCAGCGTTATTTTCTTTTGTGGACTGAGTTATGGAAGCCTGTCCGGGTGCATCCACCATTGGTGAGGGCAAGGGCCCTTGCCAAGATCCTTCAAATCAGTCTGATATTGGAGGTATATCGCAGCTCACGGGTCAGTTGACTGCTCTTATTCATTTACTCACACCATTAAGTCAAGGCATCAATAATTTAATTGTGGATCAACGGGAAATTCTTAAAACTGTCTTGCAGACCTCGGCAGCTCCACCTGCACTAGTTCGAAACAATGGTTTAGCCCGTGCCGGTTCACCGGAAGCTGCAGGATCTACTCGAGAGACTGATTTTCGGAGTACACCAGCAGTTCTTCGTGAACACAATTCGCTTCATCAGCCCAAGGAAGGGCAAGGGAGGGATGATGCACCCACATCGACCTTCTGTGAGTGGGTGAATTTCAAACCCAAATTTTGTTTCAGCGACCAGAGAGCCTTCAATTCCAAGGATTGTTGTAGTTTTCAGGAGTCGCTGCGTTTGTTGGAGAACGCACTTTACAGGTACAAGACATTGGAACTGGATAATGTATATTTGGCTGAATGCCTTAAAAAGAACATTGTTCCTAAGGGTTTACGGGTATATAAATACCCGAACCAGGTTATACCTGGTAGTGATTTCCACAAAGATTTGATAAAAGCATTTGATACATGTGGTCTTAAAGTTGTTAAAGCGATTATTAAGAAAAACAGTAAAGAAATTACTAGTTTACAAAATGACATTTTTAAATACAATGACAATATTACCACTGATTTATTGTTTGAAGTTGAAAAGCATAAATACTATGACATTAGGAAAGGGGTTGATCAACATTGTGACATTGTTTTAAAATGAAAATACAAGAAGTTAAGTAGGGACATCCAAGAGTATGAAGAGGGCAGGCAGTACCCTAATCCACCATCCTTTAGATCTTTTGCTCCTGTGTATACTACCGAAAATAATTCCAACAAAGATGTTTTTGATGCCCCCTTACAGGAAGAAAATACATCTGAAGGGTTTATTGATCAACAGGTACCCTTACAGGGGAATGAGAATGATTTTTTACCCAGGAGATCAGAACGGATACGCCAGCAAGGCTATTCCTCGGCAGGGAATCACCCTCCCTTGAGGTCATCCCCCCTACATTTGGGGGGTGGGGGGTCAACTCGGGGATGGGGAAGGAACAGGAGACAGGAATGGTAGTTACTAATCATATTATTGAAACTTCCATAGGTGATTATACTATGTTTACTAAGGATGACTACCATATATACAATTACAGCAATTTTCCTGTCACTGATGTTTGTTTTAAACTTTTTATGAAAGGTTTTAAATTTGTCCCCAGTAGATGTAGTAACCTAGTTCATACTATCTTGGATCTCAAGCTATTTATACGTAAACTTAATCTTGAGAATTTATTTGGAGGGGTCTCAGGGACCCCCGGGTTGCATTTAAGGAAGTCCAGTATATTTAATCCTCCCCTACACCCCCAGCTTAAAAATTTGGAACTGAGAATTGAACAACAACTTAGAAAAGAGTTAGGTAAGACTAAATATGCAGCTAATTTAAGTGAAGAAGAAACCTCCTTATTGTATGAAATAAGTCATTTATCCTCCCTTAGGGTTATGGAACCCGATAAGGGTGGGGGGACGGTCTTAATGGATCAGAATTTGTATGAAGCCAAAATGTACAATTTGTTACATGATTACACTAAATACACCTCGGCATCTATACATGAAATTAATCGATCATATAAAAAGATAGACTTGGCTATCCAAGATTTATTAGATCAGGGGGTTATAGAAATGGATACCTATTCCTATTTACACAACACTGATCCACGGGTACCTACCATGTTTGGGGTGCCCAAAATTCATAAAAATCTAGTTGACCCTCTCCTAAGACCTATAGTAGCAGCCCAGGGTTCTAAAACTCATAATATTTCCAAGTTTTTGGACTGGAAATTAAAGGCACTTTGGGGTAGGAATGAATATATACTTAAAGATTCCTGGGCTTTTCTACGTAATGTGAATGGTGGTCTATTTCATATTGAAGTGACATTTGTTGCTATTGATGTGGTAGACCTCTTTTCTGTCATCCCATCTGACATTGGGTTGGAATGGATAGAGGAGGCACTTTGGAATTGCCCAGAAGTTACCAACAATGACGTTAGCATGATCACTGAATTATTGGGGCTTGTATTACATAACAACTATTTACTCTTTCTGGTGAATATTTTCAGCAGATTTCAGGCGTTTCCATGGGAGCAAATTGTGCTCCCATATATGCTGACATAGTATTGTCTATCTGGGAGAATAAATTTGTTCTCAATAGTGAATTTTCCAAGTTTTGGAATTACTATTGTAGGATCCTAGATGATATTTGCATTTTTTGGATTGGACCTGTTGACCGTATACATGAATTTGTTACCTATATCAACAACTCTGCCACATTTTTAAAATTCACATATCAAATTTCCCATCAAAGTGTGAACTATTTGGATATAACCCTCACCAAGGATGGTGAAGGGGTGAAGTCCTGTATATACAGAAAACCAACTTTTTCAAACAGTTATATACATTATCAAAGTTCACACCCTAGGTTCCAAAAAAGAGGCATTCTGAAAGGACAGTATGTTAGGGTTTCACGCATGACCTCGGATGACCTGCAGTTTGAGCTAGAGTGTGACAAACTTACATCCTTGTTTCAAGAGAGGGGGTACCCTATTAATATGATTCAATCGGTTCGAAATGAGGTAGTGGGGGCTTGAACTACCAAATTTAGTCCTATACTAGGTAGGGGTACAGATGTTGTCCAAGGTTTAATATCTGGGAATATGGTTGACACATTTTCTAGCAATCTGGCCTTTATCACAGATTACAGTGCCAATGCAGAGTATGTTAGTAAAATAGTGCAAAAGGAATGGGAAACTTTTCAAGATTTTACAGATTTGAACCACATTAAGGGGAAGAATTTGAAAACTGTGTATAGGAGAGGTTTTAACATCAAAAGGACCTTGCAAAGTAACAATACATTAGTACGGTCTCATCGAAACAGAAAAGGGACTTATAAATGTGGACGTTGTTCCTATTGTAAATATATAATTCATGACGACCATATATATCTTGAAAGTAGGAACAGAAATATTAAAGCTGCAGAGTATTCCAACTGTACCTCCGCTGGGGTGGTTTATTTGGCTACTTGCGAGTCCTGCCAGGCGTTTTATGTTGGTAAAACCGAAAGGCAGTTGAAGTGCCGTATATATGAACATCAATATGATATTACCAAGAACAACAGTAAAAACGCATTGTATAGGCATACACAACAGTGTGAGGGTACTAGGTTTTTGTTCTTTGTTTTAGAAACTGTCGTTAAGGACACAAGGGGAGGCCCTTGGGAAATTATACTTGCCAATAGGGAAACATTTTGGCAAATTCTTCTAGAGGCTAATAAATTTCCAGGGCTCAACGACTATATTTCCATTGTTCCATGTCTCAAGTTAAAAGCAGGACGTGTATAAAACAGTAAAATAAGGGAGGTGATATGTATATATATTTCACTGGATGTGATGTAACTATTTGTTGAGATGATTATTCAGTTTATGTAATAATGTATGTTTAGAAGCCCCTTTTATCAAACAACAAAAAAATTTTATGTACACAAAAGAAATACTTTTACATGTTTATATATTCCATATATGTATTTTTAATGAAGTTATTTGATTGATATGGTTATGCAGTGGTAATATGTGCATTTATGTATAAAATACAAGTGTTTAAAGTTTTAGTATTTTAGGTACCTGTCATTTTAAAAAACTTGTATTAACTAAACCACACAGGTTTTAATATTTAATTGTATAATTGTTTTATTAGTAGCAATCATTGATTGAGAGGCTGAGTATTTAAGGAGTTCAGTTTGTACATCAATTTGTCTGAGGAAGTCGTATTATCGACGAAAACGTTGGTTGTCTTCAATTCTTTGTGGCGTTAATAAATTCGAGTTTGGAATCATACCTCATTGTGAGCTGTGTTCTACTTTGGTGGTGGTTACCGGACCGGTAAAGCTGTGTTTTGTGGACTTTGTGTGCTTACAGCATTATTTTCTTTTGTGGACTAAAGTAGCATGAATTTACCTGAAGTTGTCTGCTGTGAGAGTTTCATCTGTATGACTACTGTGTGGTGTAGTCGGGGAAACTGCCTGCAGTAGCGGGCCTGCCATACAAATAGAACCGCATGGCCATGAGACTGTCATGCACAAGAGTTCTACCAGTAAGGAAGAAGAAAGAATGTTCAGTTAATATGCCTGCACTGTATCCAGCTGTGACAGGAGAAGGACATTGAGGGACCACTTGTACATCAAGAAATTAACTCCATTCTTAACCTAAAGGTCTGGGTGAGTCATACCCAATAAAGTTTGAGATGGCTTGCACAGTACCCAATCTCACATATTTGTAATCATTGGCTTCACCCAATCACTCCCAAACAGTTTAGAACAGCTTCACTTGGATATTGACCTTGCCACTGTAGGCAGTCTGGCTTCCCACAGATACTGTGTATTACATATACAGGTGAAGCTTTTACTTTGTTGCTTTGAGGTTATACATTGGTGATCTTCATCCAATGTAGAATGCTGAAGTTTTACAACAAAGGAAGTACAATTCCTCTTTTACAATTTGTAGTAGGGCTGTGGTAGTCTCCATTAGTGTACACTGAATGGAGACTGACAGAGACCTAAGTCTTGGACTCGCTTCTGGAGCACCTGCGTGGTGTGGTGTGTTACTGTATACCCAAGACCATTCTGACTACAGAGCTATGACTGCACATCAGTGCTTTAATATTAGAATGCTGAGTTATTGTCTTTTGTATATGTATATGTCTATGTATTTATATATATATATATATATATATATATATATATATATATATATATATATATATATAAATATAGTTTACATGCATTTGGTTGTGCAACTAAAGGTCAATCCATCGGAATTATGAACATAAATGTCGAATCTCGTACACGCAAATGCTCATAATGTCGCACGCAACGTCAAATTTGAAACTCCCGATCGCACAACTGCCGCAACAAGCGCTATCATGGGTTGAGAGGGGGCTATAGTAGCCTGGCCGGCATTCGATAATCTTGGGTTTGACATCCGTGGCTTTGACATTCTGTGATCCTGGGATTCTGTGTTCGACATGTTTGGGCATCAGCCGTTCGCACAAATGCATGTATACTATATATATATATATATATATATATATATATATATATTTTTTTTTTTTTTTTTTTAATTTTCTCTTCATCCCATAAAAATCAACTATAATTTTTAATTTTTTCTTTATCCCATAAAATCCACTATTAAGACAGTAGAACAGAAAAGAGATGAGATCTGTTTAAGAAAATTGGTGACATTAGAGGAAACGTGCAGATTAGACAAAGATGAAAGGAACCTAACAGAAGTTGGTGATATAAAGAAAAGATAGAATGCAAATTTAGAACTATATAAGAAGGTTCCTAGTATCACAGATACATGCAATGGCATGTTCTCTGCTTTGCAGCTAAACATGTTGATGGGTGAAATTAAATAAGCTCTAGAAAGCCTTGCTAATAACAAGGCTGCAGAAAGTGATACAATTCCAAATGAACTGTTTAACATACTGCAAAATAATGTCATTATAGTGGTGCTTGGTATTTCACAAACATGGCAGTAGCCACTAGATTGAAAAAAGGTCAATTTATATTCTAGTCCCAAAAAGTGCTTGTTAAGAATACTCAAATTATCCATTAATTGTCCTGTTTAACATGCTGTGTAAGTAATGTTCAGGATGGTATAAGTTGGATTCTAGCAATGTATGGGATGAGAACTACTAGATGTACAAGCTGGTTTTGTAAGGGACAGAGGCACTAAAGATGAAATTATCAACATCTGCTGGATAATGGGGTAAATAAGAAGATTCCAGAGAATATTCAATTATGCTTTTTGACTATTCTAAAACCTTTGACAGAAACAAACTGTGGTAAAATCTTAGAGAAACAGAGTGTCGATCATTATCTACCTTTGTACTCTCTAGTTGTTGCTGTTAATATAAAAAAAAGCCAATCAAGAAGACAGATTTGCAGATCACCACATTGACCTTAGTACAGTTTGTCTGGTGAACTATTAACAGAGGATGAAGGACACCCTGTTTTAGTTATTTATTTGTGTGTGTGTGTGTGTTTGTGTTTTTGTGTGTGTGTGTGTGTGTGTGTGTGTGTGTGTGTGTGTGTGTGTGTGTGTGTGTGTGTGTGTGTGTGTGTGTGTGTGTGTGTGTGTGTGTGTGTGTGTGTGTGTGTGTGTGTGTGTGTGTGTGTGTGTGTGTGTGTGTGTGTGTGTGTGTGTGATGTAACCAACCCTAAACAGTAACTATTTTTGCTTTAACTGAGTTTTTAGGACTTAGATTTTCATTTCTGTGTTTTGATTGAAAAAGGGCACTAAACACTAGCATTGTCCCTAATCACTGACTCTGCCTTGTTGCAGGTTGTCTGTTTTGTTTTTGTGATGTCTGCCAACTTTAACAGCAACTTTCAGGTATATGAAAATGTTTTTTAATGCCCGGTTGGGTCTTCGGTTTTCCCTTCATTGTTAGGATTGAGAAAAGGGGGCCACGCACTAGTCTTCTATTTTGATTGGCAGCATACACCCATAGAATGATTACATCAGCCTCTTACATCATCTAACCCTGCCGCTGAACTCATGGCACTACCTCCAGTCTCAGGAGATTGGTTAGATGCCCTTCCACCTGATTTCTCCCATTTTCCAGAATTTATATAGCCAGATACAGAGATATCTAGCCTTGTTTTGCACTGACGTCACTACCTGGAACCTGAAGAAAAGAAGAATCCAAACAGAAGAGACCTGACTTCACTGTTTGGAACTTGAAGAGACCTCACTAGCTGAAAAGTTCTTTCCCCTGCTCATTTAAATGTGACTCAGTATATCGCCTTTCTGTTTTCTGAAATTCTGCATTCAGTTTGACATATTCTTCTATCTCCATTGCAATAGACAACCACTTTGGATTTTTAATCTTCTTTTTATATGAAATATTTTATTGTCATTTCCAGAACAAAATTATAAACTTCTGTCTATAGTTTCCCAAGTTCTCAATCCAAGTCTAATCCATTAAATATGTTCTTCAACTATAATCACTTAGAATATTGTTCTGCTAGTACCTTACTGGAGTAGATGCTATTTTCTTTATTTAAAATCTAAACTTTGTGATAAGAAACTGATCTAATCCTTGTGATAATAAGCTGTTGGCCTGAGCCACAGTGAGTTCCAGAGCCTGTTTTTATTGACTGTATGTAACTCTTCCTCTCTGACATGGCAAAGTAGATATTCAGTCTAATCTTGGTGTTCACCATGTGGTGATATCCATATGTAAAGTTGTTTCTTAGGCTGCTGAATGATAAGGTTTGCTATGACCAGTGATTTATCTTTTTTATAAATATTTTTGGTCCCCTTGGACCACATCATTGGTGAGGATTGTGGCTCCTTGATTACTGGCTCAGGGTAAAGAAAGGCTATCACATATTGGTGTCAGAGCAATGGGATATTAATTGAACTTCAGTAGCCTGTAAGTAGTTGTTACTGAAGGTATGTGTATTCTCAACAGCCACAAGGTAAACATTCAGAGTTTCAGTTTCACAACAGTTTTATTTATGTTTGTTAGTTTAGTCAAGGAAAACAGGCAAAGATGTCAGCAGAAGATTATAGCAAGCTGACAAAGAACCAGTTGGCCAAGGTGTGCAAAGCCAAAGGACTGATGCATGCTCACCTGACTAAAGAGGGCATGATTTTAGCTATAATCACAGCTGCAGTGTGGACCAGTGGCCAGGAGGACAACCAGTTTGGTGTTGGAGATGTGCAGTATTGAGAAACAGGACAGTTCACCTTTTCCTCAGAGGACTTAAAAGTCCATCTGGAGTTAAAGATACTTGAACTGGAGGCTGAAGAAAAGGAGAAGCAGTGTCACCATAAACTGGAGACCAAACATTTGGTGATTGAAGAGAGACTGTCTCATTTGGGGATCAAAGAGAGACTGCAGCATTTGGAAGCTGAAGAAAAGGAGAAGCAGTGGCAGCATGAACTAGAGGCCAAACGTTGGGAGGCTGAAGAAAAGGAGAAGCAGTTTTCTTATGAGAAGGAGATGCTAACTCTTCATCAGGGTCATGGAGATAATGGAGAAGGGAATAACGACTCCAGAAGCAATAAAGGTCAGTAAATTTCTTCCACAATTAGAAGAGGGGGATGACTTTAATAGTTTAATTTATATATTTGAAAGAATATGTAAACAGTATAATGTTGACCAAGAACTCTGTGTATGGTTCCCAACCCCCTTACATACCCTACTCACTTTCCCTTTCCCCAGCCACTGAATGTGTGGGTTACATCTGAGGATAATTCCTCTCTTTGGACCAAACCTCCCTTATGGAGCATAACCAATGAGCACCCCCCCAGGTTGGGCACACCCCTCCAGCTTTTTCAGTTGCCCAAGCTACTGATCAAACCAGGGTTAGCTGGTTTGTATTCATGGCTTTATCCCTCTATGCTACTGGAGCAGCTGAACAGTTTTACATATAGGATTTAGGTTCTGGTAGTGCTATGTAGTTTATAGGATTAGGTTTGGAAGGGATGTGTAGAAATGGAATATTGGGCTAGTGGGAATTTTAGCACTTCCATTTTTGAGCAAGTGGCAGTGAACAGGTGTATTGCAAGATACTAGCATGTAGAAGACCCTATTTAACAGTTATAAGGTAAGAATGTATGTGCATAATAAGTTGTCCTTTATATACATGTTGTACAATGATGCAGAAACAAAATGGCAGACAGTCCCCAAAACAGTCCAAATACATTATAAATGTTCAAAAACACATCAACACTTTATTCCATTAAGCTCTTTTCGTCTCGCTAGTAGCAAGACTTCTTCAGATTACAAAAGATTACACAGAAAATATATTTAAATCCTGCGATTAATACAAATGCACTCAACCTCCAATCAATTCACCACACCAATCAACATTAACTGACATTATAAGCTTATCCTAAGTTACAATAAAAACTGTAAAGACACCATAATAAACTATATATCATAGAATAAATTAAATCCAAAAAATGTGTTGAACTAATCTACTAGCAACTATATACTAAAAACATATATTGTACATATATATATATATATATATATATATATATATATATATACATAGGGCAGGATTCACAAAGCCTCCGTGTAAGAGTTACAAGTCTTACATGGAGGCCGCAGTTAAACAGTGTGACGTCAGCATGCCATGCATATTCATGAGGGCATGCTGACTCACACCCAAGGCTAACGCGGTCCATGTAAGAAAGTAGGGGGCGTGTCCGCAGGGCGAGTCCTGCAAATGGACACTCCCCCAGAAGAATAACAGTCCCGAAGGTAAACCCCCACGAGAGACTCCACTTAAATGTCAACAAACACAACACATGCCCCCACAGACTATAAACATAAAATGTAAAAATGAACATGTTATATATTTTTTTATAAGTTTTAAAGATGTTTGCCTGTAATTGCGCTCGTTTGTGCAGGCGTGCCCATTGCTTAGCCACAGTCAGCAGTCAGTGGAAAAGCATATAAGATCTAAATATGCAAAGTAAGCCAAGAAGCAATAGCGTAGCAGTAGAGACATCAGCTGAAGAGGAGGCAGTCACGGTTCGAGCCCCAACAACTTCAATTTTTATTTCTAGTGAAATAAGCACGAAACAATTCCCTGACATATATGTACATATATATAATTATATTTTATGTAAAATGTAATGAAATGGGCCGTGTATTTTGAAGAAATGTGAGATAATAAAAAAAAAAAATGTCAGAAGTGCCTATAGCTGAGCTATGCTCTAACAAGCTGAGTATATCTGCCCATAGGTGAGCAGTGGTTTAACAGGTGTAAAATGAGTGCCTGGGGTTGAGCAGTGTTTTAACATGCTGAAACTGTGTGCCCATAGCTGAGCTGAGCGTAATATGCATGCTGACAGCCAAATTACGTGTAAACCAGTGTAACCTGTTTGCATGGAGCTGCGCACAGCGCCAACAAGCTAACCGGCGGGCAACGTTGAGCAAGCTGTATCAAAACTGCCTTTACACAGACACACCTCCTAGCCTGTGTAGACAGTCATAAAATAAAAAAAGCAATGGCTAGGCTCGAACTCAGGATACCATGCACCATAGTCAAAGTACTGAACCACTAAGCCATGACAGTTGCTCTTAGAAATGCAGTATTAGCATATATATATAGGAATGAATGGAAAGAGAAGCATGACAAAGCAGGTTTTGTGAAGCTGATACATTTCCAAAATGGCCAATCACAGATAAGTGCGGGAAAAATGGCATATATAAGCCCCAATAGGTGAGAATACACAGCATAACTGATTGTGGATCCCATTTGCAGTCAGGATGGCAGGTGTAGGAGAGGGTAGTTGCTTCCGAGTACAGAGGTGGGGCATTGAGGAGTCCAAATATATGGTTTGGCTCCTCGTCCACGATCATGAGGCCCAACTCATGCAGGGCCAGGTCCTGTGGGGAGCATACAAGGCTAAGGAGTGGGACAGGTTGGCACATGATCTCACCAGTGCCACAGGAATACCAAGGACTGGTGAACAGGTCCATCACCACCATGCGGACCTGAAGAGACAGAAGCAGGACCAACTGAACCGTTGGATCCAGGAGGCCCGGCAAATGCCCAACGCCCCACTACTGAGTAAGTTACATGTAATTATTTATGTAAGAAATTAACCTAGCTGATATTATGGAGATGTGTATTCCAATATTACTTCATTTATATTACAGCTGCAGGTGTCCATTCTGCGAATCATCGAGCCTATGCTGATAGGCTTGTGCGGTTGCGCCACCAGGCAGGTTAGTAATTCTCTCCCTGTAACTATTAAAAAATATAAGTATGACAGCTTGCAAAAGAGTGCAGTGTAGTCACTTATTAATAAAAAGTTCAAGTAACAGTTTATTTATTTATTTAACATTTGTTGATTGGGAATGTCTGACTAGATTCCACAGAGCCTGTTTTCAGTGGAGGCCCGGGGAGAAATGCTCCAGATGCATGTTTTTGGAATGTGAGAGGAAACTGGAGTACCCAGAGGAAACCCACGTGAACACAGGGAAAACATGCAAACTTCACACAGAAGGCACCCCAGCCGAGAATCGAACCGGAGAACCTCTTGCTGTGAGGCGACAATGTTAACCGCTGCACCACTGTGCCGCCCGACAGTGTAAGAGAGATTCTGCTAGTACTGTGTGATTACATAAGTGTGATGCAGCCTGTAATCCAAAAATAAAAATGAAACAAGTCTGAAATAAAGATGTTCCACCTGTAATGTAATAGTACATAACCTGCAGCTGGCTGTAAATTACAGCTACACAAGCTGAGTACAACACATGTGTGAAATATATCCCCATTTAAAATCTGAAACATGACACAAGTGAGACTTTTGGAAAGGATTGTTGTAACCAAGTAAAACATGTCAATAAAGCCTAGAATTAAGTTCCATCCTGAATTGTAAAAATAAAACAAGTGAGAGTGTGAGAAAGAGGTATGAATCCACCAAGAAAGTTGTAATAACTCCTGAATAAAGTATACTGCAGTCAGTACAGAATTAAATGAATGTGACAGGCACAACCAAAGAGTGAAATGTGTGCAATAAAGTACTGAAGCTGGAATGTCTGTCCCACAATTTGGATATGTTGCTGTACCTTTGCAATATGCAGATAGTATGGTTGTATGAAATACCAAACATCCACAGTTGTCTAGAGCCATATAAATCAAATATAGCAGGATGCTGTAGCTGAACAGAGCCAGATATGAACGTGTATGAATAAAAATGCAATGTATATTAATGTATCAGTAACATTCCCATCACCAACATGCCTAAGTTTACACATAGGAAACTGTAGTCAGACCTGTAGGGTGTATATATCTGTAGGTAGTAGAAATGTACAGCATATGTATAGGTATTTGAAGTTGTTAATGAAATATTTCTTCACCCTGCCCTATAACCACAAATAATCCATTCCACATGAAATGGGTATGTGTATTCACAATTAATTCCCCTGGACATTTGTCCTGTTGGTTCATACATATTTGCATGTACGTTGATGCATGTGCCCTGTTCATACATCCAAACCTGATGGCCTGTTGCCATCAATCAACCCTGCATGCTGTTGGATTGTGCGCTGTTGTTCAAATTATGCATGTGTTATGCTTGCTGTTCAATGTCTTGAATTTATGGGTGTTTGGTTAATTGGAATACTAATGCATGCCGTTACAACTAATTGTGAATGGTATTGTTTGTTACTAACCCAAACTGTCATAAAATATTGCAAAACATAGGACGACAGGGAAGAAGGTTCCAGCGGACCCACCTCTCCCACCTCAGCTGGCGAGTGCACCTGGCACTAGTGCCCAGGCCGGTCCCTCCTCCGGTGACCCTGTGCCACCTTCAGGTGGAAGCACTGCAGGGGATGGGGTTCATCCCACCTCTGCAAGCATGGCTGGAGGAGACCTTCCACTCACCCTCCATAGTGTCCGGACTGTGGTGCGTAGGGAGATCAGGCATTCTGTGCTTGAGCCCCTACACCAGCTTGAGGCATGGGTGGCACAACTCACGGGCATGCCTGCTGCCCATCCTACACAGCCCCCAGCACAGCCCCATCCTGGGCATTGAAGGCACAGTGGCAACTGCCCATGGGTGGGGATCTCAGTGCCACTGTTGCCATCTGTGGGCTCATGGGCTCGAGATATCCAAACATCCGTCCCCGTCAATTGTGTTCCCCCCCACGTGTCATACACCACCTCTGTATGCATCTTGTTTGTCTTGTCTGTTAACCTCCCCTACCTACCTCCCCCAAATATACCTACTTCCCATACCTGACATTCCACTTTCACCTGAAAAAAAAAAAAGGGCACTCTGTTCCCACAAAAAATTTACGCCCCATACATAGCTGCCCATTTCACAGACATGTCTGCTGGACATGTGAACTGGCAATTACAATTGGCTGTACAACAAATATTGTTGTCCTCACCCCTCTCTCAGGGGTGGAAGGTTTCAAATTTCACACCAAATTACACATGTATGCACAGCTGTTGCTGATAAAGAAATGTGCAGCTATGGGCCTTTCCTACACCCTTACTGCAAATCCTGAGCTTGTTTCCCTACTGTCCTACCCACTTTGTGACCCCTTTTTCACCACTTTCCTGTCTCCCCATTTTCATTTCTTTCAAAGAAATTAGCGCGGGTGTGCGCAAGAGTAAGCACTTTTAAGCATTTGTAAGCGGGTATGCGCTTGTGTATGCTTAGCTACGCGTGTGTGTGCAAAGCTAAACGCCAGTGCGCATACGTGAGCTCTGCGCAAACCAGAGCTACCCCGCTTACAACTGCTTAAAAGTACCTTAGTCACTCTAAATGACAAGGCCTGTAGTCTGCTCAGAAGCAAAATAAAATCCCACTGTCAGTCCCGAACCCAGGACCTTGGAAACAGTAGTCTGCATGACTTACCACTAAGCCATGACTGCTATACAAGAACATTGTGCTGAAAGAAATATATCATGAAATAGTAGGAATGAATGTAAAGGGAATATAGGAAGTCTAGTACACAAAGCATGTCATGTATATTTACTGTCAAATCTAGTGGATTTGTGTGTGAAGAGAAACAGCCATGCTAGTTTGTAGCTAGTAGGTAATAATGTCACAGTAGCACCTTGCAAGCCACACAGATACTCAGAGCAGGATAAACACTGCCATATTTGAATAGTTAAGAGCCCAGACATAGCAACTGTGACTGAGTTACAGGGATGTCCCTGATTTGAAAACAAATGTTAACTGTGCCCCACTGACTCCATGTGAAATGTACTAACAGTAGGCAGAAAGGTGTTACAACACATGCAATGGTAACTATGAATTACTGAAAGTATGCACCACTTGCACGTCACAAATGGTGTAGTAATACATATGCTCAAAATAACCCACAGTCACAACTGCAGAATATCAGAAAATTTCATGGGTGCATCCCACTGATATGTATCATTCCATGAGGCTGATAAAAGATGCACCTGAGAGTATCTGAGGCCTGCTCAGCAGCATAATCAAATACCCTTCTAGGTGTCAAGGCCCACACCATGGCCAGACCACACTGCATGCAGTACCACCCTACCACAACAAACACATAGGGAATTGCTGCTCAAACAGATATAGCAAGCATTATAAGGTGTGAATGTAAATGGAAAATAGGAAAGCCATAGCAACACATTACAGTAAAGAACCTAGCAGGCATACAAGGAGTGAATGTAAAGGGCAAATATTGAAGCCATAGCAACAAATTGCAAGAGCCACTGTTATATACCAGTTACACCACAAGTCCCACAGGAAAGCATACACACCAATATACACAGTATTACTAGTCTTAGGTGTCAGTTTACATACACACTGAGAAGAGGAAACTGGAGGAAGGAATACTCAGGTTACAGTACAACATGCATTGCAGTGTCTACAACACAGCCTGAAATATGAGAGACATACCAACCATTACACTCACAGAACAGTGTCCACAGCATACCAGCATGGTCCCCACCCTGATAATCTGAAAGGGCTATGCCTAACTTACTTTTTTATAGCACTGTCCTGAAATCACAGTGAGAACTGCAATCACTACACAACAGGCTGCATGCAATTAGTAAATGCTGGCTAACAATTGGTGCAGAGACCATCACATGGATATGTGCAGATACCTACAAAAGCATCCTGTACTCCCAGTCCACACATGCAATACTTTCATTGCACCCTCTGGAGGTAGAGACAGAGAGAGAGAGAGAGAGAGAGAGAGAAAAGAAAGAAAATTTAAAACAACAAAACAAACAAGTTGCCATCACAACCTGACACTGCCAAGCCAAACTGAAGCTGGCAAGTGAAGCAGCAGCAGGCCAACCATCACAAAGCCAACACAAACAGCTGTAACAAACACAGGTAAGGTAAAGTAATAATATAATAGTCTACATACTGTGAACCCTCCATATGTGTTATTGGTCTGTATCTATGTATATGAAGATGTGCATAGGGCAGGGGACATACTGCAACTGTCACTGAAGGCTGTACATACATATGTATGTGAAGGTAACTGTGCACATATCAATGTAGGTCGTAGTGCAATGTACAATGTAGGCTGTACAGTAATGGATGTTTATCAGTACGTTAGTGTGTATATACATATGTGTAAATAAAAAGGTTTATATATATATATCTATCATATGTATACATATGTATATCGATATATGTATGTATATATATATATATATATATATATATATATATATATATATATATATATAATATGCATTTATGTATACATAGAGAGGGATGTAGAAATACATAGACATATATAGATAGATAGAATATGTACATACATATATATGTAATACACACGTACATATATAGATATATGTAGATACATATACAGACAGATCTGACTGTCTACAGTTATGTCTGTATATGACTATCTCTCTCTCTCTGTCCCACCCTCTCTCTCTCTGTCTCTCTCTCCCCCTCTCTCTCCATATCTATATCTATTATATATATATATATATATATATATATATATATATATATATATATATATATATATATATATATATATATATATATATATATAAACACATATATATATATATATATATATATATATATATATATATATATATATATATATATATATATATATATATATATACTGAGTGAGGCACATGTGTGCAGATGTGTTGCAATAGGTGCCTGGTGACAAAGGCATGGAGTGAACACCAGTGTGGATACTGGAGTACCATACCCCATTCCAAAACACTTACACCAGTAACCACCACATATGTGCTTGCCTGCCCACCACTTATGTGTCAGGGGGTAACAGGGGCAACAAGTGTACAATAGGCTCCCCATTGATATTCACAGTGGCACACTAGTCCTGTAATACCTGTACATGGTATGTGTCAGCAGACATGATGTGTCAGCTATGGACATGTAGGTCACTGTACCCCTCTACACCCCACAATGTCTTACACGGTATGTACCTCCCATGACAGCTACAGATATGGAGAAGGACACAGTCATATGTAAGAAACTGTGACAATGCACTCAAACACATTACCTATGCAGAGTGACTGACAAGACAACAGAGCGCACCCATACTACCTACATAGAGGTTACCACTGCTGGATATACATAGTTAAGTCACACCCATGACAGTTGTCCAACAACCATGGTAGCACCTCACAACATCCACAACCTAAATGACCTATGTCTGTTGTCCTTGTCACCGCAGTAAAGAGCACATGGTGGAGGTACAGGTTCCTACCCACAGATAAGACATACCCTGGAGTAAACCACACAGCATTAAGAAGCAAGGCTCCCCATGAGTAGATGTCAGACATACCCCTGCTGAATGTTATGCAGATAGGTAATATGCCATATGAGTCACCCTGTGTAACTGTTTGACAGGAGCAGGTACGATCACATCACATGTGTCACAAGGGGCAGGGTAGCATAGCAATGTGCTGATGTAGGCCCAGGGCCAATAGCATACTACCTACCTAAGACACAATGCACACCCACGAACCCATTGCAAACCAACTATGTGAGGTGGAATGAGTGTGCCAGTGACTGGGTGCATGTTATGTAATGGTGTGATCACTCACTATGACTGTCTGTCTGTCATGGTAGTATGTGTCCTTGGTGTGAGGCCAGAGACAGATATGTGAGGTATTATGATCCAAACATACTACATTGCCATATGTTGTGCTGTGTTACCCTGTATGTGACTGTGGTGTAGGTAGGGTTATGGCAAGTAAGAGTAGTGTGCATTACCAGTGAAATATGTAACGTGCATTGCATGCAGTGCATGGGTTGATAATGTTTCCCATACAGTACCTTGATACAAACCCCCGGTGTGAGGTTGTGCATTGGACCTGAATCAGTGTGCTGACTGCTGGAGTATACTAGTCTGTCGTATGGAGTGTGCCAGGTACTGTTGCACAGTTGTCGGCTGAGCACTGATATCTGGTCATTTACATGTGTATCCCCCAATACACAGATGCTATATATGGGAGTTAAGTTATATCACTACAGTCGAGTATTATGTGTATTATGTGTGCCATATTTTGCTGACATATATTGCTGACATATTTTTCTTTTTCTTTTCAGGGCTATGGTTCACCAGCAAAACCCTACCTACTCCACTGCAGAGGATGAGGAGAAACACCAGAGCCTGGTGTGGGATTTTGCAATACTCTTTTCCAGCACCAGCCAGAACCAGCAGGAGAGGGCTGCACTGTGGCAAGACCTGGTCCGTTGTGTAAATGACATAGGCACGCATAACCGGACATATGAGCAGGTACACGATCACTGCAGTGATTTAATTAGAAATGTCCATCAGCGTGCATCAGATATCCACAGGCAACAGCTTGCCACAGGTGGTGGGGTGGCTATACATCCCCCCCTCACCAGACTGGAGGGACTACTCCTAAGTGTTGTGGCTCCAGCCCAACAGCAACAACAGCAGCAGCATACATGCATAATGATGGAGGCTGGAGCCACCCAGCAGCAGGACTCGGAGCGTGCAGGTAATATGCCATATGTATAGTTGACTGTTCTGTACACTGGTAGTTTATGCATGTGTGAGGTGTATCCTTGGTTTGTAGCTGTTATCTTGGTAATTATTGTGCAAGAGTGATATTCTCAATATCAGCAGTAGACCTGTGAAAGCCAACTGTTGTACTACTGAACTGTATCATACTCACAGTATCAATGGCACAGTTGTGCCCACTGACAATAAATGTCTCATTTCTGCAGGTCCCACTGGTGTAACAGAAAGGCAGCCTATCCATGCTGGTGAGTGTGTAATAACAATACCTTCAATACTCTTGATACTAATAGTAATAATAGGCTCAAACAGTAGTGCTATGTGTTTGATTGCAGGTATGTTTGTGTCTGTGTGTTGATATCTCATATACTGAGGAGTGTGCATGTGTGCATGTGCACCTGTGTGCATGTGTGAATGTGCACCTGTGTGCATGTGTGCATGTGTGCATGTGTGCCTGTGTGTATCAGTGATAACATTGTGTACACATTGTAAACTGTGTTTCCTGTCTTACTCCCACAGGTTCTGGTGCTGCTCTGGTGTTGTGCAGCAGGGAACCTGAATCCTCTGCCGTGGATAGTGATAATGATGATACCTGTGTAATGGCACAGGGAGGTGTGCCAGGGTCCATCGTTGGTCAGCCAATTGACAGTACACAGCTGTCAACCCCATTAATGCGCACAGTCATCCTGCCAATACATCCTTTGTCACCAATGTCCCTAGGTGATGGACAGGATACAGTGGGCATTGACCAGGGTAATGTGGTATCGGTGGTACATGCATCCCCACACAGCAGCCATGGCCAGGGTCCTGACATGGTACCACACAGGCAGATGTCTAGGGGTTCTCGTGGGAGCATATGTGGGTGTACTGCCCCTGTCAGACGTGCCCACAGAGGTCTTTCAACCTCAGCTATGTTTCAGGCTGTAATGCCGGCACAGTCACGTATGGAACGGTACACCAGACAGGGTCTGTGGGAGCTGAGAGCATGTTGCACAGCTATGAATGACAGTATGCGTGATGATGCAGCTGCCGTCCGTAATTTCACCAAGGTCATTGACAGATGTTGGGGGGACACATTAGATGTGTTCCACAACTACATGTCCATGAGCCAGGGCAATGGTGGATGGTTGAGGCGTTGACATGGGCATATGCCAGCAACAGCAGCAGCTGGCAGTTGTCACTGATGACAACATGCCCGCGGCCACTCCCATAGTGCCAGCAGCAGCCCCAGCAATTCTGGGTCTGTGCTGTCATCAGACCGTCCCAGGAGACTACGTGCACATGGCTCTGGACAGTCCCAATAGGGACCTGTCTCCAGTCACCAACCACCTGCTTCTGATGACAGTACCCAGTCTGGCTTAGTACCTAATATGGTCCGTAGCACCCCTGCCAGGCACAGGTACCGTGTCCGTGGCCAGAGACAGTGATCTGTATGACATGGCAGGTACAGTCTGTGGCTGTCCACAAACACCTGTATATGGCAGCCATGTGGTGGAACTGTGTGCATGCATGCACACATGCGAATTGATAACACCTAGGGCTACCGCATACATGCACACACTGCATCAACATTGCCCCATCTTGTACTGCTGTCCCTCACCAACACACACACATACATGTCAATTGGTTGTATCAGTGGCAGACTCAGGCATACCAAGTACACACCCTGTGCATATGATAAAACAGTGCCACGTCCTGCAATCTGTAACATCGGTGCAGGAACAGGTTAACATAGTGCTGATGCACAGGGTGACTACATAGAAGTGTAGTAATAGTATCATGTTGTCAACAGTACAGTGTAATGATATCATTGTGGGTATATCCCAGCATGCCTGATGCAGTAATAGTATGATTGTCATTGTATTGTTTTGTACACCCATAGTAATTACCATAGTGTAATGGCTGCACATCTTTGCATACTGACGGTAAGGCTGTCAACAGAAGGCCACCTACATAGGTAGCACAGGGGATAAGAAAATGTAAGTATTGATACTCAATGATGGACATGTAAACTGCAAGTTGCATGCTGTCCACACTCGACTCTGCAATGAGGATGTTTGAGGATGTTGATATCTGTGCAGTAATACACAACAGGTTCAAGACTCACAAGAGCACCCTAGCACTACAGGGTCGCACCTCATACCATGCTTGACAGCCCCAAAACACAGAAATAACTATGACAGGAGGGAGAGTCTCCATAAATGTCAAGGATACTGTGGTGCCAGGACAGGTAGCATACATCCTACTAAGTTTGGAACTGCTGAGTGAGGGCTCAGTGTCTGTTTTCGAAATGTGTATTAGTTCAGTTATGAGCACTTGGGTTTCAGGCCGGTTATTCTACATTATGAAGGTACATGGTCTGTACACTTGTGGGAGGTGAGGCTGGACCCTGCCCGTCTGACCTGTGAGTTTCTGGGTACAGGCTTATAGTGCCTGCATATTTGCACTGTTACCTACTGGAAGTGGTACACCTTGTTTGTTGTAGCATAGACTAGATCCAGGCCTGCTGACTGTAGCTTTGTTTGTATGCATGTTTGCTTGTTATTTCCCTGAAACACTGATTCCACCTGCAATGCAGATTTACAGTGCCTCTGTGGATCCCTAGTGACATCTGTATTGCTTACTGTACTGATGTCCATGTCTCACTTGACAGAACATCACTGTTTGTCCTGTTTGCATGTAAGTTGCCTGTAACACATTGCATATGACTTACCTGGCATTTGCTCACGAAAGCATTTATATATGCCAGCACTAACAAATCAGAAGCACTACACCCTCACATACTCACCTTGAGTACCTTGTTCCCCATTGGCCCTATGTGTTGTTAATTATTATGGAATTCACAATATTATGGTAGCATGAGCAAAGGTCACTTGTCAATCTCCTCTCTGGTCCAGTTGGTGAATCTGTGAGTCATGTGGCAATGTTACAGCTGCCTCATGTACACAGACAACCATCTCTCCTTCTCATAAACTTACAACACATGTGAGAGATGCAACCACATAGCCAAACTGGGGGCTAAGCTCTCTTAACTCAGTACTGGCATAACCTGTCAGGTGGAGTGGATACTACAGTGAATACAATACCAGTCTCACATAGACCTACCACGACAGCAATCCAAACACATAAACACACAGGAACATTCTTGGAGTCGAACGGCATCCTGCCTGAGCAGCAGACACCTCCAAAGCAGACACACAAGCAAACGTTACGCCAGAACAGAGCACGTGCAACACATAGCTCACAAAGCCTGTGTGCCGAACAGTCACAGCCCATAAGGCTAAACAACACACCTGCTACAGTTGTAATAGGTACCTCTATCGTCAGGTACACTGAGGTCCCACTCACCAGGCTGAGCAAGGAGAAGGTCACAGTGAGATGCCCGTCGGGCACTGTGATCCACCACATAACACAAGCATACAGGTCACTCCAAGGCATGTACAAATATGACTCAGTCATTGTCCGTGCCAGTGTGAATGACCTGTGACGTACCTCCCTGGACTACATGATAGGGGACATAGAGGGATTCTCTGAGCATGTGGCACAGGCTGGTATGACTCTGACCTTGAGTAGCATCTTACCCTCACCAAGAATGCTGCCACAATATGTAGACGGGATGATCAATTTCTACAACTGGCTTATGTTTTGGTGTCATTCAAAGGGGATCCAATGCCTGTCAGTGTGGGATTAAATGCTAGACAAGCCACGATGCTTTGCTAGGGACAGCTTGCACCTGTCACCCATGGGCCGTTGTATATTGGCAAAGGCTCTTGCTACACACATAGTGCCTTTTTATGCAAGGCTCAAATTACATAGCCACCTCCACAGGTATCACACGGGATAGGACACTAATAGTAATGCTACTCAACGCCAGCAGTGTAAACCTCAAGATGCATGCACTGGAAACTGTCCTTAGCATGGAGAACAGCAATATCTGTGCAGTGACAGAATCCTGGTTCAAGGCTCCCAGGTGCACCCCATCACTACCAGGTTATACCTCATGCCATGCTTGTCGTCCCCTAAACATGCACCAAACCAGAACAGGGGGGAAGTATCCAAAGGCACCACAGATACACACACCTCCAGGTTGGTGGCACAGCACAAAGCATCAGAGCTTATCCATGTGCAACTAACAGTGGGTTAGACTGCCTTCAGGTTCATAGCCTGGCACACACCACCCTCCCATACCCAGGAAACCCACTTGGCCTTCCTGACAACACTGGGAATATGACGGTCTCTTCAAACACCATTATATGGGTGGACTGCAACTACCCAAACATAGAGTGTGAGCATTACTCTAGCTCCAAGACCCTAGCTGAAAGGTTCCTAGCATTTATTCACTGAATTGCTATGGAATAACTTGTTACCACTCCCACAAGAGGTGAAAACATGCTGCACCTGTTCATCAACAACATGTGGACTATATGCTCCAGACCAGATGTATATCCCTCGCTGGTAGGATGACATCATATACAACTCACACTGTATATTCACATACCACATGCAGCCTCTGCACAGAAAACCACAGTCATAAAGTTGTCTAATGCAACTTCCATGTATTCACATGAGGCAGGCTTCAGACATGGGAACTATTGAAGGTCACAGGTACATATGTGTATGTGGCACACACATACATCATGTGTGCATTGACATTACTGATATAATCTATGTCGTGCAATATTGGGAACAACACACCACACACATGGACAAACTGTGTGACAAAAACACACATGGCATTTGTAGGATTCAAACCCCTACCTAACTGTGTTATGCCATTTGTGAGAAACACAGTAGCAGAGCACACTATTTGCATTACTGGGAGGCTTGCTTTCTCCTGCTGTACTTATAGGGTGCTGACATCATCAGTGTTTAGACAGTGGAATATGCAGCATGTGGTGTGTTGTACTAGTTGCCAAAAGGGACATTTCTCTTACACATACAATTGCACACAACCTACCCCCCCCACATTCACACATACACACACACACTGAGCATTTGCAGAATTCAAATCCCTACCTAACTATGTTATGACACTTGTGAGCGATGCAGTAGCAGAGCGTGCTATTTGCATTACTGTGAGGCTTGCTTTCTCCTGCTGTACTTATAGGGTGCTGACATCATCAGTGTTTAGACAGTGGAATATGCAGCATGTGGTGTGTTGTACTAGTTGCCAAAAGGGACATTTCTCTTACACATAGAATTGCACACACCCTACCCCCTGCCAAAAGGGACATTTCTCTTACACATAGAATTGCACACACTCTACCCCCCCCCCCATTCACACAATACACACACAACCTGAGCATTTGCAGGATTCAAACCCCTACCTAATTATGTTATGACACTTGTGGGAGATGCACTAGCTGAGCACGCTATTCAAATTACTGGGTATCATTTGTGCTCCTGACATATGTATAGTGTGCTGACATAATTATTTCTGAAGAGTTATGTACATCTGTTACTATCCATCAGTAAGGGGGAGAGCATATATATGCATTAACTTTGCAGAGGCACAGTGGCTTACTGTACTGCGGAGGCAGATGCCAAATACACTGTGGATAGCTTTCTGTATTCCCAAGGGACAACAGCCTAGTATTGAACTATATGGCCATATGTTTACCTGTCAGATGCAAGTATCTGTTGCTCATAAACTGTTTGTGGGTCTTTATTGCCATAGCTTTCCCTATCTCTATGAACAACTTGTGTACTGTGGCAGATGTTTGCATATGAGTGGGATCCACTACTTTACTTATGTCTCTGTTGTAATTTCACTGTGGGAGGTTCCTGTATTAACACATACAAATGCCAGATATGTGTGTGCAACTGCTGAACTGTGACATGGCCTAAGTGTGTGAGCATGCCCAGTTCACAGTTTATATGGCTTCTTGACTGACGTCTCATTTATCTAAGTGTGCGAGCATGCCCAGTGTGAACTTTCCATATGTTGAGATCTGTGGTCCACCACATTTGTGTTTGTGTGTGGACTTAATCTATATTTCACATGTACAGTTGAGTGTTGGACATCAGGTTGTGTTCTTACTGCCCAACTGCTTTGTGTCTGAACCTAACAGGCATTATGCTGTGCCTGCAGGGTTGCCATGGGATAGTTTGCATATAGTTGTCAACATCCTTTCATACTGACCAAACAGTGTATTGTTGTATAGTGTACTGGTTCAGTGCTTTCACTGTGGTGGACAGTATCATTGGTTTCAGTCCTATCACTGCTTGTAATATTTATAGTGAGCACACCAGACTGGTTGAGGGCCAGTTGTGCAGACATGACCATGTTGCTTTTTGTTCAGATATGGACAACATAGAACAGGATTGTCTGACATTGTTAATGTATTACACAACTTGTGTGGACAGTGACAAACAATGGCCATATGCCCTAGGCCATTTGTAATGCTAGTCAGAGAGTATTTGTCCTTCAACACACATATTTACTGGTGTTTGCCATGACATATTTCAAGGTTAGTGTGCTGTGCCTCTGTCTACCCGTGACATACAGATGATATCCAGGGTAAACCTACCATCTCCCATCCAGTCATCAGGATTCCTCTGGATGACAGTCAATGAGGGACTCCCTGGATAACCTGTACTGGGAGTTTAGTCATGAGTGGAGTGAGCTTCTGGGTTATGGACCAATCAGTACAGCATGTCCTGTTTATGTCAGTGCTGGGGTTCAGGCCTGTCATGTGCATAGGTCACCAGCATTCAGATTTTACATGGTGCCAAATGTCCATTGATTCCAGCTTGGTCATGGCTTTATACATCAGGCACAGATCACCTCTAGCCAGGCAGTATGGCACTGTGTGGAGCTGCAGTTTGTTTAATCAGGCAACACATGGCATCTGTTACAGCTTTGAGATCCTCCTGGTGGGGTATTTATGGGGTCTTTCCAGTTGATGCAGGTGTCTGCTAAGGTACATCCCGCAAGGGCCATTGTACGCAATTGTGAGGCTGCTGATGGATGACTGGAGAGGCACAATGACCTCTCCTGACCTAGCTGTGCTTACCTTCATGATTAGGTGGGTATATGGTATGTTTCTGTAACCACTACAGACACATGGTTGTCACATGCAGGATATCTATCACATTGTGTCCCCAGGTCTCTTATTGCTCCTGATGTACTTAATGGGTTAACACCTATGTGGTAATTTGTGTCCACGTACTGTGTTTCCACAGGGGATGACTATACACTATTCTGCATTTTGCTTGTTGACATGGCTGTGGCACCACTTGTCTGTTTCTATGTGTGCCTTTTGTAGGATGCTTGTGTCAGCTGGAGGGTCCGATATGGTGGGCAGTTTGTAGTCATCTGTGAACCTGTTCAGACACAGTCCTTCCATGTTGGCCTGTACCTATGTGACATATATACCATACAATAGAGGTCCCAGGACCATGCCTTGTGGGATGCCAGTTGTACCTGGTTTGTACTCTGACATGGCTGCAGCATTTCCGACCAGGCCAGTTCTGTCCTTGAGCTGGTTTGCAACCCATCTACTTGGATAGGGGGTTATAGTTAGGCTGGTGAGCTTATCTGTACTGAACAACTGGGGTATTGTATGGAAATGTTTAGCAAGGTCTAGATTGGCTGTGTGAACCACATTCCCCTCATCAATGGCCTTGGTGCATGTTTCACATGAGTCAGACATGTTTAAGGGGCAGGATCTGCCCTATGAAAGCCACACTGGGTAGGGTCCAATGACTGTCGGTACCCAATCTCGTTATTCCTGGGGTCCATGATCATCCTCTCCATTACTTTGCTGACCAAGATAGTCAGGGTTGAGGGGTGATAGTTTGCAGTATCCATTCAGGCACCACCTTTGTGGTGAGGGACCACTGTTGCTGTACACTGCTCTTTGGGTACATATCCTGTGGTAAGACTCAGAGTGAGCAGTAGTGATATTTGGTGTTCTATTCTTCTTACAGTTCTTGTTGGACACAACCCAGGACACCATCTGGTGCCATTGATGCTGTGTGGTTTGCTTTGTAGATGCTGGCAATGTCAGGGGGCCAGCACTCTGCTGGGATAGATATTTGGCAGTTTGGTGCTGGTGGGGAGTTTGCAAATAATCTGTTAGGTTGGATGTGGGCAAAGAATCTGTTAGGTTGGATGTTGGCAACATGTGTGGGTTTGGTGTATTGTTTGTGATATTTGAGTAATGCAGAGCATATCTGTGGATTATCACCATGGTTCCTACCATCAGTTAGGACAGCTGTGTGATTACCCTTTGTGTCCTGCACAATTTGTATCATCATAGGTTCATAGGTTCATACTAGGCTATCTGCCCTGGCCATGTTTGAGCCTAGACAGACTGTGTATGGCTTTCGACACCCCTTGCAATGTGCATATTATGCCCATTTAGGGTTTACTTTACTAGATGTGACACAGAGATGGCCCCCAGTGTACACCTACTATCTCCCATGCACGTGACCGAATTTCTCTTGTAGAGTATGAGTGTGGAGCTCAGCCTATCATGGACTGGGATTCTGTTCCAGAGTGTAAGGAGCCTCTGGGTTATGTATCTGTCCCTCCAGCACATCCTATTTATCTATGTGTTGAGGTTCAGATATCTCACTGTGGTGTCTCTGCTGGATTTGGAGTTTCTGCAGTGGAGCATGTCCATTAATTCTGGATTGGACATGGCCTTGTACATCAGGCATACATCGCCTCTGACTGGGCAGTATGCATGTGAATTGGGCTGGGGTTTCTTCAGCCAGGCAGCAGATGACAAATGTTTGGACCCTTTATCCTCTTGGTGAGGTATGTTTGGGGTATTTCTAACTGCTGCAGGTGTCAGGTAAGGTACATCCAAAATGGGGCATTGTTCTCAAGTATGGGCCTGATAAGAGAAGAGTATGGGGGCACAGTGACCTCTCTTGATCTACATGTGCATCTTTTCATGTTAAGGTGGGCAATATAGCAGGTCTTCCTGGCCACCTTGGCAATGTGAGTGTCACATGACAGGTTACTGTCCACTTGTGTCCCTAGGTCCCTGATTACTTCTTCTGTACATAATGAACTACCACCTATGTCATAATTTGTGTGTGCCTTGTTTGGTATTTGGTGAGACATTCATACTCTGCAGTGTCTTCAGGAAGGCTGACTGGGGTTCCTGGGTTTGGGAGGGTAGTCTGTAGCAGGCTGCAAACTGGGACGCCATGCTGCTTCTTGCTGTGGTATCAACCTGGGGGTGTGGTTTTCCTTGACAATTATTGATAGCCACACTCCTATTGTAGTTTGTTCCATGTTTTGGGGCTATAAAGCATGGTATAAGGCATAACCTGGTAGTATTAGGGTGCTCTTCTGAGCCTTGACCCAGGTTTCTGTTACAGAACAGATATTACCATTCTCCATGCTGAGGTGGGTTTGGTCTGCATGCATCTTGCAGTTTAGACTTCTGGCATTGGGTAGCATTACGTCCAGGTTGTTATCCCTTGTGCTACCTATGGTGGTGGGTTTGTGTTTCCAGTCTTACCTATTCAAGGCACAGTGGGGGTGACAACAGCCTTTGCCAGTATCCACACAGCCAGGTGTGCTGGGTGCGTGCCATCCCTAGCAGTAGGAGCATCATGTCTTGCTCAGCATGTCATCCCAGGCTGTCAGCCATTTGTTCCCCTTTGACTAACAGCAATCAGCCAATTATTGTACTTGATCTTGTTGCCTTCATAGTGTGGCATCATGCTTGGTGAGGGTGAGATGTTAGGTAGGGTCATTATGTTTGCATATACTAGATGGTGTTACATTGCTTAACACATGGCAATCATGCCTCAGGTGGTGCTGCAGGGCTGCCTATGTTGGATGTACATACTACACACTCTGTACATGTTTGAAAGCAGGTTGTGTCATGTTAGGCGTCCCTTTTACTATATGAGTGAGTCAGAGAAGGGTATCATTCCCAGGGTTCCTACTGACCCAGTGTATGTGCTATGCATTGCCTCTTTGCTAAGGCCAGGGCATACTGGGCACACCTCCTTCTGCCTACTGGGGCAGGCTCAGGTTGTTCCTCCTCCAAGTCACGCTCTGCCTGTGATGGCCTTGGCAATGGTGGGGGGCTGTTTGTCCTGCCCCTATGCTGGTCCTGCTGCAGCTGTTTTTGCAGAATCATATTATGTAGCATAGCACATACCATGACAATTTGGGTACATGTAGTTGGTGAGTACTGCGAGGCTCCACCAGATGTGTCCAGGCACCGGAACCATGACTTGAGCAGCCCAAACACATGCTCTATTACATTTTGTGTTTGTGCATGTGCCTCATTATGGAGTTCTTGTTCAGGTGTGTGTGCATTTCTGATGGGTGTCATCAGCCACGGCTCCAGTGCATATCCAGCATCCCCCACTAAGTGACTATGTGGAACGTCCCCATTGGCAAATGTCTGGTACAGCTGCATCAGATGCCAGATATGGGAATCATGGTAGCTTCCAGGGCAGCCAGCACACATATTCGTTATTATGCCCTGGGCATCACACACAACCTGGCAGTTGATGGAGGGGAAGCCCCCATTGGCAAATGTCTGGTACAGCTGCGTCAGATGCCAGATATGGGAATCATGGTAGCTTCCAGGGCAGCCAGCATACACATTTGTTATTATGCCCTGGGCATCACACACAACCTGGCAGTTGATGGAGCGGAAGCCCTTGCAGTTAATGTAGGCCCTACCCCGCTCACCAGCTGGTGCCTTGATGCATATATGCGTGCCGTCTATTGCACCCACTAACTCAGGGTATTCCGCTATTTGCTGGAAGAGTCGCATATTGCTGGCCAATGCCTCATGTGAATTGGGGAAATATACATGATCTCCGACATGTGCCGACATGGCATCCAGGAACTGGTGCAGTACCCTGGATGCTGATGCCTGTGAGATCCCCATCATATCACCAGTTGGTTTCTGGAAGGTACCTGTTGCTAGTATTCTTAGGCCAACACATACCTTGGTTTCCACTGGGATGGGTTCCCCTCTGTTGGTTCTATGTGTGAGGCATGACCTGCACAGCTCAACAATTTGCTGCAGGAGGTCTGTGTCCACTCTATAGCGCTCCACTATCTCCAGCTCATGTAACCCCTGGTAGGTGACCCTGGGCCTGTACACTCTTCTCCGTCTCCTCACTGTGGGTTGTCTGGCAGCATTTGCATTGTCACCACCCTCAGCAAGTCTCCTATGTCTCCTTATAACAGCTATGGCAGCCCCTAGCATGTTTGGTCTGAGTGCAGCTTTTCAGTTTTCATTTCTAATAGCTTACTCCTGTCTTGCAGTGTATCTTGAGAGAAACATACTGCAATGCTGTTTGCAGTGTTTTAAGTGCTGGGCTGGGCTAGTATTCTGCCTGTGTAATTACCTGCTTCTAATTGTTTTCATCTGCTAGCTCTACCAGTATTCCCTGCTAGCTTCCTACTATTTCTTCTGCTTCCTTTTTCCTCTTTGTTTCCTCAGGGGGGGAGCAGCACGCATACCAGTAAAAACACGCTTACAGTGGCTGCCACGTGCGCACACGTGCTTACACGGACTAGAATCTGCTCATTCAGGTTAAAACTCGTGCACACCAGCACAAACAGGTTTACAGATCTTTAAACAGGCTCCTACATGCTTACTTTGCCTTACACGCACTCACGCTTACACGCGCGCACTCTGTCTTATTCGCACCTCCCAGCATGCACACACGCACATGCACGCACAGCAAGAAACTTTGGTGTTAGCCACAGTGTACACCTTCCATTTCTTGACTCTCTCATGCTTATCTGTTGACACTCCTCTTTCTATGCTGTGTGACTGACATCTTTCACATACCACTTTGCTCCAATGAGCTTGATTTCTTTCTGACATTCCCCCTGTGATGTCATCTATCTCCTACTCTGTTACTCCCCCTTATCTAACTCTTACACTACACGGAATGTGCTCATTTGCTATGTGACAGTGAGATTCACTATCCTACCACTCATTTATATAGGATTGCCTACTAATGCTTAGTTACGTGTCTTACACTCAGCTTCCCCCCTTAGCAACCACTAAACGGTGGCCATGTTATTTTTGGTCTGCTAGTCCCTGCATTGTAAATCCATGCATTGCATAA